>NC_082652.1:27821738-28124769 GCF_028023285.1 Balaenoptera ricei
CAAGCAGACGAGTGAGGGGAGATGCGACAAGGGGCCTCCCCACCCAGCACAGCGGCCGGCCCGGCGGGGAGGCCACGTCCTGGGCTGGTGGAGGCGGGCCGCCCTGCCCTCCCCCACCTGAGGTGACCGAGGTCCCACCGCCCCCAGGCGCATGTTCCCCACCTTCCAAGTGAAGCTATTCGGCATGGACCCCATGGCCGACTACATGCTCCTCATGGACTTCGTGCCAGTGGACGACAAGCGCTACCGGTGAGCGCCCAGCCGGGCCTGGAGGGCGGTGGGTCCCTGCCTGGCCAGGCTGGTGAGGGTGGGTGGCCCAGGACAGTAGTGACCGGTGCCCCCTCCCCACTCCTGCCAGACCCCAGACCCACACGCCCCACCCCCAGCAGTTCTGGGGAGTGGCCCTCAGTGGGTCATGCAGGCTGGGCCCCCACCGGCTGGCCCCTCGCACACAGCCCCTGCCTTTTCCGTGTCCCCCTTTCCCGGGAGGTGAGCGCCGGCACCCCGTCCCTTCCCCCACCCCCCGGGAACGCTGGGCCCCAGAGCTGGCAGGAAAGGTGGGGTGGCCAGGAGAGATTATGCAGGGCGGGCCTGGCCGCCCGGACAATTAACAGCAATTAATAAAGAGAACCTGGTCCGCCCTGCGCCCTAGGCCGGCGGCGTGGCCCAATCTGGGCTCCCGCGGCGCCGGCGACACAGGAGGCCCAGAGCAGCGACCCGCATGCTGCGAAATGTGGCGCCAGGGCCCGGCTTCCTCCCTCTGGTCGCTTCCTGCCGCTTGTGTATCAGGACGGGGAGTTTTCTCTTTCCTCACATTGCCCCCGGAAAAGCTCCCTGTTCACCTGTGGGAACCTCATCAGAGGCACCTTCGGGGTTCCCTCAGCAAGGCCCTCACCCCAGCATGCTGTGGCCCCTGCCCCGGCGTCCCAGGTACGCCTTCCACAGCTCGTCCTGGCTGGTGGCCGGGAAGGCAGACCCCGCCACGCCCGGCCGCGTACACTACCACCCCGACTCACCGGCCAAGGGGGCACAGTGGATGAAGCAAATCGTCTCCTTCGACAAGCTCAAGCTGACTAACAACCTGCTGGACGACAATGGCCATGTGAGCGACCCCCCCCAGGCTACCGCCCTGTCCCCCAGCAGGCCCTTGGGAGTCCCTGCTGACTGGAGCCAGAGGCAGAGCTTGGGCAGCTTGGGTGTGGATGAGGGACAGGCCGAGGAGAGCCAGCCCTCCGGTTGGTCAGGGGCTCAGGGACTGGTGGGTCACACTGCTTCCCTCACCCCACTCCTTGTGTTTTGCTGGAGGCTTTTTAACTAGAAAGGATGGGGCCGTGCGGGGTGGGGGGTGAGGGCAGCAGCCTTTGGAATCCAGGCGGTGATGCCCCACGGCCCAGCCTCCTTTTGGGAGCTCAGGGTTCTGCCGAGTTGTCTGGAAGCTCACTGCCCGTCCGGACCTTGGCTGGTTTCCTAGCTCGGCCCTCACCACCTTTCTTCCAGATTATTCTCAACTCCATGCACAGATACCAGCCACGCTTCCACGTGGTCTATGTGGACCCGCGCAAAGACAGCGAGAAATACGCTGAGGAGAACTTCAAAACCTTTGTGTTTGAAGAGACACGCTTCACTGCGGTCACTGCCTACCAGAACCACCGGGTGAGGCCCGGGGTGGCCCGGTCAACACTTCTGGGCAGGGGTGCAATTTTCAGTTGCTGCCTGGGGGACAGAAGGTTCCATTCCTGGAAACCCCACTCGATGGAGCCCCACCCCCAGAGCCTCAGGCAGCCCCCCCCTCCCCCCCGCTCTGCTGCAGGCGGGACCAGCCTCCTATCAGGTTGACCTCTCAAGCGGGAACTGTCACTGTGGCCTGAAAGTTTGTTTTCCAAACCATTCCGGAAACTCCCCATCAGGGGCCTGATGCGCGGTTTACCCAGATTCCTAGGGTGCCCCTCCACTCCGGACCACAACAGGGTGGGGGGTGGAAGTGACTACATTCCCATCCCAGCCAGGGGCACAGGGTCTCTATCGTAATCACTTGGGACGGAAAAGACAGGTTCCTTAGCGAGAAAGGGGTCTCCCCAGCACCCCTGTCCCAGGAGAGAGGCACAACCCCTGCGGGGGAGGGAGCAGTTGTGGGCCAGGCATTTCTGGTCAGCCGAGAGTAGAGGGGCCCTCCCTGAGTTGGGGGGGGGGCTCTCCTAACGCTCCCCTCCCCTCCACCGAGGTCCGTTGGCCCCAAGAGCAGGGGCTGGAGCCGGGTGCTCAGTGCCCGCTTCCCTGCAGATTACCCAGCTCAAGATCGCCAGTAACCCTTTCGCCAAAGGCTTCCGAGACTGCGACCCCGAGGACTGGTGAGTGTCCCCCGAGGAGACGGCGAGCGCGCGGGCGCCTGGCCGGGCGCCCCCTGACCCGCCGCCCACCTCCCTCCCGCAGGCCCCGGAACCATCGGCCCGGCGCGCTGCCGCTCATGAGCGCTTTTGCGCGCTCGCGGAACCCCGTGGCCTCCCCCACACAGCCCAACGGCGCGGAGAAAGGTAGGGCCGGGGTCGTGGGATCTGGGCAGACGGCCGCGCCCGGCCTCGCCCGCGCCGCAGGGGCGCTCGCGGCCTTCGCGCGCCGGTTGCACAACGGCCGCGGCGGCGGGCAAGCGCGCACTCGCCCGCCCGGCCCGACGGCTGCGCCTGCCCGCCCCGCCCGCCGTCCCAGTGGAGGGCGCGGGCCCCCGGGGAGGGCCGGGGGCTGGGCAGGGGCGCGGGGCGGGGGCGGGCGCGCTCTCGCGGGCCTCTCCGCGGTTCAGCCCTCGGCCCTCCCCACAGACGCGGCCGAGGCCCGGCGAGAATTCGAGCGCGACGCGGGCGGCCCGGCCGTGCTCGGGGACCCGGCGCACCCGCCGCAGCTGCTGGCGCGGGTGCTGAGCCCCGCGCTGCCCGGGGCCGGCGTCCCGCTGCCCGGCGCGCCCGGAGGCCGGCCCAGCCCCCCGCACCCCGAGCTGCGCCTGGAGGCGCCAGGCGCGTCGGAGCCGCTGCACCACCACCCCTACAAGTACCCGGCCACCGCCTACGACCACTACCTCGGGGCCAAGAGCCGGCCAGCTCCCTACCCGCTGCCGGGCCTGCGCGGCCACGGCTTCCACGCGCACGCGCACCCGCACCACCACCCCGCCGTGAGCCCCGCAGCCGCCGCCGCCGCCGCCGCCGCCGCGGCCGCCGCCAGCATGTACTCATCGGCCGGGGCCGCGCCACCTGGCTCTTACGACTACTGCCCCAGATAATGCGGGCGCCTGCCTGGGGGTCCGGTCCACCTAGCCCGGGGCCACCGGAGGCCCCCTTCCCGGGCCTCCAAGCCGTGGGGCCTCCATCCGCCAGCCCCAGAGCTGTCCAAGGACCTGGTTCCCTGGCCCCCTGGCCCCAGGGCCACCGCGGGTCACTCCTCGGCCCCGAGGGCCCCGGGTCCGCACCGCCAGTGCCAAAGTGCGCGGTTCGCGCCGGAAGGAAGTGATATTTATTGTTCTCCGCGAGACCGCGACGTCCCCCGGCCCGGCTGGCAGTTGCAGTGTATACGACCCGAGAACCCGTCTGCAGGCGGTGTAGATACTTGTAGATATTTGTAGATAACTGTAGATACCGCGCCGGCGCCGCCTTGATAAACGGTTTCGCCTCTTTTGGAAGCTGCCTGAGTGTCCATTTCTTTGCGTCCAGTCACATCGCGCGGGGTGTCTCGGGGAGAGCGAGTCCGGGCTGAGCCGGGGACTCGGGGTCTCCCTGCAGCCGGTTCCTGGGCGGGGCGGGGGGCCCCTGAGGTGCGCTCCAAGCCCCTCCTCCCAGCCCCCTCCTGGCCACGCCTCCCTGCGTCCTCTCCCCGCCCCTCCCAGCCCGGCCCGTGCGCCCCTCCCCCACTGCCACCTTGTGGCCCCAGGTGTGCATCCGGCCTTGTTAAATTCCTCACTTGGCGGTTGTCCCTTTTCTAGGACTTGGGCCCTCACCCCTGGCCTGTTTTCAGGCCGGTGCCTGTCCTGTGTGTTTTTCCACGGAAGCTGGTATAACGGTCTTGGTCATGCAGGACAGGACACTGTCCGTTGGGGGCTGGGAAGGGGAGAAGCCCTGACTCTTATCGGAAAGACAAAAACAGGTAGTTCTGCTCTTGTAGCATTTCCCTGGCTGGCCCTGGCTCAGGCCTGCGTTTTCCCCTGTTTATTGACTTTATTTGCTGTGAGTGTCCCCACGGAGTGACCTGGACGGGGCCACAATGACAGTGGTCATGAGTCATCTTGAAACCTGCCTGTGAAGCATTTTTCCCAAGCCAGGTGGTGAGGGACCTATTAGCTCAACAACAGGGATGGGGCCAGAGGAACCCTTTGATCCCTCCCTTCCTGAGTCCGGGCAGGAAGAGCTGACAGCCTGTCAACGTCAAGGCTGCCGACTTGGACACGAGACGGACGGGAAATGCAAGTGGCCGAGGTTTTGTCCCCCTTCTGTGCCTGACCCAGTGTATTTGTGTCGATCACTGCCAGGAGGCACCACATCTCCAAGGACACGGCCAGCCATTTCCTGATGCCTGCCCTGCGCTGGACTCTTTTTTCCCGGATGTGTTGGTCCTGGAGGCGGAAGTGACCTAGAGCTTAGCAATTGGACAGCAGGAACCGTTCCCTTGAGGCAGGTCTAGGAAGAGAGGTGGTGACCAAGGCTGCTGAAGGGTGAGCTCTGGAGCCAGGGCCCTCCAGAGCCTCATGGGGCACCTGGTGCCAGGGCATGAAGACTTGCAGCATCTGCCTGAGTGGCCAGCAGGCTCCGTGGACAGAGCTTCAGGAACGCACTCCTGAGGGGATCCCTGGACACCACCCCTGATGGACACTGTCTACTCCCCACTGCAGATCTCCCTCTGGGTGAGCCAGCTGTGCCACTGGGCTCCCCTGCTTGGGGGCCACAAATGCACCCAGCACCCCCTTGTCCTGGGAGGCCTGCAGGAGTGATGGGCAGTGGTTTGCCCTGCTGAACTAGTCTTCCCTGTGGGCGCCGGCCACCCCTTCGGGACCACTGTGGTTCTCAGGCCTCCCTCTCCCCGCTGCACACTTTCACCATCCAGACCGGGGGAGAACCATGGGTGGAGAAATCTCTTTTCTGGTTTTGTTCAAAGCTAAAGTGAGGAGATGCTTCCCCTGAACCAACGCTGGCACCTGGCATTTGCAGGTGAGAGGACTCAGTGGAGCGTGGCCCCTCCCGAGATCACCACCCACTGGAGAGGGAGAGCCCCGCTGCTGTCTGATGTGGGGCCGCGCACACGCTGATGAACGGGACAGAATAAAGGTCAACGTCGGGCTCCCGGCCGGCTGCATTCGAGAGCCAGGCGGCCTGTGGGCTAGACCCTGCAGACGGTCGCCTGCCCTGGGGAACGGCCCCCAGAGGCGGGTTCTCTCTCCGCTGACCCCACAGGTAAGTTGGCCTGGCTGAGAACTTGTCATACGCGGGTCGTGAGCTGGGTGCCCAGCCGGCCACAATGCGCCAGTCAGGGTTCTCTATCTCAGACCAGTGTCCAGTCTCCGGTGAAGGGTGCTTGTTTGTTCTCGAGTGGGTACTGTGCTGCCCATCACCCCCACAGACTGCCGTCACCCTGCCTTTTATCCTGGGGGTCAGAGGGAAGGGTTGGCTTGGGGCACCCAGCCTCTGCTGTGGGCTTCGCGTTTCAGAAAGGCGCTTGGGCCTCTCTCGGTCACTCATCCTGACCCAAGTGCTTGGTGAGCACCCTCAGCTGCAGGCATCCTCCCTGGGACTGTCCATCGTCTTCCCTCTTCCGGCCCCTCCTCCCACACCCCGACCCTTCTCTGTGTGTGGCTGGGGTCCTGTTCACCCCTCCTCCTCAGGGCGACAGCTCACCCTCAGCTGTTGGATGCCCCCACAAGCATCTTCCTTGCGTTTCCCTGTCGGCCCAGAGGCCCTGTTCCACCCCTCTTGCCTGTCCCCAGGTTCTGGCTGCCGGGGCAGCGAGGATGAGAGCTAGGACCAGGAGGGACCTCAGAGCTCTGGTCCAGGGGCTCTGGACTCTTCAGTCCCGAAGCTCTTCAAAGAACAACAACGTCCACTGTGTGAAAGAGGGAAAGTCGGGAGCAAGTGGAGGAGGGTGGGGCCTTCGGGCCCCACATCAGGGGTCTCAGGAGCCCAAGGACCCTGGGGTGCGGGGTGACAATGCCCAGCAGCAGGCGGCTCCCTGGGCCGGCTGCCGCCTTCCTCCGTCCCACAGCCTGTGTCTGGGACGTAAAGGGCCCAGCTCCCAGGGAGGCTCGGGAACTGCCTGCCCTCCCCATGCCCCCGGCGCAAATGGCTGGCGGTTCTGGAGACTTGCCCGGTGCCAGGCGCCCCGCAAGCCCGGCAGTTGCACCCCTTCACCTGAGTCCCCAGAGCCCCTGCTCTGGAGCCCTGCGACCCCACAGAACCGCCCCCCCTGGTGTGAGGATGCTCAGGACGGACCCCCTGCACCGCATTGCCAGCCGTGGGATGCAGGTGGTCTGTCCGGTGGTCCTCAGGCCCGAGTTGAGGAGGGAAGGGCCCTGGCGGTTGTGGGGCTGCAGCCCCCTTCCTGGGGCTGGGGAGGTCCAGAGGGTATGTGGGCCATGGACGGGGGTGGGGGCGGGGGAGCGTGATGCAGTGCCCTCCAGGTGCTGCTGCAGATCAAAGCCACGTGCAGGCGGCCAGAGGGAGGTGGGGGCCGGGAGCTTCTTCTAGGACCAAAAGGATGATTCCCGTGGAGGCTGGAGTGCGGCCCAGCTGGAGCTGGGTGCAAAGGGGGCGAGACTGGTTCCACAGGCCCAGGCCTTGGTTTCCCTACTGTGACGGGGGACCCCCTCCTCCTCTGTGTGGGCCCAGTGAGGCCCTTCAGTTCTGCGGGTTCCCGGGCAGAACCTCTGCACAGGCCTGTCCCCATGTGCCTTCCCCAATATGGAAGTGGCTTCTGCGTCCTGACTCGGGCCCAGCTGGGAACAGGCAGGGGACACGGCCCAGCCCTGGGAGGGGATGATGGGGGTGTTTGCTGGTCTACCTCACACGTTTTCTGTATTTAGAAAAACTCAAATTGTGCCTTTGATTCAATTCCCTTTCCTGCTTGTTGTACTACTTGAAACCAGATGGGTTCACGAGATGAAACTTCGGAATCTCGGCGTCTCCACTTAACTGCTGCCAGGTCTGTGTGTGGGAAACAGCAGAACCAAAGGTATTTTGTTGAAAGCAGCCCACTTCGGGAGAAGCTAAGGTCTTAATAGCAGCGATTAAATTATCTTCTTAATTATAAAGAGGAATGTTGACATCCTTTATCAGCTCTCGACTGCATGGAGCACACACCTAACCCCCTCCTCCCAGCCCCACCACGGCACCCTGCTGGGCTGGCGGACAGCCGGGTGCTCCTGCGGCGAGGACCTCCATGCCAGTGATCCAGAGATGCCATCTCGGACATCCAAAGGCTCAGTCTTCCTTGGTGGCGTCAGCAGGAGCCTGCGCCTCTGGTGGACGGGGCCGGACCTGAGGAAAGGCTCGTTTTCTCAGCCACGTGTGTGTGTGCCCACTGGGTAGGGCCCGTGCAGCTCTGGGGGCTACCCTCTTGTCCTGAAGACAGCCAGCCCCCCACCCACCCCCAGGAGACCCTCATCCTCCGCAGCCCCTCCCCCAGCACTGGCCCCTCCAGGACAATGCCCCTCCCAGCACTCCTGTCTTCCCAGCCTCCTCCTGGCTCCTCTTGGTCGTCCTAGCCTCAGTTCCTCTCCCCTTTTTCCCATCTCAGAGCCCAACCTTTATCCCAGGATGCATTTTCTAGGTTCTTTCCCAGGACCTTTTGTGACCTCATCACCCAGTGAAGGTGGTGATGGCAGCCAGGCCAATGAAGGCCTCGTGCAGGGAGAGGACAGCGCTTGGGGTCTCTCCAAGGCCCCGGCTGCACTTGGGCCTTCCCCCAGCAGGGGGGGCATCCCCAAGGGCAGGCAGGTTCTCCATGGCAGGGGCTGCCTGGTAGACTGGGTTGCTGCCCGGAACACAAGCCCTTCCCACATGCCTTAGTGCGCTGGGACCCCTGTGTGCCCAAGGGCCGACCGGCCGCCGCTTCCTTTGAGGCCAGCAGGTGGGGCTCAGGGCTGCAGGAACCCCACACACCCGGGTCGGGCGCGAGGCCATCACCTCCTCCCCTCCAACGTTGTGCTGGGGACTCAGAGCCCCTGGGTGTGGCTGTGAGGCTGAAGCAAAATATGGAAGTAGCAGCGTCTGTGCAAACTGTCACCCTTCTGGTAACAGTGAGTGGAGTCTTAAAGGGGCTAAGAAAAACAGGCAGCTTCCTTAAGACGCAGCTGGCCCGTCTGGAAGCTCTCTGGCCGGGCCCTTCTCCTGGGAGAGCCTGAGGGGTGGGGACTGGGCTGCCGCGGAGCCAGGAGGCAGGCACTCACCCACCCACCACCCCACGGCCGGCCTATGCCAGCGAGAAGCCTCTGGCCATTTAGGGCAAAGTCACTGTCCACGGGGGTGGCCGAGGAGAGGCCACGCCCCACGCGTGCCTGCTGCTGTATTCCCTCACCAGACAGCGCTACCCGAGAGCTGACCCAGCGCCCTGAGGAGGCGGGTGGCGGCCTTGCTTCCCCTTCTGCGGGCTGGGGTGTCCCAGGCACATTTCACCTCCTTGACTCTGATGATCAAGCCCTCCCTCCCTTTGGGTGGCTGGCTGGGAGGGTCCATTTAGAGACGGGGCCCCGGATGCAGTCAGCACCCCCTTCAGGAGAGCTGGACACCCAGTCGTGCCCACAAAGTGCTGCAGGGCTGGCCCCAGAGCTGCCTGGGCTTCATCTGCCACTGTCACTGTCCTGCCATCACCTGCTTTCCTGAGTCCAAGGCCATGGGGGCCAATCCCGCCCTCTCATGGGTGGGCTGCAGGCGGGAGCCCCCAGGCATCAGGCAGCCCGACACCGTTGCTGCCAGGAAGGGGCCTGGTCTCAGGTGGGCTGGGATAACCTCTTCCTCATGCTGACAGGGCCGATTCGCTCCCGGAAGCCGGCCCAGCCCTGTGCTCTGTGGCTGGGTCCCTCCAGTGGTCAGCTGCTTCCAGGCATGTGTCTCTCCCCAGGGAATTAAGTTCCCAGAAGCCAGAGATCCTATCATGTGTACACCCAGAAAATAACTTAACGATGAATATAAAACCTGGATTAAACCACAGCAGATCACTTCACACCCATTAGGATGGATGGATATTATCAACACAAAACAAACAGAAAATAACAAGTGCTGGTGGGGATGGGGAGAAATTGGAACCCGTGCACTGCTGGTGGGAATGTAAACTGGTGCAGATGCTGTGGGAAACTAGAGTTTTCTCAAAAAGTGAAACATAGCATTACCATATGACCGAGCAATTCCACTCCAGGGAGTGGACCCAAGAGAACTGAGACCAGAGACTTGAACCCGAACTTGTCCACTCACGCTCAGAGCAGCTCAAGTCACAGCAGCCGAGAGGTGGAAACAGCCCACCTGTCAATAGCTGATCAATGGATAGAACTGATCAATTGAAAAATGGATAAAAAGATATGAACTGTCCACACAGGGGAATAAAAAGGACATTCTGACACTACAACGTGGATGACCCTTGATGTGATGCTGTTGAAATGAGCCAGACACAGAAGGACAAATCCTGTGTGGTTCCCCCTACATGAGGTCCCTGGGCTTGTCAGATTCAGAGACAGAAAGTAGACGGTGGGGGCCAGGGGCTGGGCAGGGGTGGGGGGAGGGGGAGTTAAGTGTTTGTTGGGGACAGAGTGTCAGTTTGGGAAGATGAAAAGTTCTGAAGGTGACAGTGGTGACAGCTGCAGGACAGTGTGAGTGTACTTGATGCCGCTGAGCTGCGCACTTAAAAATGGTTAAAATGGCAATGATTTTTAATGTATATTTATGTATATTTAACAATTAAAAACCGCTGGATTGGGCTTCCCTGGTGGCGCAGAGGTTGAGAATCTGCCTGCCAATGCAGGGGACACGGGTTCGAGCCCTGGTCTGGGAAGATCCCACATGCCGCGGAGCAACTAGGCCCGTGAGCCACAATTGCTGAGCCTGCACGTCTGGAGCCTGTGCTCCGCAACAAGAGAGGCTGCAATACTGAGAGGCCCGCGCACCGCGATGAAGAGTGGCCCCCCACTTGCCGCAACTAGAGAAAGCCCTCGCACAGAAATGAAGACCCAACACAGCCATAAATAAATAAATAAATAAATAAATTAATTAATTAAAAAAAAAAAACCCGCTGGATTATCCACAGTCTGCAAAAAACCATGCTGTTCATCTCAAATTGATCAAGTCCTCACCTGTCTCTAAACCAGCAGTTTTTCACACGGTAGTTTTGTCCCCAGGAGCTTGGGCAGCATTTGGAGACACTGTCGGCTGTGGCTGTCACACGGGGTGGGTGGAGGCCAGCCCCCTGCAGTGCACAGGAATCTTCAGGGCAGGTGTCACAGGGTCTGGAGCAGCTCGCAGTGCGGCTGCAGTGTTCTGAGCCCCTCAGCCTGCCTGGCACGCAGCTGGGTGGCAACTGGGTGGGCGAGTGCCCCTCCCACGGGAGCCACTCTCCTGGCTACGTGTCCACGAGGCCGGGTCTACCCAGCCCCCTCCACGAGCCCCCTGGTGCCCAGGGACCCAGACTTGCCATGAGGCAGGCCATCCAGCCCTGGGCTCAAGCCTGGGTGTGGGGTCAGGACCCGGGAGAGAGCCCCTCCCAGCACCAGAGCCCGGCTAGTCCCATTGGCTCTGGAGCAGAAGGGGCCTGCAGGGCAGGCGATGGTGGGATCTTTTTCACTGACCCCTGTTGCTCCTCTGAAACCACCAGGAAAGTCGCTGAGGCTTCACAGTCAGAGCCTGTGCCGACCACCGACCCCCGACATTCAACCCCAGGAGCTGGGCTCTTGCTGGCCCCTCCACCGGCCCCTCCTGGCCTGCCCAGCGTCTCTCCCTCTGTTTGTGGGGTTCTGACCCTCCGGGGGCCAGGCCCAGGGTGGGGAGAGGCAGGGGCCAGAGCGACACTTCCAGGTACGTCTCGTGCCCGCCCCACAGTGTTTGCTGAGACACAGTTTCTGCTCTAAAGGACCACATGTCCCCCAGTGAGGGACAGGGATGCCCACCAGGATCGGTTGGGGGCTCTGGGGAGGGCAAGGGGCTCAGGACAGGCTGGACAGAGGCAAGACCCCTCGGGGGCGGGTCCAGCTGGCCCTGCTCAGGACCGTGCATGACCAGGCTGGTGGGCGAAGCCTCACGGCAGCACATCCACCCACGAGGGATGGATGGATGGGGATGCACCCCAACGTCCACAAAACCAGGACATGGCCAGGTGAGCCCGGCAGGGGGTGGGAGAGACATTCATCCTTCCATCCACAGGACCCGATGCAGACGAGGGGGGAAGGCGGCCTGGACAGCCTGGGGAGACGGGACACGGTGGGACACGGTGGGACCCGTCTCCACACTCGGAAGAGGCAGAGCTGCAGACACCAGGACGGACAGGGCGGCAGGGCCACGGGGCGACTACGAGGGGCGGGGCGGCTGCACCGGGTGGACTGCAGCTGTCGTGAAACAGGTCCTCTCGCCGTGAAGATGGAGCCAGGCCTGCTCACCTCTTCCTGATCGGACCCCACCCTGGTGCTGCCCCTCCTCCCTCCACGCCCTGTGTCTGAGCTCGTCCATGTGTTGGCGTAGCTCTTGGGTCTGTTATTTATTGCTAATCACAAAACAGCGCCTTCTCCCTCTTTACTTCTCCAGGGAGGTAAGAGGGCCATCGAGGGCCAGGGGTCACGGCCAGGAAGGCAAGGCTGCAGCGGGTGCAGCCGTGGCCTTGGCTCGTCCTGCCCACGAGGAGAGATGTGTATCCAGAAAGGGGTCCATCCAGGCCCACCTGATGGGCTATCCCATTTTTTGGGCAAGTGGCTGCAGGCCCCGGGGGCCAGAGCTCACCTGATACCTGGAGGCCACTGCTTCACGCTGAAGCTGGGCACTGGCTACACGGGGCTGTGGTTTTTCCCTTCATTTTGGTCTCTGAAATTTCCAAAAAAAAAAAAATGTCAATTGTTCAATAAATTCTCAAGATTGATAAATTGTATGTTGTGTAATGGTAATTCCCTATATAGTCACATTCTAACTCAGTTCATAAATCAAAATTTATGAATAAAATAAAGCAAAATTTCCCCAACACTTAAACACTGGTTGCAAATTCATTAAAAACTCTTCTAAACATTTAACAAAATGACAGCCTCACGTCTACTTCTAACGTCTCAGGAGAGACTCGTGGAAGCTGGTTCTCGCCTGTTTCTCTCCCTCCAAGGCGCGTCCTCAGTTCTGGGGTCTCACTTTGTAAAGGCTACAAACACTCTAAGGCCCTCCATTAGGAGGTGGGGTCTGTGTCTCCCACACACCAGGGCTAGGCAAAGGTGGCTCTGGGTGCCCGCCTGGCTCGCTGGCCAAGCCCTCGGTGCCCCCACGAAGAATGACTCCCCTGAGGCCACCATGCCGAGAGCCCACCCGAAGGCACCCCATGGGCGGTGCCCCCATGCCGCCTTGTCCCGTGGAGAGAGACAAACTGCCCGGTGGGCCCTCCGCCTTCCTGACTGACGACTCACGGGCATGCCCCTGAGTCTGGGCTGATTATTAACATCCCAGCAACGGGACCAGACCAGGGACTCAACTTCTCAACATGCACGTCTTGACAAACAACAAACACACAGGCATCCTGTCATCCTGTCCTCTTCCTGCTGCTATAACAAAATACCACGGGCTGGGCAGCTTATCAACCACAGAGACTCTGCTCAGTTCTGGAGGCTGGAGGTCTAAGACCAAGGTGGATTCGGGGTCGGGCAAGGGCCCACATACTGGTTCGGGCACTAATCCCATTCTTGGGCCTCCACCCTCATGACCTAGTCACCCCCCAAAGGCCCTGCCTCCAACTGCCATCATGTTGGGGGTTAGGATTCCAGCCTATGGACTGTGGGGATGCAGACGTTTGGGGCAAAACAGTCTTCAGGCGCGTGCGGCTACCTGCTGTGACAGTACGTTTCTGGCACACTTCGTTATTAGAGTGTTGATGAGGATTCTTGGCCTATTTGAACAGAACCAGTGACTGTCACCGTGATGCCCATGGCGGCCCCTGGACCCTCAGCACTGCTCCTGGCCCCTGTGAACACATCCTGGCCTGTGGCAGCCGCGAGATTCACTGCCCCCCCCGACCCCTGTCTGCCCAGTGCCACGGAAGCAGCTCTGCTTTAAGGCAGGAGCCACACACGTCTCTGTGAAGGGCAGGCAATGAACACTGGCCCTGGGGCCCGAGGTCCGGGCGCTGTGCACAGGGCGCTGGTCTGCGACACGGAGAGTGAAACTGCCCGCCAGCTCTGAGTCTGAGCGCCCAGGGCAGGTGCTGGCCGTGCACGCAGGTGGCTCCTGCGTCCTCCTGGTGGGATGAGGGAAAGGCCAGGAGCGCCACCTCATTTTCCAGTTCAGCCACCATGAGTCTGTCCTGCTTTCTCATCTGTGGCTGTGCCTCCCACTCAGATGCTTCCCCGAGTGGATCCTTTTGGGACTGGTGGCCTCTACCTGGTGGGCACAGCCCCACCACACAGCAGCCGCCTTGCCCTCCCCACCTCACTCAGCTCCATCCGGTCACGCACTTCCCGCCTGCCTGGATCCCGAGGGGCCTCCAGACGAGCTGGTGTGAGGGTGGCCGCATCTGGGCAGGACCAAGCAGCCCCAACACACAGGAGACCAGGGAGGGCGGGGAGGGGGCTGCACACCTGCCCCGGCCCAGGTGCACAGCCTGCTCAGCTTAACCCCAGACCAGGCTCCCCGCAAGGTGCCAGCTGGTTGAGCACCGAGCGTCCAAAGAACCTCGGGTCGTCTCCTCTCTGCACACCGCTCGCAGAGCTGCTCCTGCAGAGACACGGGTGGGAAACACCTAACAGCCTTGCTTGCTGGGGGTGCAGACGCTCACGGCACGTGGCACAGAGCAGCCTGCAGGACAGCCCTCCCCAGGGAACCCCTCAGTGGCAGTGTCCAGCCCCCGGGGCCATGTTTACAGAGCACGTGGCGGTCTGACCTCTCAGACCTCTTGAAGCTCATGGAGCCCAGGAAAAGGTGAGAATTCCCAACTGTGCTGCGTCCCCTGGTCACTTGCCCGGCCCGCCGCTGACCTCTTGCTTGTCCAAGAGGGGCCGGGGCAGCGCGATGCTGGGATGACCATGGGACCCACCCATAGAGTGCCAGGTGGCTGGAAGAGGGCCAGGCAGTGGCGAGCTCAGGAGAAATGCCTGTGTCCCCAGACCCACTTCCTCTGGTCCTGAGCGTCTGGCGGGGCTGTCACAACCCAACTCGGCCCCATGCATGGAGATTTGGCCACAAGATGTCCTTGGGACACTGCTCACAGCATGTGGCCTTGGTGGGCAGCCCAGAGCCCAGCTCAGGGCCAGCAGCCGTGATCTTCTGGGAGCCTGTGCCTTCAACGGAGGTGAGGGCCAGGTACGGATGGACACTGTGTCTCCCGAGCCCTCTCCCCCTCCGGGGCTGAGTCACGGCAGGCAGCACGCACAGCTCACCCCCAACGCTTGGCAGGCACCTCTGGCTTCTTGTGGTGCCCTGTCCCTCTGCCGGGAGGACACACTGCCACAGCTGTTTTCGTGAATTCAGTGATTCTGCCAAAGGACCGCTGAGCTGATGGCGCGGATGTAAGCGGGCATGGGCACCACGTCCTCAGCCGCGGCCTGGTTTTAGAGGCTGCCCCAGCCCAGCGCCCGGCACCTCGGGGTCACAGCTGCAGCAGGACCCGCAGAATGACTGGTATGTTCACAGCTATGCTCTAGCGAGGAGGCCAAGTGGGTCCTGAGACAGAGTCCTTTGCTGTTTAGCACCGGCCTCTGGTCCAGTCTCCAGGACAGACCCACGGGAGGGGACGCTGGCCTGAACGTTGGCTTTGCTGGGGGTGGGGGGCACACGAGAGATGCAGGAGCCCGGCCAGGCCGGAGAAGCAGAGGTCCGCCTCCCGAAAGGGGCACCCAGTGCCCTACTGCCTCCCGTGGAGAAGGCAGAAGGTGGGGTCCTGAGCAGACCACAGTGCCCAGAGGACGCCCCACACGTGGGGTTCAAGTCTCCGCAGCCTAAACAGAGCTGCCCGTCTTGCTGGCATTCGTGATGTGGAAACCCTCCTGGATGCGCACCCCCCCCCAACATCCCAAGGGCCGCAGCCCCTCCCAGATGTGCTGGAGGAAACCCGGCAGCACCTCTGTCCAACTGGCCCATGGGGAGGCCCGTCCCTAAGCTGGGACCGTGCACAGCCCCCCAGTCAGGGGTGTGGGTCTGGGGGGCCCCGGCTGCATCAGCAGCACAGGTTGCAGGCAGTGTGGTGGGCACCTGGGCCTGGTTGCAGGGCAGATACCTGCTGGTCCAGGTGACCCAGGTCAGACGTCTGCTCTCTGGATCCAGAACGCTCTGCTCTGCCCACGGGGACCAGGCCAGGCTTCAGCAGCTGCCCATTGGCTCCCCTTTCCGGGGCCCAAGGTCATCCGCCCATACCCGCAGCTCTGGACCCTTGTCCACCACGAGGCTCTGCAGGCCCAGGACCCGTTCCCAATGCCGCTTCTGACCTTCGGGGCAGAGTGACCACAGAGCTCTCCAAGGATGCAGGTGGCCCTCACAGCTGTGGGGAGGCACATCTTCTGGGGCCCAGGGAGGGCGAGCTGGTCTCACATGAAGCTCCCCCAACACCCTCGGTGCCCCCTCTCAGCACCCCACGCAGTGCTGGCATTTCAACCCCACTTGTGTCACTCATGGTCCCTGCTTCAACCAATCAGCCAAACTTCAGAGCCCTTCAGCCCCCGAGCTGAACCTGGAGGCCAGACTCTCCAGCAGGGCCCTGTTCCAGTGGGTTCGGCATCCCGCCACCTGGATGCACACGTGTTCTCCAGATGCCTGGGAAAGCCATGCAGCCCTTCTGGAGCGCAGCCACCGCAGACCCCACCCTCTCGGGCCTGCTGGGACCCAGTCTGGTTATAAGCAAAGTGCGGAGTAGGGGGGTCCTGAGTGCCCCTTGGGGCCCCTGCCTCGGGGGAGGCCATTCAGGTCCTGCAGCCAAAGGGGGGCTGACCTCAGGTAGGGTGCGAAGGGGGCTCTCCTGGCAAAGAAGCTGATGGAACGAAGGGGTTTGTGGCCCCCAGCTTGGTCGGGCTCTGCCCACAGCCCCCATCCCAATTTTCAGGGTCCCATTCCTTCCCAATCAACAGCCCAGCCTTGAGAGAAGCTGTCCTGAGGTCTGGGCTTGGCCCCATGTGGGAACAGCCGGCGGCTACCCTGTGTGAGCGGCTGCAACAGTGCCCTTGGTCCCCGTCTGTCTTGCTTGAGCTGCTGGGCTTTACGCCTAGAAGCCATCCTGGGACAGCCACCTGCCACTCTCGGCCTCACTCCACGAGGTGGCCCTTCTTTCCTCCTGCTGGTCCTGCTGGAGGCCTAGCCCTGTACCCTCCCCACCACCCCCATGAGGGGCCCTCTCCCTGCCGTGCTCCCGTCAGGAGCCCGTCACCGGCTCAACCCTGTGATGCAGGAGCTCCTGGCTGTCTGCGGTGTGAGGAGCCCAGGACCCGGGGCCCACACTTGGCGTCCCTGCTGGACGGACCAGCCACCCTGCCCAGTGGAGGCTCTGAGGACAGACAGCTCTGGGCTCTGACCACCCGGGGAAGCAGGGGGTCACCTGGGAGAATTCGTACCTCAAGCCTGCAGGTTTGCAAACAAGTTTATTATCAGGAGCCCCCGGGTCGGCCTCTTGTCTGGGTTGCTGGTGCCCAGTGTCTGGCCTGGTTATGCTTTAAACGGCAGTCACTGTGGCACAGATGCTGTGCTTCATGAAAGGGAGCAGGTCCCATGCAGAAAGGAAGCCCGAATGACTGGCTCTTCCCATGACCAGAGGGGCCCGTGGCCCATGGCCTCCAACCCCTTGCACCACCTTCCAGCTATCCAAGTGTCCTCACAAGGAGCCACGAGTCACGTGCACGGGTAGAGAGACCAGACACTAATGCGCTGATCCCCAGACCCTGTGGCCAGCAAGCCGTCGGCAGCAAAGGCCATGCAGTGCACGGTGGCGCTGTGGAAGGCCAGCACGGCCAGCGGCTTCATCGTCCGCCAGTGAAACACACGGACGCGATGGTCCCAGCCCGCGGTGGCCAGGATCCGACGGTCTGGCCGAATCTTGACGTCGGCGATCCCGGGGTTGGTGAGCACGTGAGTCCCACGCACCTGTGATCAGAGTGGCAGGGAGAACCGTTAGGTGGCTTCTTAGACCTGCCTCCGTGCCTCTCCCTCTACCAGGACGCCCCCGTCAGGAACAGGGAGCCAAGCGCTCCTGCCAACTTACTGCCACCTCCTGGAGCCAGCACAGGCGACCTCTGCCCTTGGCCAGACCCTCGGGTTGGGACAGGACAGACCTCAGTGGACTGCGGCCTGGGCCCTTCCCCAAGGAAATACTGCCCCCCAGCGTCCAGGCAGCACGGCCCACTGGACAGCAGCAAGGTCAGTGGGTCCTCTCTCGCGAAACCTCACCGCACCCAAAGCAGGAGGAGCAGAAGGAACGCAAACCCCACCTTCAGCAAAGCCAGGGGAAGGGCAGCCCTGAGTGGCATGCGAGGAGGAAGGCCGCCTGGGGCTGGATGCACAGCCATTGCGGGGCCATCTGGCAGCTCTGCCCCACGCTGACAACACACACTTGGCCATCGTCGTGATGACCCAAATGGCCACGTCCTTCCGCCCATCCTGCCTTGGCCCAGCCCTGGGCGCCAGGAGTCCTTGCTGCCTCGGGGTTGCTGGTGTGCCCACAGCAGCTCCCCTTTCTCTGCTAATTCACCTCCTGTTGGGCCAGAGCAGCCTTAGGGAGAGTCATTCATTTTTCAAAGACAACACAGGGAAAAGGAGGAAAAAAACTCGGCGAAAGATGGCAGCATTCCTCGGAAGCAACCAGACACTCACCAGGCACTTTTGCAAATCAGCAAAACAGAACTTCATGAAGCAATGATCTCCATAAAACAAGAACCAGGAGAGCAAACCCAGAGGAGGGAGCCTGATCCACAGGCACCGAGAGAAGCAAACACTGCAGAAGCGAGGGGAATCGGAAGAGACAGCAAAGGCAGGCGTGACCCAACCTGGGGACAGAGGCGCGGCCACTGGAGAGAAACAGAAGATGTGGAAGGCCGCACAGCTGCTCTGACCTTTGCCATTTAGAAAATCTGTTCTTGCTTCTAGAAACTGAAGTCTTAGGATCCACAGAGAGGCTACAGGGTGGTCACAGGAAGGTGCGCTTGATAACGTCATTGGATGCAAAGCTGATTAGTCCTTTTGACAGTCAGGCAAAAGGATCAAGTCAACCGTGAGGGCAGAATGGCCCATGGCCACGTCTGGGCCATGTCTGGGCCAGACGGTGGGGTGACGCCTGCGAAGCTGGGAGGAGAGGCCCGAGAATTTTATATCCAGCCAAACTGTCGCTCAGCTATGAGAACAACAGATGAGCATTTGTGAACATGTAAGAACCCAGGGGATGCGTCCCATCAGCTCTTCCTGGAGAACTAGGAGATTAAGTCCAGTCTCTTAGGAGAAAACAGGAGAACGGCAGCAAGTGGCCTGGCAGAGAGTAGGGAACGTAGTCCCCTGCAGGATTAGGCCTGAGACAATACGGGGATCAAGGCTACAGAACCGGTTGTGTAACTAACAGAAATACGGGAGGGCAGCAAAAGAGACGGGTGTGAAGTTCACTGATCTGCTCATCTTTGTCATCTGGGTTGAAGATACAACAGTCAGCCTCATTCTACGGAGATTATCTGACACCCACTGAGGTGCTGACAGAACAACCTCACTTCCTCTCCCCACCCAGGTGTAATCGTTTCCTAGTATTTGCCCTTGTATTTCTCTGAAAAGGAATAAAAATATACTCAACAGACTTTTGACTGGATTCCAAAGTTAAAGCCAAATGTGTGCTGTGAACGTGAGAGACACCAAAAGAATGACTGGCCAAGAAACCCCAGGAGCCAGCAGACGAGAGAGTCGGGGCCCACCCTGGGGACCAGGGAGCACTCGGACAGACTGTGCCCACAATTGACAACGACAGAGTGTGTACAGTTCACAACGAGAAGCTGCGAATGTCTGCTCAGCAGACAAACAGACACCCTTCATGAAGCTGGGACTACAGGAGGTGGCTGTGATGGACAGCTGGTGCCAGACCACTCCGTGTGCTGCCAACAACCACCAACTGGACAAAAGACACTGCGTGACTGTGTCCAGGCACCAACACCGGCGGGAAGGGCAGCTGACAGGGGAGCCTCCCAGAGGCCCGGTAGCTCTCTGCTGGGGGAAGGTCTGGCCGCAAAGTCCAGGTGGAGCACAGCGGCCACGTGAAGCCAAGGAGGTGATTAGAGGGTGGAGCCGCTGGAACCCGTGGGGTGAGGCAGCAGCATGGAGGGGGCTGGGGGAGGGACTGCAGGCCATGTGGGTCCCACGAGTCCTTGTGAGGGCTGGGCTGTGCCCACTCAGGGCACCACACAAGGTTAACCGGTCAGTGGCTGCTGCAGGGTTAAAGGGAACGAATACAAGAGATCAACAGTGATCTTGGACTCAGCAGCTGAGGGTGACATCTGTGTGTCCACACAAGACCAGCTGAGACCCCGCGTGGCCACGCTGCAGGGCAGGCATCACACCCTGGTTGGGCCTACTCTGGCCAACCATGATGAAGCTGGAAACCAAGCCCCACAAGTGCGAAGGGGAGGTACAGTTTGGAAGGTGAGTCCCACCGCATTACAGGAGCCTGGGGATGACCCTGGGCCCCACATACTGCCTGACGGAGTGGAAGCCAAGCCCATGGTGCAGGTGAACAGCCACAGGGATGAGAGTGATTGCTCTGCAAAGTAACAGAATCCAATCTCCATCTCCATCAGTACAATGTCTGGCACAGACAAAAATTACTAGACACCCAAAGAAGTAGGAAAAAAAAGCAGTTAATGGAAACCAGCCCAGAATGGCATAGGTGTGGAACATATCAGACAAAGACTTTAAAGCAATATTTAAATGTTCCAAAAAATGAAAGAAAATGCAAATAATTACCAAAAAATTGTCTTGATGAGTGAACAGATAGGATCTATGAGCAGAGAAATGGAAATTCAGAACCAACTCAGAACAGCCAACACTCTGTGAAGGTGGAGAGCAAAGCGGGAGGACCGACTTCACAACTTGCTGTGAAGCTACAGGAATCAAGACCATGGATCTTGGTGGAAGAACAGACAAACAGATCAGCGGAACAGAACAAAGAGCCCAGAAATGGACCCCCATAAACACGTGACCTTTGACACAGGAGCAAAGTAGCCTTTTCAACAAACGGTGCTGGAACAACTGGACGTCCACATGAGAAGAAACGAATCCAGACACAGACCTGCCACCTTCACAAAAATCAACTCAAAATAGACCAAAAACCTAAATGTAAACTGCAAAACTATAAAACTCCTAGATGATGACAGGAGAAAACCCAGGTGACCTTGTATTTAGATACAACACCAGAGCACAATCCATAAAGGAAACAACTGATAATCTGACTTCACTAAAATTAGAAACTTCTGCTCTGTAAAGACACTGTTGAAAGAATGAGAAGACAAGCCAAAGACTAAGAGAAAGTATCTGCAAAGACGCATCTGATAAAGGGCTGTTACCCAAAATACACAAGAACTCTTAAGAAAATGAGCAACCCAATTTAAAAATGGGCAAAAAGCCTGAACAGACACCTCAGCACAGAAGATACACAGATGGCACATAAGCATGTGAAAAGATGCTCCACATCGTATGTCATTAGGGAAATGCAAATGACAACAGATACCACTGAACATCTGGACACATGTCACTATACATTCGTCCAAACCCATAGGATGTACATCACCAGAAGTGACCCCTGATGTGAACCATGGGCTCTGGGTGATGATGAGGTGTCAGTGTAGTTCCATCGATTTTAACAAATGTCCCACTTGTTGTGGGGGGGGATGTCGATAGTGGGGGGACTGGGGGTATATGGGAAATCTCTGTACCTTCCTCTCAATTTTGCTGTGAACCTAAAACTGCTCTAAAAATAGAGTCTTTTTTTAAAAAAAAAAAAAAGCACAATAATAGAAAATGTAGAACTGAAAAGCTAATAACTGACGTGAAAAATGTGTAGGACAGGCTTAACAGCAGATTGGAAACTATTATTTTTTAAAAGTCCGTAAACTAGGGGACATTATCAATGGACATTATCTGACCTGAAGAAGAGAGAAAACTGACCAGAGCCTCGGGGGCCATGGGACAATGTCACTCAGGGAGGCCAGACCCCTGAAAACCACAGATAAAAAGAACGTCTCGGGAGTGGCCGAGGAGAAGCCCCACGAGGTGACCAGGAGCGAGGACCAGACGCCACGAGTCCCCAGCAGAAGGGGGTCACCGGAGACCACGCGTCCTCAAAGCACACGAAGGAAGCAAACCAAGTGCTCCAGAGAAAAGGCAGAGGTTGTCGCAAAGCATGAAAAAGCAGAGCCCCACTAGAGGGCCCGACAAGACGGCCAGGCAGCGCACACGTGACAAAACAGAACCCGTGCAATGAGGTCACGTGCGCGGCTGGCCCACGAGGGGACGCCTGTGTGTGAAGGGAGGCTGAAGGTGAAAGATGGAAAAAAGCTACAGAAGGAAGTGCAGCCAGAAGACACCTGGCCTGAGCCATGTGAATCGTTGCTGAAACGGGCTTTCAGGCAAAAATCCTTTCCAGAGATAACAAGGGTTCAACCCCCCAGGAAGATTCAAAATGCAGACCAAGAACACACAGGACCCAGGAAAGTCACCAAGATGGACCCAGCAAGAGCGCCCGCCAGAGGCCGTAGCAGGCATGGCTCTCGGCCCACGTGGCCCACGTGAACCACACGGCTGCCTGAGGGGCAGGCGCAGCTGGGTGGCGGGTGGCAGAAATACCTCTTTCCAAGCATGGGGGCCACAGGAACCTACTGGCATTTCAGGGAGCTGGTATCACTCAGAACTGGTTCTCCAACCACAAATGGATCAAGTTAGAAGCCTAGAAATAAAAAATAACTGGGGAAAGAATCAAACATTTGGAAACATAAAAACACTCTGATCAGCTCCGCAGTCAGAGAACAAAGAAAAATCGGGCGCCCGGAAGTGAGTGTGATGAAACCCGGTCAGAGCTGCACATCGAGCCTGGAGGACTCAGGGGAGGAAGAGAAAGGTAGACGGGAAATGGGGAAAAGATGTTTAAAGAAAACAAACGTTAAGCCTGGTCAGGAATGGACAGGGGACAGTCCTGCAGATAAAACAGGGATGCAATCACAAACAACTGAAAAAGGTCAGTGCAGCCAGCACGTGGGCAGCGCCCCTGCGGCAACCCATCCAGCCCCTCCACGCCCGCCTGCCCTGCCTTCCTGCGGCCTCTGTCCAGTGCCCAGGCCCGTGATGTCCCGGGCCCCTCCTCCTCCGTCCATGGAGACCAGCAGCGTCCCCGCATGTCCTGCGCTCTCTGCCACTCCGATGCTCTCGTCCAGAGGAATCCAGGCTCAGTGCTTCCTGTCTGTGCTGCACACAAGCAGCCATAACCCACTCACTGGGCGGGTGCCCAGCACGGCCCTCACCCCCACCGCCCCCTCCCTCGGAAGTTGGTGCAGCCATGCCCGCATGAGAAGGCAAAGCCCACACGTGTGCCCGCGGCAAGGGTGCGTCAGCCTGAGCCCC
The DNA here is from genome assembly GCF_028023285.1 of Balaenoptera ricei. Taxonomy (NCBI): domain Eukaryota; kingdom Metazoa; phylum Chordata; class Mammalia; order Artiodactyla; family Balaenopteridae; genus Balaenoptera; species Balaenoptera ricei. Next base: position 27,844,484 of record NC_082652.1, read on the forward strand.
GACCCATGGACAAGGACAAAGTGACCGTCACAGCCCCCGACTCTTCCTCTCCCAGGAACTCCGCCCTGGGCTTGGAGCAGTGGGTGCGACGGAACCCACTCGGGGGCTTGCTTCAGGGTGGATTTGTTAACAATGGGGATGTTTCCCAGGGAGTAAAGGGCTGCTTCCAAATCTGCCATCTGCTGGTGGAGCCGGGAGCCCAGGTGGGGGCCGGGGAGTTGCAGAGCAGCCTGAGCAGTGGTCCTTGTGCGGCTGGCTGCGAGTCGGGCGCGGAGCGGAGAGCATCCATGCTAGTGTTGCCACCTGGGAGGGGCTGAGATGCCCAGGACGGCCCAGGGGAAAGGGGACAGGAGTGATGCGCCCCCACCCTCGCAGCCCCTCCTGGAAGTTCAGAATCAAGGCACAAGGCCCTGTCAGTGGGGACCTGGACTGGAAGAGACCAGTCCTATCGGGGCCCACCAGCACCCGTGTGTGGTCAAGGCGGCCGGAGCCCCGCCCATGGTGTCCCGAGATGTGTGTGTGTGGGGTGGTGGTGGTGTTGTGCCCATAGCTCCTCAGCTCGGGGCCCCATGGTCTCCCTCGCACCAGCCCAAGTGTCCCGCTGCTGACACTTTAGAGGGAAGCCCCCAGCAGGGCTGGGGAGCGGGCGGGCAGTGGCCACGCAGCGGGGAGGAGGGGACGCCTGGCCGACCAGCCGTGGGCGTGGTGGGGGAGAGTGGTCGTCTGACTCCAGCCTGGGTTGGCTGGGGTGGGGGCCTAGTTATTACTTCAGGGCCTAGAAATACCGCTGGCTGTAAATCAGCCCCTGCTTCAAGGCCGTGGACCCTGCCCCAAGTGTGGGAGGGAGGGGCAGGTCTGTGCACCACCTGTGTCTGACGACAGCCAAGGCCCAGACCCCAGGCTCGAGGGGAGCAAAGCGAGCAGCCCCTACAGGTGGGTGAGCGTCCAACGTCCTAGAGAGGGTGGCTGAAGGCTCCAGTTACCGCCGCGGCCCCTGGCCAAGCCCGTCTTGGACCAGGACCCTCCAGGAAGGATCCCGGCCACCAGTGGCTCTCACAGAACATGACCTCAGGTGCCAGGAATGTGCGCGCAGCACGGCCCCATCTGGTTCCCATTACCCTCACTCCACGCGGGAGCCCCATCTGCGCCTCTGCAGCGCCCGCCCGCCCACCCGCCCAGGGAGATTGATTTGGGCTCATTAGAGCTGCTGCTGCGAGGTAAGGCACATCTTTGCCCATGTGGCTCCACGGCCAGCACCTCAGGGCCAGTTGCGGCACCAAGGGCCCAGGGAGAGGTACCTGCGGACACTGCGACGCTGAGGCCCTCGAGGCCCCGACACCTCCTCCTTGAGGCCTGCGTTCCAGGACCTGAAGGTGTCTGGGCCTCTGGGGACATGGACGTCTCCAGCGAGGCCACAGTGGGCGGTCGGAGGGAGGAGCGGCGCCTCCTGGGATGCACGCTGAGAGAGGCCCCGGCCGCGGCACAGCCTCCACCAACCTCCCGGCTGGCCTGGCCTCCCTATGCTCTGACTTTCCAATTCATCTGCACAGTGAACCTCCAGCTCTGCACTGGAACATGCCTCATAAATTTAAGTCTGAAGTTCCTGCAGCTGTTTCTCCAACAAGCCAGGGGAGACCAGGCCGACCTGGGCCAGGACGGCAGGAGGGGCCTCTTCCCGGGGTCCTGGGGGCAGGGCCTGGGGGCACTGCAGTCGGTGGGGCCCTCAGGAGAGCCACCTGGGTCTCTAGGCCTTTGCAAAGTTGGGCTGAAGTTGAAGTCACAGCAGGACAGAGTACTGGACCTCATTGGGGGTGGGGGTCGCTGCCTGGTTCCCACCAGGCAGGAGCAGAGGAGGGTGTGGGGAGAACCCCGATGCCTGCCTGGCCAGGCTCTGTGTCCTTGACGGCTCAGAACATGAAGACCCAGCACCACGTGGCTCCGCCCCATTTCTAAAAATGAGCACTATGGTGACTTCCACTCCCACCACCCACATCCAGGACTTCAAGGCCTTGGAGACCCTTCCCCTGGGATGGATGCTGGAGAAGCTCCACCCCCACAGCCGGCCCCAGCCCCGTAGGGAGGCCTGTTTGACCCCATCCCGCAGGGCCTCTGTGGACTCCCTGGGACACAGGACAGGAAGACGGACGGGAAGCTGCTTTACTGCAAGTCAGGCAAGCGTGGCACAGGCTGGTCTGAGGGGGGGGCGTGGGGGGCAGGGGGCGATGCCAAGGAAGCTGGAATACCTGCCTTGTCCCCATGTCACATGACCCCTCCCTCCCTCCCCCTCCCCCCTCCCCGGGACTCCACAGGGCTGCTCCCCCCTCAGGACCCTGCCCAGACCCTGCAGCCACAGCCACTCGCTCTGGTTCTAGCTTGGTCCTCCCACAGACTGTGCTTTTTAGGAAGCTAGAGCAGTCCCTCCAGCTGCCGCATGGAAGGTCTCCTTGCCGAGTCCGCCCTCGGCCCCTAGCTCCTGCCCAGGACTCCTCACCCACCCCTGATAGCCCTGCCCCTCGCTGTCCTGCACCCAGGGTGTGGCAATGCCCGCTGGGCATGGCAGTCTCTCCCGATTTTCACCCATGCCTGCCCTCCCCCACCCACCCAAGTGCACAGGGCCTCTTCCCTGGCTGTGGGGGCCCCGGGCTGCTGGGCAAGGCCTCCCACCTGGGGAGGGCCTGAGAGATGCCCTCTTCCTGAGGCCTCCTGTCTGCAGGGAAGCCTGGACCACGCAGCCCCTGTAGAGGGCGCAGCCACAGGCCCTGTCCTCCAGAGCTCCGGGAGGCGGGATACACAGCTCCCCGCTGGGGCCCCACTCCCCCACCAGACCTGGGCTCGCAGAGCCGGCCGTGGTCAGGTCTCAGCCTTCTGAGGCTTCCTGGTTAATGGGGGCGCCCCCGCCCAGAAGCCAGTGTGCACTCAGGCTACCCTCAGGGGGCTGACAGGCACAGGGCACACCCAGCACCTCACTCCCCAGGACCTCACCCATCTGAGGCCTGGCCAGGAGGCTCCCCTCCCGGCCAACTCCATCCCCCCATCCCAACAGGGCTGAGCACTGGGCACCCAGATGTGGCTCCAAGGGCCCCCCAGCCACGTGGGATGGGAAGCCATTGAGCCGTTACAGCCCTCCCACTGCCCCCGGGCAGCCTGCAGACAGCCACAGGGGCCTCACTCAGGGATTTCTCCATGTAGGGTTTCAGTTTTTTTCTTTTTTTTTTTTTTCTTTTTGATTGATCAGTTCCTTACTGACCAAATTCCTCTGAGTTTTGCAAACGGGCTTGCACAGTCCTGGATTCTACATGCCTTTCCTCTAGATGGACGAGACGTGACCGTTGTTAGCCAAGGTCTGAGGGAAACCCAAACCCTGTGAATGGCTCACGAGCGCCAGCCCCTCTCTTGCCGCCCGCCAGGCCCGCCCGCGCCGGGTCCGATGATTAATTAACTGGGGACCTGCCACAAGTCCTCTTCATGCCTAAATATTGTTCCAGCCCATCAGACTGTTGGTGCAGAGCAGGATAAATGACACCTCGGGCCTGGCCCACTGACCTGCAGGGCCTGCTGCTCATCCAGGCTCCAGACGGCCAGCGTCTTCTCCGCAGAGCCTGAGACGCCCCTGGCCTCCTGGGAGTCGAAGTCCAGACCCATGACGGGCTCCGTGTGGCAGGCAACGCGGCTGCACACTTTCCGTGAGGAGACGTCCCACAGGGCCACCGAGCCGTCCTCGTAGCCGGCCAGGAGGAGAGGGCGGGGACTGGAGTCAGCCTGCAGGGACAGCTTGCAGTCAGCTGGGGGATGCTCGGGGGTCCCAGGCCTTCTGGAGGAGAAGGGGCTTGAGATAGGCCGCCTTCTCCACTGAGCCCTGGGGGGTCTGCACACCCCCAGGGGGCCGACACCCAGACTGGGGCCAGTGCGGGCTGGGTGGGGCGCTTGCGGTCGGGGTCTGGGACACTGGCTGGTCCTCCCACTCCTTCCCACCGGCCGAGACGTGCGGCCACCCCTGGGCGGGGCCGGCCACCTGTCTAGAACTGCCGGCCAAAGAAAATCTCGAGCTCCGTCTCAATGAAAAATGAACCTTCTGTACTTTGTCAACGTCGCCGCGGAAGCCCCCCAACCGTCAAGGCTGCAGAGTCAGCGCCTCGCCGGCCGAGCAGCATGATGGATGAGGGCGTGGGTCAGAGGGCTGCGCAGCCGCCTGCAGGGGAGCATGGGGACCCTGGGTCGGCCTGGCACCGACCGAGAGCGGCCGCCCCGTGCTTGGTGCCCAGTCCCGGGCCCGCCGCCAGGACCCGGCACCTTTGCTCTCCACTGAGCTCCCAGGGCTCAGAAATGACCAAGCGCCCCCTGCCAGCGGAGAATTTCCCGAGGCCAGGAGCTCAGCCGGCGGCCCTCAAACCCCGGATGGCCAGCGGTGAGCACAGGACCTGGGGGCCGCCAGCAAGGCTGCCTCCAGGGTCGCCTGCAGCTCCAATGGGGGCCCGCTGCTGGTGGGCAAGGCTGGTGCTGAGCCACGTGCCTAGGCGTGGCCGACAGCACCCGGGCGGGCCCTCCTGGCCCACCTGCTGGAGCTCGCTGCCCACCCAGAGGGGCTCCACGCCCAGGTGTCGCACACCGCGAGTGTCTAACATGAGTGGACGCTACGTCCTCAACCCAGGAAGCAGAGCTCGCTGTGCTTGGTGTGAGGGGTACGTCTCAGGGCCCTGAAGAGTGAGGGGAGCCAGGGGAGCCCTGTGCAGACCAGCTCTGGGATCTGGAGGACGCCTCCCACAAGCCCTTTTTTCTGATGATAACATGTGCTCCCAAAAACAAAAGCAGGAAGGAGGAGTCCAAGAAAGCAGCTGTGAAGAACTTGCCGGGGCCCCTTGGGTCCGTCCCCCTTGGGGCACTGCTGTGTCCTCCCACCAGCTTCCCACCGCACTGCCTGGCCCAACCTGCTCCCCAGCCCCCACCTTGCATGTTCCTCCTGCATCCAGGGCTCCCCCTATGGTCTGGGAGCTCTGAGTGCCTAGGCTGGAGCGGGGGCTGCACACCGCTGAGCCCCCTGTGCAGGCACACAGGGAGGCCAGGACAGGAGCCAGACCAGCCACAGGGCCCCGTGCCAGGCTCTGCCCCTGCACTGAGGCCCCTCCACCTTCTCTCCTGGCACGCAGGGTCCCTGCGGCCCCCCAGGATAGACCCTGCAGGCGGGTCAGTGCTCTGGGGCCTCAGTCCTCTGGCGGCCACGCCCTTGGTGCCAGGCTGACTTCTGCTCGCTCTGCGTCCCCCCCCCACCCCTGGGTGTGCCCCCCAGCACCTCGAGTTTCCCCGGGTAGCCCCTGGCTGGGGGTGGGGGGGCACTGGCGGACCTGCTCCAAGGGTTGGTGTGGACGACCCCTGACCTCCTACATGACAATCATCCTAACAACACAGGCCATCCACTCTCAGGAGCAAAACAAGAAATCTCTGAATGTTTCAGAAAGGAATCCCACATCAGGCCACTCTGCCACACTCAGATCAATAAGCTATAACCTGGACCTCCAGGCTTGGAGAGGAATAAAAGGACATTTCAAATCAGAATAGACTTTTCTTAACAGGATGCTTTGCGCTGGATCTGTATCAACTAACACAACTCGATTTGTCCTTCTGTCAACCATGTCAATTACCTTGACAAGTTTGTACATCCCATTTCTGCACATTTTTCTGATGGAATTCTTACACGATTAGGCAATGACAGCATCTCCAGGGAGGGAGGGTGAGCGGATGCAGCCCCGTCCCGCCCGGGGCCTGTGAGCGCCAGGCCACCTCCACAGCCTCCGCTGCCCCTCCAGGCGCCCCCCCCGCCACCGCCTGCCGGCACCAGCAGCTTTGCCATCCAGGTGAGTCTCAGAGCCCCCACTTCCTCACGCCGCCCCCCCCCCCATGGGCTTCTCTCAGTTCAGAGACGGCAGGGACACCAACTGCAAGACAGGGCAGGGCCCTGGAGGGACAAGAGCTGGGCCCAGGGACCCTGCGGGCACACAGACACCTCCAAACCATGCGAGCCTGGCTGTCTAACCCATATGGAGAGTCACAGCAGGGGCAGGAACGTCCTCCTGGTCCCAGGCAGCCCGGGGTGGCTCTGAGGAGGCACAGGTGAGCTGCTCGGAGCTGAAAAACAGGCCGTACGCAGCAGTCCGGGACAGCCCTGGTCAGTGACCTGCTCCCCATGGCTTCTGCAGCTGTAAAGACGCTGCCGAGACTTTCCACGTGAATGCACTGGACCATCCGCTCTGCTGCCCCCAGAAGTAGACGCCCATTTTGAGCTGGTGCTGACCGCTGGGGGTGGGAAGCTGCCCCTCTGGTCAGGAGGGTCCCTCCCAGGCCTTGGGCTCAGCCCCAGAGGCAGAACCCATCCTGCAGGGACTCAGGCCTGTGACTCCGCTGCCCCCCGGCTTCTGCCGCAGCCCCAGGAGATGCCTCCAGACCCTCTCTAATCAGAGAGAACAGCTAAGAAAGAAGGAAATGGCCGCAGATCAGAAATACCAAGTGTGGCCGCAGGGAAAGCCAGCACATTAAGCCCACTCCAGCCTCAACAAGGCAAAGAAGTAACAAAAATTAATCCCGGCGACGCAGAGGCCGTGCAGGCTTGCAGGGTTAGTCAGCACCCCCTCCCGGCCCCACGCCAGGCCGTGCCGGTGAGCAGACCAGAGGGGAGCATGTGGCTCCCCCAGGAGGGGGCCGCTGTCTCCCACATCGCCCTGCGAAGACGAGGACGAGCCCAGCATCCCCAAAGGGTCTGTAGGCATCCTCACAGCAGGAGGGCTGGAGGGCTGGGGACACCAAGGCTGAGGAGGACGCTGTGCACACGCCTCCCAGGGGCCAGTGCCCGTAGGTGATGAGGAACCAAGTCCCTAACGGGCATGATTCACACCTGGCGGGCGTGGCCGGCAGGTGTGGTCGGTGGGCGTGGCTGGCGGGCGCTGGGCCTTACCTGCCAGAGCTGCAGGCACATGGGCATGCCCGGCCTGGCCTGTGCCTCGGGCTTCAGGGAGCACACTGACGTCTTGGACGGCATCTCCAGAATCTGAACCTGACAGTAAGAAAACAAGCCGAGTTGGGCCGGAGCCAAGTCAAGTCTGTGCTGCACAAACAGGAGACTCTTGAGGCCTCAGCCCGGCCACTGTGCGCCTGTCTGCACCTTTGGGAACCCAGGCCGTGCCTCCCGCGTTGACCCATGGGCTCCTGGGCTCGGGGGCTGCCGGGCTGTGTGGAATGCACGCGTCACTCATGAGTGACCGGCAGGTCCCTCGAGCGGCGTCACTGCCCCGCAGCCACCTCAGGCCTCCTCTGCGTTGACCTCTTGGCCAAGCAGGTGGCCTGGCCCACGGCACTGACTCAGCTCACTCGGCCTCCCACCCTCCTCCTGGCGCTCCTCACGGTCGGGCCCCACATGTGGATGACCCTGAGCCCTCCCGGACTGTCGCATGGCACCCAGACCTGCACACCTGGGGCCCCAGCGCCTGCTCCTCCACCCTGTGTGCAGCCTGTGCTCAGCGTCGCCTGACGCTGACACAGCCCCTCCTGCGCCTGGCTGGGTGACGTGCTCCCACCTGGTGGTTCCGGCCACCCTCCTGGGGAGGCTCCACCAACAACAGTGTGCGCCTCGCAGAGCTGCAGGGCACCCTTCGTCGACACAGGGCAGCCCCAGGTTTTGCAGATGAGGAGTCTGAGGTCCAGATGCGTTGGGGCATCGAGGGGACAGAACCTACACCTGCTGGTCCACTTCTGACACCAGGGGCACAGAACCCCCAGGAGGAAACCCCAGGGTGAACTCAAGGTGTAACCACGCAGTGTAGAGCAGGTGTGTAGCCCTGCTGCTGCTCTCACTAATGCACGTGCACACGCATATACACACACGCCCACACACATGCACACACAGCCCCCTCCGCCCATATCACGTTGCCTGCAGGGCCAGCATCTACCCCAGACACCTAGTCCTCACTGCCCCAAAGAGACGGAAAAGGACCTAAGTGACATGAGCGTCATCCCGCCATGAATTAGAAGCTGCTAGAAGGAGTTCCTGCAGCACCCAAGAAGCTCAGGGGAAGCTCCAGCAAAATGACGGAGGTACAGGAGGACGCGGTGGCATGGAGTGTGGCCCAGAAGTGACTGAGCAAACCAAAGAGGAGGGGGCCCTCGGAGCCCTTCTGTCCTCCGAGGTCAGTGGGAGGGAGACAGGGGTGGGGACTGGCTGGGCCTCAGGCACCCAAGCCCGTCCCGGCCAAGGCGGGGGGCCTGGAAGGTCAAGGAACATGGTGCTGGGGGCTGGATGCCTGCCTTCCTATTTCTGCTCCGACGCCAGCTTCCTAAAACGTCACTATGTCAGGAGGACAAGCTGCCGGGCGATGGGGGAGGGGGTCCCAGGTCAGAGAGGGATGCCCCCACCCCCGATCTGGGGGCTCAGGAAGACCCCTCTGGTGGCAGTGAGGAGAGGCGCGAGGGCGGGGGGATCGGGCAGAGGCGAGTGGCCCAGAGTGAGGGCGACACCAGGGCAGCCCAGGCCTGGGCTAGGCGCCATGAGAGCGGGCGCAGTGCTGGCATCCAGAACAAGTGCTCCTTGGTCCTTGTGGTCCCAGGAGGGGCTCCGCACTCTGCCGGGGCCTCCCACACACCGGGATGCTTCCACCTGGCATTCAGAGGCAAGTTTTGTTTCCAGAAGGAAAAATGTCTGGTTCGGGCAAGTGTGGCCACCCAGACGGCCGGGCCTGGCTCTGTCTGGGCACAGGCCAGTGGCGCCGATTCCAGGTGGGAACATGGAAAACAGCCTTTTTCCCAGGATGTGCAAGGTTCCCAGACCTGTGGCTCGCAGGCGGGGGGGTGGTGGTGTACCAGGAGCCGGGGAGCCGGAGAGAAGCAGAGGGGACGAGCAGTCTCGGGCCAGGCTGGCGGGGGCAGCGGAAGGTGACCTCAGCAGAAGTGTGGCCCGGCCCCCACCACTGAGGAGGCTCGGCGCCACCCGGCTGCTGCCACCAGGAGAAAGCAGAGCCCTCTCTTTTCACATTAATAGAACTTTTAACAGGTTTTTGGCAAACTGGCAAGAAAATTGCATGTAGCTCCTAATTGGTGACTTAAACGCCATCATGAACAAATAGATGCCTGTTCCTGCCTCATTATTTATGAGCTGAATCTGCTTTAAGACTCACGACTCCTCTTGGGCGGGGGCCAAACTTCCTGGGTGCAGGGCTTGAGTCCCTGCCCAGCCCCGCCCGCCGCACAGGCCCTCAGGGCAGCAGGGGACACGGGGAGGACGGGGCGTGGGCGGTGGACAGGGGCCTCCCTCCCCCTGCACATGTACCCCGAACCCACGCCCACTCTCGGCGCCCCCAGGCCCCCACACACCAGGCCGTCCCGCTGCACTTGGGGCTCCTTCCTCCACTGCCTCCAACCAGCACCCCTATCCCCCTGCCCTCGGCACTCCCCGCCAGCACCCCGTCCTGGGCTCTGCTTCCCCAGGGGATTCTGCCCCTTCTGTCCCTGGGGTGTGAACACCACTGTCCAGCCTGACCAGTCCCTGCCACAGATCGCTGCTGGACGCTGAGCCTGAGCTCCATCTGACAGTGACCTTGGGGCTCCATCCCGCCCACTGCCCCTAGGAGCCCTGTCCTCTGACGGGCCCCACTCATCTGTGACTGCGATTGCCACCCTGGTGCCAGCCCTTACGCCCTGCGTCTCAGCCCTGCCCAAGACCTCTCATGCCAGTGCCCAGTTATGACCCCAAAAGGCCGCCCTCCCCTGCTGTCCTGGCTCTGAGGCCTACCTCGACCTCATGGGGTCTGCCTGGGGCTTCCCTCCATGCCTGCCTGCTCCCAAGGCCCCTGACAGCCTCGGGCCCTGACCTCGTCCATCCCGTGCTGCTCCTGGCTGGGTGCCAGGGCCTCCCAGAGACCTTGGCCCACTTCGGGCCCCTTTCCCGACCCCCAGCACCAGGGCCACCTCAGGTGACCAGGCCAAGGCTGGCCGGAGGAGCTGCTCGGGACACAGCATTCCTGCAGCCAGGAGCCAAGGGTGAATGGGCTCACTCACCTCATCGCTGCCTCTCCCCGGCACAGCCAGCATCCAGCGCTGCAGGCCCCCAGCCAGCACAGAGCCCCTGCAGAAGCCCACGCTCTCCAGGAGCACGGAGTCCACGACGGCGTTCCTGCCCTCCGCCAGGTCCCACACGCACAGCTTCAGGTCGCGGCCCTGGCTGCCAAAATAAGAGGAGACGGGCCGTGACCCTCCCAGGTGAGGATAAATGTCAGTGTGTTGTGGTCGGCCGGAGGCCACAGGACGGCAGGGGACACTTCCTGGGGAGGGCCTGGGGGCACCTCAGCTGAGGAAGGGCCACACGTGAGTCTGCAGCCCAGACGCCTGATGCCAGCTCACGCACACGGGCTGGCCTGGGGAGGCTGCAGACCGAGGCCCCGGGCGCCCCATGGCACAGGCCCCATGGCCCGCGTCCCGTGGTCTCCCTGCTGCTCCCTGTGCTGCCAAACTGTGGGCCCTCCACCCCTTTGTGAATTAACTGTGACCACCTGGCAACTCCACCCTCATGAATGTTCCCAAGTGCATTTAAAACCTACATTCACACAAAAACCTGTAAGCGAATGTCCACGGCAGCTCTGCTCACCAAACCGGACACAGCCCTCCAGCAGGAGGCTGATAACTCACCATGGAGCATCCGTCCGCACCTGACCTCGCTCAACACCAGAGCAGCAGCAGGGACACACAGCCACCCGCAGGAATTAGATGCCTTTTGCTACGGGGAGGAAGCCCGTCTGAAAGGCCACACACTGCACTTCCACCCGTGTGACCCTCTGGGGGAGACAGGGCCGCAGGGGCAGAGGACAACAGGGTCCTGCCCACAGAACTCGCCACAAAGAGTGAACTGTTCTGTGTGTGACTGAAAAAACCCACCAGGAGGTCAGGGTCCCAGGACAAGCTGCAGACAGAGATGAATGCCCGGCACTCGGTGCTCAGGGGAGAGCAGATGAGAGCCGACCTGAGAGACTCAGGAAGCGTGTCCTCTAGGCACTGTCTGGTTAGAGACAGAGGAACTGGACAGAGACACGGGACTCTGGCTGGTAGGTGTTCTCACAGGTGTGGGTTAGCAATCCTGAGACCCCCTCACACGTCCAGCAGGAGCAGAGCTGGACAGAGACGGATAGGAGTAGGGGCGGGGGGCCGGGTCACCAAGAAGCCCGGCAGGCGTTGGCCCTGAGTCAGAGACGTCGGCATGAGCGCATATCTGTGCAAACACAGACACAGACGGACAGACGCAGAGGTGCACACAGGGTGTACGCAGCATGGAGGTGCACACGGGGAGCCCGGGTTGCCCCCTGAGAAGACCCAGAGGCAACGACACCCCAGGAGTGACGAGAACACCCAGCGCCCGGTCTGGCTTCTTATCCCTTTTCCCCCAGACAGCAAGAGCTGGGGCAGGGTGGGGGGCCAAGATGAGTTCTAAGCACCCTGTAGGGCCAGAAAATAAGGAAATACTTTTAAAAATGCAACAAAGGGCATGTCCGAAGGACACAAGCACTAAAGTTGGAACAATCTGAGCAATAAAATAAATAACAGTAGAATGAAATTCTAACCCAAGAATAAAAGAAATCTCCACGAGCCCAGAGCCATGAGTGAACACATACATAGACAGGGAGGAGAATTCCTATTAAACAGAAGAGTTCCAATGAAAGTAGAATGCTATAAAAGGAGGAGGAGAAACCCTCCCCGTGAGACCAGCCCAGGCACAGCTGGGGGGGCAGAGCCCCTGGGCGGACGCTGAGGACGGAGGAACGGGGTATCTGCAGCCCTGAGGCTCACTGTCTGCTGCGCGGCTCTGACGCTCACCAGAAATGTTCCTCGCTGGGCCTCGGGACTCATTTCCTAGGAGTCTGGGAAGCAGAGGGAACGGTCCCTGCCGGTGGGACACCATGGACACACCCTCCCCAGGTGGATGAGCCCCGCAGATGTCCCAGACCCCCGACAAGGGGACGAGAAGGGTTTCCTCCCGAAAGCCCACCTCCCCAGTCTGACCCCAAGAAACCCCGGGGCTGAGCCAACGTGAGGGTCACCCCACAGAACCGCTCTCCCGTCCTCCTCCCAAGGGGTGAGGTCCAGACAAACAAGGGAAGAAGCAGCAGCACAGGCCAGTGGGGACAAAGGGGACAGGACAGTGGGCCGGTCCTGGAGCCATGGAAGGGGACAGGAGGGCACGTGGGGCCCGGCATCTACCCGCACCGTTGGGAGACCTCGGTGCCGCGCGGATGGATGCCCCCCAGGTGGACCCAGGGCACCCAATCCTGATCCAGACCCCAGCTCTGTCTGGAGAACCGCTGGTGTTGGCAGGATGTGCCTGGATCCTGGGGAGCAGGAGTCGCTCGGCCTGAAGCGGCAGCGACGCAGGAGAGAGAGAACATGAGGCCTCTTGACACCGTCTCCGAGTGGAGCTCAGGAGAGAAGCAGCAGTGGGAACCGTGCTCTCACATGGAGGTGCCGGCCCCGGCCGAGGGCGGCCACACAGGGAGGGAGAGCCGGCCTGTCTCTAAGGAACCCCCAGAACAGTGGCTCCCTGCCTCCTTCGCCTGGACCCCTAACTGCTAACACTGTACACGCGCCCAACTGTGCCACCTCCACGCTTTCCCCCACAGCCAGGGACCCTGGCACAGCCCATGTGGGTCAGTGCCGGTCACGGAGTGGCGAGCTCGGGGCCCCGGGACAAATGCTGGGCTGGTCAGTGCTCACCAGGCCCTTGGACTGGACGGGCCACGCCTTTCCCTGTCCCTTGTATGTGTGTGTATCATCCCCAGGGTGACATCTCCACATTTGGGGAGGACAGCAAGGGGATGACACTGCACACAAGGCTGACTGCCCACCCTGATCACCTGGACAGAGGCGCCCGCCAGGTGTGTTCACTCAAAGCCCCTCCCCCCACCGTGGGCACTTCTGGGAAAGACACTGTGACATCCGCCACCCTGGCCTCAGATGACCCAGCGCCTCCACCCACAGTGGTGCTGCCCGCCGGTCCTGCAGACAGTCATCTTCCACGTCCGCAAGGCACACTCACCAGACAGCGGGCTCTCGCCTCTTCTCTCCCCTCCTCCCATCAGTCTGGACTCACACATTCCTGTGTTACTGATGGGTCATCATCCACAGTTCTCATTGATTTTTGTGCCCTAACCATCCCAGACTGGCCAGTGGGAGCCCCTTCAAGGACACTGGTGGCCTCCGAGCAGCCCCACCGCTGGATCCGGGGGCCCCCGGCACCGGGAGGCCCAGTGGGAGTCTTCTCAAGCCTCGTCCACAACAGCTCCAAGTGGACAACCCAGATCTCCACCAACACAGAAAGGTGAGGAATCTGGGTACACACGTCCAGAGAAATAAGACAGAAAGGCCCACACAACACACGGCAGCCATGCACACCCTGGCGGGTCTCGCAGACACAGAATCAGACACAAAGGAAGCTGCTCCATATCGTTCCATTTAGGTTAAAAAAAAAAAACACATAAAATGAGTCTATGCTTTTTGGAGATGCATATTCAGACGGTAAAGCAAGAATGAGGTGGAGGGGCTGCCTCCTGAGGATGAGGACAGGCCGCTGGGCGGGCGTGGGGCGGGTAGTGGCTGCCCAGGTGTCCACCCTTGACTAGATGGTCTGAAACTCGTCTTGTGCACCTTCCTGTAAGTACATCACGCCTCCCAATAAAGGAAGAAGGAAACAAGCCCACCCAGGCAGCTGTAGAGGCACAGGTGCATCCTCTGGGATACAGGTGGGGCTGGGGTGTCTGCAGAGCCCTGGCTCCCAGCTTTGTCCTCCGGCCCCTTGACATGAAAGGGCACCTTCCCCCTCAAGGGCCACTTTGGAGGCTTGACTTCCAAACACAGCTGGGCCCCGGCCTCTAGTGCAGCATCCAAGCACCTGCGCGGTCTGCGCCTGCCTAGGCGGGGCCCCCACAGCGCCATCCACCATGCACATGCGCAGGGTGCCCCTGGAGTTGCCGCCCCGCACAGCACCAGCCAGCTCTCCAAGGGGTGGAACTCCTGGCCTGAGGCTCCCCAAGGCCAGCCCAAGGTGCGCAGAGGAGCATGGGGCCCAGAAGGGCCTACACCTCGGCTCAAACCTCAGCAGGAAGTTTCCAGCAGCTTTGTGGGGTCCTCAGACACAGCATCCACTCTAATCATCAGGGAAAGAGCAAAGCCATGCGAGGGCCCCTGCAGTGAGGGGTGCATCTGGGCAAATGGGCAGGGAAGGAGCGAGGCTCTGAGACGGATGGACAAGCACACACACCCAGGGTACGGCCTCCAGGACTTCTGGGGCCTCAGCCACCTGCAGGGAGTGGGAGCAGCTTCAGTCCCACACAAAAGTGCTTTGAAGCCACTGGGGGCCCAAGAGGTCTTGTTTTCTGGGGACTGGGCTCCACGGTGCCCAGGTGTCCAAGCTCCAAGTCCAGAGCAGGAGAGCAGAACCGTCCGGGAGTTCTGGGGCAGAGGGCGCCCGGGAAAGCCCTCTTTGACTTGGCAGATTTCTGGCGGGGGTGGGAAAGCTGGGACCCCTGTACAGGGGCAGATGTCAGGGCCGCCCCAGACAGCAGTCGCTCTGGCTGCCAGGTGGCCCCCACTCCCTCCTGTCCGTGCCCTGCTCTCACCATCCCTCTCTCCAGGGGAAGGAGGGAAGCCCCCTGACTTACTCCCTCACCCACCAGCGCCCTCTTGCTGCATCCTGGCCCGCCTCCCACCTGGGGCCCCAGCCCGTCACCTCCACAGGACCCTCCCTCACTGCTGCCCAGCCCCCAGACTCCCCAGTCCTGGCCCACCATGGCGTCAACACATGCAATCTCCTCTGCCACGGGGCCAGACCCCTCGCTCTGCCATCTCCCACCCACCCACGCTGGCAGCCCCAGAGTTCCACTGCCCTGGCACCTGCACGGCCTCCCGGTCTCCCCTGGGGCAGCCGCACTGGGCAGGGAGAGGGGCCCCATCAGCCTGGGTGAGCTTTAGGCTCAGCTCTGTGCCACCCTGGCGACTAGTCCTCCCTGCCTCGCGGGAAGGTGGCTCCATGGCCAGGGAGAAGGCTGCGCTGCAGAGCAGCTATCAGGACACCAGGGCCCGCGACCTGCAGGAGGGAAGCGGAGGCTCCTCCAAGTACTGGCCCCCAGCCCTCGCCCTGGGGACCCCAGCAGGCCAGGGTGGGCTCGGACAGAGCCGTCCTAAGCGTCCATCAGGCTCTTCTCAATGGGCACCCGCCCGGAAGGCCCACACACCCGGACTGCGTTGCCCTCGACAAGTCACCCGGTTCTGCCATTGTTGGGGCCGTCCTGCCAGCTGGGGGAGGCCACGAGGGCCTCCCTTGGAAAGCTCACGGAACCCCCCTGAAGGCCACAACCTGGCTCACTGCCACCAAGACTCACCTGAGGAGCTGGGGCCCCTGGGGCAGTGTCTGCAGCCAGGTCACACACTGGCCCCCATGGCCGTCCAGGGTGGCGACCACCCTCCGTGTCTGCAGGCTCCAGATGTGCACCAGCCCGCGCAGGGACCTGTTCAGACAAGCGCCAGTCAGGCTCGGGCATGGTGGGGAGCGGGCTGGACACCACGCAGCCAGTGGGTCAGGTGCTCCAGCCAGCAGCTCCCAGCTCAGGGGACAGCTCTGAACACACAACCAGGGGACACGTGCTCCTCTTACAGGGAGGACGGCAGGGCCCTGGGCAGCCTCTTCTCTGGAGAGGCGGGGAGGCCTCCACTGACAGTGCCAGCTGCCTGGCACCTCTAACGGAGACCGTGTCCCTGCGTCCTCCACGGGGGAGGCCCAAGGGGACAGCACGTCGAGGGCTCTGAAAGGGCGAGTGCCCAGGTGATGGGCAGCCTGAGCCCCTTACCCCCTGACTTTACCCTGGGCCGGGGGTACTCACCCTGAGAGGAGCAGCGGGCGCCCCTGCCCCTGGGCTCCTTCACAGAAATGCAGTGCGTGCACCGCCGACTGGGCGCCTCGGAGGACAAACTGGGGGTCTGGTGGTGGGAGCGGCGGGGCCGCCATGCTTGTCACCTGGGGACTGAGGAAGGGCGTGAATGACTCACCTGTCCTCCTTCGGGAAGGCACAGGAGCGTCCCTGGATGCTGCCCACCCCTGCACCTTCTGTCCCAACAGGTACCGTCCCCAGGCAAGGGCAGCAGTGCCCACACCCCTCACCAACTTGGGCAGGGTCCCACTCGTCCCAGCTGTCCACACACCGGGAGCACTCGTCCTGCACTCTGCCCAGGCCTCGCTCCAGCTTCTCCCTCGGGGGGCCCTCCCCAACGAGCCCCCCCAGCCAAGTCAGAGGTGTGTGGGGTCTCTGGTCTTCGTCACATGGGCTGCAAACACGGCCCGCCAGGTCCCGGTCCTGCTCATCACAACCTCCAACTGTTACAGCCACCCAAGGAACCATCCGGTGAGCTGCTCTAGGCCTCCCAGGCTCAGGTTCGAAGTGTTCCAGAGCCTGCACGCTGCCATCAAGGGGCAGAAGGGCCGGCACAGGGGTGTGTGGGCAAGGGGCGGGGCCCAGTTACCCGGCCACTCCCCTGGAGGGCTGCTCTCAGAGGACAGACCCTTCCTCAAATCACTGGTCCTGTGTGTAAGGCCTGCTGGGCCCACCCACCCCAAAGGAGAAGCTGCCAGGGTCCCCCCCGAGCCCACCCCAACCACGCCACCCCAATCTCACAGGCAGCCAGGGCCACGTCTGTCTGCCCGCAGGCCCTGGGCCGGGCCGAGGGTGCAGAGGGCACGGCTAGGAGCGGATCCCCCGGGAGCTGGGGCAGCTGGGGGGCCTCTTCTGCTGGGCTCTGGGACAGTCCCCACCCAGCCTGCACACAGCAGGGGGGAGGCGCCCACACAGCCGCCAGGGGGGGAAGTGAAAGGGCCGGAGTGGGCCGTCGGGAAGGGGCTCCGGGGGCAGAGGGACAGGCCACCCCCGCATAGGCTCCCACCGTGCAGCCCCCCAACACACACACATGTGCTCACACAGGCGTGCGCGCGCGCGCACACACACACACACACACACACGCAGGCAGCACGGTGGCCCTGGGCAGCGCCAGCAGAGACCCAGCCCACACCTGCCACCTGCCTGCGGCCTGACGGGCGTTTCCAGAACCTCACCGCACCAGGCTCGCTCCCAGGTGATGAAATCAAGTCCTCCTCCACTGTTTTCCCCGGACGTAGGGAATAAACCCGTCATGTTGTTACAACAGCCGGACGCTCAGGCCAAGACGAAGCCTCGGCAATTAAGGGCTCCATCATTTCAAGCAATTAAAGTAAACACTTTATTTGAAAACTAATTAATTCTAGCTACATATTTTTCCCATGACAATACTCTATGATGACTTGATTTATGACGTCTAATTATTCTTTATTAATCTAATTGAGAATAATCGTATTATCCTATCTCCTGGCACCAGGCCGCCCGGTGAGCACGATGGCCGCCCACAGGCCTTGCCCCCCGCCAGCCTTGCCCCCCCTCTCCACTGGCCTGTCATTCTCCCCCCACCCAGAGGGCAAAGGAGCCTGAAACTTAATCCATGGAGCACAACTTTGGGTTCTGCGAGACACATTCCTTTAAAAATTAAAAAGAGAGACAGTCTGACAGCCTTTCCACCATTGCTACAAATGCCCCCAGAGCCCCCGAGTCCCGGCCCACAGACGGAGGACAGCCGCAGGGTTACGCCTGTGGAGGGGGGGACCCGGCGTCCCCACTACCCTGGTGTGGGAGCAGTGTGCAGTGTGGGCAGGGCCACAGAGCCTGCAGCTGGCCCTGTCCTAGGGCACCTGCTGCCCTAGGGACCTCGAGTCCCAGGTCCACGAGGGACAAAGTTTGAGCCCTCTGGAGGTGGGTAATCTCGAAGGAGTATCCCCTACGGATGAGGTCCCCGGGGCCATGGGCTCAGTGTTAGGCTGAACCAGAACCAAAGCTGTGCTCGGAGACTCCAGAATGTCACCGCCCTCAGCTCTCTGCCCCAAATCACAACACCTTGGGGCCCCCCAACTGCAGTCTGTGCATCTCTCAGAAGGACCCCTTCAACCCAGGCCTCAGTGAATTCACAGGAAAAACCCTAAGAAATGCCGGCTCCCAGCCAACACCCGTAAAAGCAGACAAGGAGGCCCAGCACTGCGAGGACCAGGAGCACCAGGAACCGCAGGCGCAGACCTGGATCCGACCAGAGAGTTCAGGTCTGTGAAATACAACGCTTCACGGCTTTAAAGAAATAAAAAGATGGAACTGAACGTACAAGCAGAGAGCATCACCTCTCAGATCTGGAAAATGACCTGACTGGGGAAAAGCTATTGGGAGCAGGAGATCTGCTGTGCCTACAGGTCGTTTATGAATCACAGAGGAAATGCTCCTTCATGAGGGGACACCGGGCTGTCACCACCGGCACCATCCTTGAAGCGGGCCACCCGCAGTAAACAGCCTGCATCACTCATCTCCCAAGGGCCCATCGCCGTCCACCTCTGCCAGCAACGTGCGGGAACCTCCAAACATACCCACCAGGGGCCCAGACAGGACACCCAGTTCAGACTCATGGCAAAGGTCAAGGTCAAGAGAAACAGCGAGAGAAACAGCAGGGTGACTCTTCTAAATTCAGAGACTAAAGAGCATGTCTACCAAATGCAGCGTGTGAACCTTGATTAGATCCTGATCAGAAACGGGGACCACAACTGGAGGAATCTGAATACAGGCTGCAGATAATATAGAATTGGTATTGCTAAGTTTCTTGGGGAAAACAATGGTATTTTATGTAAAAGAGTGTCCTTATTCCTAGGATACAGTATTTTAGGGATGAAATGTTATGTCTGCAATCTGTTTTCAAACGTTTCAGAAAAAGAACCCTCGACCTGTGTCTAGCTACGTACAAGTACACAGGCAGAGAAGTAAAGCAAATGTGGCAAAATGCCCGCCGTCGGTGAACACAAGTACTCACTACTCCACACTTGCCACAAACCCACACGGGACTTGTATCCAGAATAGATAAAGACACAGATCAATACCATAAAGAAGCAAACACCAAACGTTAAATGAGCAAAAGACTTGAACAGATGTTTCACAAGAAACATAAATACCCAACAAACATAGGAAGAGATGTTTAACCTAATTAATAATCTTGGAAATGCCTGTCAAACCCTATTGTGAAATAACTGCACTCCTAGCAGATTAGCCAAAAATTAAACAGCCTGGTAAATGCTGACCAAAATGTGGGGCAACTGCAGCCGTGTACCACGTTGGAGGGGCCTACATGGAAACAATCACCGTGGAAAACAATCAGGGACCACCTGGCACGCCCTATGACTCAGCAACCCCACGCTTAAACACCCTAAAGAAATTTGCACACTTGTACACAAAGACTTGTACAAGAGTGTTCATAGCAGTATTGTACATAATAATAAAAACTAGAAACAACCCAAATGACCATCAACTGCAGAATGGGATGCTTCTGGCACATTCATATGACAGAATACTCCACAGAACTGAAAATGAATAAACTCCAGTGTCACACGGAAGAAGTTCAAAATCATGATTTTCTTCAAAAGACATTAAGGAAGTAAAAAATGAGCCTAGAAACAAGGATAAAATAGTTGCAACATATATCTGATAAAGGACTCATACTCAGAATATGTGTCAATAAGAAAAACAAGTTAAAGTGATTCCAAAAGGCTGAAATTAAAGATAGACAAAGGAATGTCAGGCAAACGGAAACAGTAAGAAAAAAGGAGTTGAAACACTGACATCAAAATTTAATTCTAGGGACTTCCCTGGTGGTGCAGTGGTTAAGAATCCGTGTGCCAATGCAGGGGACACAGGTTCGAGCCCTGGTCTGGGAAGATCCCACATGTCGCGGAGCAACTAAGCTCGTGCACCACAACTACTGAAGCGTGCCCGCCTACAGCCTGTGCTCCGCAACAAGAGAAGCCACCGCAATGAGAAGCCCGCGCACTGCAACAAAGAGTAGCCTCCGCTCGCCGCACTAGAGAAAGTCCGCGTGCAGCAACAAAGACCCAACATAGCCAAAAATAAATAAATTAGTTAATTTTAAAAAAAGTTTAATTCTAGCCAAAAAGCATCAGATTTGACAAAGCCAGACACTTTCTAATACTAAGCTGTGGTTCACAATGAATGTATGAACATCTATGTACTAAGTAACAGAAACAACACCTTTATAAAGCACAAACTACAGGAGATGCAAAGAGGCACAGAAAAAAACTCACTAGTAATTGGAGAATGTAATATACTACCGTCAGTACAAGTCAGACCAAGTGACAAAATAAGTAAGGAGACAGAAGACTCAACAAGGTAAACAGTATGGAACTGTAGGGAACTCCACACTCTGACAACAGACACTACACCTTCTCCTCAAGGGCACATGAATGCATTCTCTGTGATCATATACTGCGTCACAAAGGAAGCATCAGTAAGTTCCGCAAAGAAGAAATATTAACATTATAAACAATATTCTATGATCACAGTGCAATTAAACCAAAAAATTAACAAAATAAAACCCAAAAAGATCTTTCCAACTAAAAATTTTTTTAAATTTATTAAATGACTTCTAAGTAAAAGGGGAAATACTTAAACCACAAATTTTTTTAAATGACAAAACATTACATACCAAGATTCATCAGATATATTTAAAGCTTTGGTCAGAAGAAGAACAGAGATTGATATCACTTATCATACAAAAATAGCAAATACAATATTAGCAAACAAAATACAACATCAAATTAAGAACATAATACATGCTGACCAAGTGGAATTTATCCTAGAATGCAAAGTTGGTTCAATTAGGAAATCCATTAATGTCATACATCATATTAATAGATTTATGAAGAAAAAGCATATGATTATCTCCATAGATGCTGAAAAAGCCTTTGACAATTCAATACCCATTTTTAATTAAAACACTTAAGCAAACAGAAACTGATGGGTTTCTTAAAAATGATTATAATACACACACACACACACACACCCTCCTTAGTTCTAAAGCCAACACATTACTTATGAAGAAATATCGGAGGTATTTCTATTAAGATCAGGATACCCACTGTCTACACTACTAGTCAACATTGTATGGGAGGTTTAAGCTGATTCAGTTAGACAAGAAAAATCAATTAGAGGCATATGAATTGGAAAAGAAGATGTTAAATTCTCTTCCAGATGACATGATGGTATACATTGAAAGCCCTAGATAATCAATGATAAAACAGATCCAAACATTAAAAGAACAGGACTCCCCTGGAGGTCCAGTGGTTAAGACTCTGTGCTTCCACTGCAGGGGTCATAGGTTCGATCCCTGCTCGGGGAACTAAGATCCTGCATGCTGTGCGCCATGGCCGCGGCCAAAAAACAAACAAGCAAACAAACAAACAAAAAAACAAACATTAAAGGAAAACTTCAGTGATAGTAGCAGCAAATAAAACTAGCAAAGAGAACTCAACAGCTTCCATGTACACAAACAATAACCCGTCAGAGAAAATCCCACTTACAATACCAACTAAGAAGATAAAATACTTAACAATAAATTTTTTAACTTTTGCACGTCAAAAGAGATAAAAATCAAAGTATCTTTAAAACACATAAAGTCTTCAAAATTAAAGAAGGACTAAATACCAAATAGAAAATTGGGCAAAAGACATGAATAGACAATTCACAAATGAAGAAATGAAAATGGCCCTTAAACATAAGAAAAGATGCTTAACCTCACTCATGGAGAAATGTAAATTAATACCACCTTAAGAGGCTTCTGGTTCTGGCCAGGATGAAGCAGGCTCACTACAGCCTCTCTCCTCTCTATCTGGCCGATTGCAACTAAAAACTCTAGACAAAATATAAACAGCAATTACTTGAAAACTCTGAAAACTGAACAATAGCAGACAGACTTTGGAGGCCAGCAAAAAGTTGGAGAATTGATCTGAATGGGCACAAGCTTCCTGCTTTTATTTTTATGTCTTGGGGCACTGCCTTGAGGGTGGGTCCAAGTTGCACTGCTGCAAGGCAGTGGTGGCTAAAACTTGGAGAGACACTTTTTCTCTGCACTGAGATTAGTTTAAGTCCTAGATTGAGTTAAAAACAAGAAATATAGTCAAAAAGCCAATAGAATCCTAGATTCTAAAAAGTTAGGGTTCGACTCCCTGATGGCCTGTGTTTCTCTTCTCTCTTGGCCCTGCCCCAAAGATGGGCCCTGGACACGGAGCTATGTGGAAGAAGTAACTCTGAGAGACCCCTGTCTTTCTGGCCAGAGGAACCATGGAGAAAGAACCCTGCCAGATCCTATGTGGGTATGAGAATGGCAGAGAGGAGAGAGCTAAAGAAAAAGATCCCTTAATTCTGTGAATGAACCCACAAAAGCCCCAGGCTCTTCTCTGAGCTGCATACGTGTGGGATAGACCCAAAGCAGCACCAGCTTTAAGACCTGAACTAGGACCTAAACCACTGCCCAAGTCTCAGGCTGACCCCAGAGTGGCTGGTGAGTGGGACAGACCCAAAGCAGTGTATAAAGAGTCTTGAAAATGGAAATGAGAGTAAAACTGTAGCCCACAGAGGGTGAGACAATCTAACTGGGTTGAACGCCTGTTAACACAAAACTCAACATTCTCCAGAGGACCCAATGTAATACCCGGTCCAGGGTATGTCTAGGATACAACACAAAATTATTCAACACACAGAACCAGGAAATGAGGTCAATTCTCAAAGGAAACGACAATTTACAGATGCCAACCTCAAGACAGTTCAGATGTTGGGAATATCAGATAAGGGGCTTTTTTTTCCCATAAATTTATTTATTTATTATTTATTTATTTATTTTTGGCTGTGTTGGGTCTTCATTGCTGCGCGTGGGTTTTCCCTAGTTGCGGCGAGTCGAGGCTACTCTTTGTTGCGGTGCGCAGGCTTCTTATTGCCATGGTTTCTCTTGTTGTGGAGTACGGGCTCTAGGTGCACGGACTTCAGTAGTTGCAGCACACAGGCTCAGTAGTTGTGGCTCGCGGGCTCTAGAGCGCAGACTCAGTAGTTGTGGCACACAGGCTTAGCTGATCTGCGGCATGTGGAGTCTTCCCAGACCAGGGCTCGAACCTGTGTCCCCTGCATTGGCAGGCGGATTCTTAACCACTGCGCCACCAGGGAAGTCCCAGATAAGGGTTTTAAAGCAGGTTTTATGATTATACTCCATGAGGCAAAGGTAAACACACTTGAAATGAATGAAGGAAAGTTCCCAGCGGAGAGAAAAATTTTTTTAAAAAAAGGAAGTTCCAGAACTAAATAATACAATATCTGAAACAAAGACATTCAATAATGGAATCATGGATGACAAAGGAGAGAGTCAGTGACATGAAGACTGGTCAACAGAAATTATCCAATATAAGATCAGAAAGAAAAAAGACTAGAATAAATGATTAGAGCATCAGGGACTGCAGAATAATAGAAAAGGTCTAACATTCATGCATGGGAGTCTGAGGAGGAGAGGAGATGGGGTAGGAAAATTACCTGAATAAATAATGCCCGAAATGTCACGAATTTGGGAAAAGACACAAATGTATAAATTCAAGAACTCAATGAATCATAAGCAGGATAAACTCAAAGAAAACCATACTCATATCATAATTAAACTGCTGAAAAATAACAGCAGTAAAATCCTGACAGTAATGGCACATTACACATAGGGAAATAATCATCTGTGTGAACGTGAATTTCATATCAGAAACCATGAAAGTCAGAAGACAGTCGAACATCTTTAGAGTAAACAAAAGAACTCTACATCCAGCAAATTATCTTTTGGGAATGAAGGCAGAATAAAGGTATTTTCAGGTGAAGGAAAACCAAGAGAACTTCTTGCGGGAAGAAATCCTCTAAAAGAAATATTAAAGAAGGTTCTACAGCTCAAAAGAAAGATCAGAAAGAAATGTGGAACTCCGAGAAGATAGAGGAAGAGAAATAGTAAACATAAAAGACAAATTTCCACCTCTTAAGTGAACATGTATATTGTTGGGGTTTGCGATCTGACAGCTATAACATTAAGGGGGGAGGGTAAGGGGACCCATATGGATGTAAGGCTTCTACTAACTATTAAAAACATAATATATAAGAGATATAGACAAAAAGCTAACAGAAAATTTAAACAGAGTATTTGAAAATATCCAAATAATCCAAAAGAAGGATGGAAAGAAGGGACAGAGGGCCAAAGCATCAGGAAAATGAGAAAACAAAATGGAAGACCTAAATAGAACCATAAAAATGACTACAATAAACATAAATGCTCTCAACATGCTATTGTAAGACCCAACAACTATAAGCTATTTTTAAAAAAGCCTGACTGTAAATTACCTAGAAGAAACCTACTTTAAATATAAAAACATAGAGGACCTCCCTGGTGATCCAGTGGTTAAGACTCTGTGCTCCCAATGCAGGGGGCGTGGATTTGATCCCTGGTCAGGGAACTAAGATCCCGCATGCCACACAGCGTGGCCAAAAAATAAATAAGTAAATAAAATAAAAAAATAAAAACATAGATAAATTGAAAGTAAAAATATAAAAGAGATATACTATACAAATGACAAAAAAAAGGTGTAATGGATACATTATTATCAGACAAAGTAGACCTCAAAACAAGGACTATTAACAAGGAGAAGAAAACACACAATGACACAAGGCATCA
Organism: Balaenoptera ricei; assembly: GCF_028023285.1. Lineage (NCBI taxonomy): Eukaryota > Metazoa > Chordata > Mammalia > Artiodactyla > Balaenopteridae > Balaenoptera > Balaenoptera ricei. The sequence goes on from NC_082652.1 coordinate 27,869,144, forward strand.
ATTCATCAAGAAGACATAAAAGTCCTAAACATGTACTCCGCTAACAGCAGAACTTCACAATGCATGAAGGAAAAACTGATGGAAATGAAAGCAGAAGTAGACAGATACATAATCACAGCTGGAGACTTAAACTCCTCCTCAGGAATCAACTCAACAAGTGGCCAGAAAATAGTACAGGAGACCTAATACTACTATCTGTCTACTGGACTGAGCTGACATGAAGTGAACATTCCACCAACAGAACAACTCATACTTCTCAAATATACATGGAACGTTCATCAAGATAGACCATATCCTGTGTTTTAAAACAAACCTTAAGGGCTTCCCTGGTTGTGCAGTGGCTGGGAATCTGCCTGCCAATGCAGGGGACACGGATTCGAGCCCTGGTCTGGGAAGATCCCACATGCCACAGAGCAACTAGGCCTGAGCGCCACAACTACTGAGCCTGCACTCTAGGGCCTGCAAGCCACAACTACTGAAGCCCACATGCCACAACTACTGAAGCCCACGCACCTAGAGCCCATGCTCCGCAACAAGAGAGGCCACCGCAATGGGAAGCCCGCACACCGCAACGAGGAGTAGCCCCCACTCGCCGCAACTAGAGAAGGCCTGTGCGCAGCAATGAAGACCCAATGCAGCCAAAAAAAAAAAAAAACCTTAAAAAATGTAGAGGAACCTTTGTTACTATGTGAGGTGACAGATGTTAACTGGACTGATCATGGCAATCATTTTGCAATATATACAACTATCAAATCATTATGTGTATACCTGAAACTAATACAATGTTATATGTCAATTATACCTCAAAAAAATGTAGAAGAACCAAAAGCTCACAATGTTCTCTGACCTTATGGATTTAACCTGGAATCAATAACAGAAAGACAACTGGAAAAATCTCCAAATATTTGGAAAACAAACAACATGCGTTTAAATAATCAATGGGCCAAAGAAGAAGTCCCAACAGAAATTGGAAAATATTTGAACTGAATAAAAATGAAAATATAAAATATCAAAACTTGTCAGATGCAGCTAAAGCAGGACTTCGAGGAAATTTATAGCATCAAATGCCAAATTAGAAAAGAAGAAAGAGGGAATTCCCTGGTGGTCCAGTGGTTAAGACTCCGTGCCTTCACTGCAGCTGGCCTGGGTTCAATCCCTGGTTGGGGAACTAAGGTACCACAAGCCTCATAGTGTGGAAAAAAAAAAAAAAAAAATTAAAATAAAGGTTTTCTTTAAAAAAAAAAGAAAGAAAGAAAAGAAGAAAGGTCTCAAATCAATGACCTAGCTTCTACCTCAAGAAACTAGAAACGAGAAGAAAAATAAGCCCAAAGCCAGGAAAAGGAAGGAAATAATAAGGTCAGAAAAGAAATAAATAAAACATAGAATTGTAAAACTACAGAGAAAAATCAGCAAAACCAAAGATTGGTTCTTTAAAAAGATCAATAAAATAGATAAATTGCTAGCTAGCCTGACAAATGAAAAAAGAGAAGAAACAAATTATAATAATGGAAGAAGGGTTATCACTACAGACACCACTAACTTTAAAAGGAGGATAAGGAAATACCGTAAACAACTCAGTGCACATAAATCCAACAACTTAGATGAAATAGAAATTGAAGACCACAGACTAGGGGGTTTCTAGGTCACCTAGAAGAAATGACCCGAATAGCCCTATAGCGACTAAAGGGATTGCATTTTTAGTTAAAATCCTTGCAAAGAAAAGAAAACTCCAGCCCACATGACTTGACTGGCATATTCTACCAAACATTTAAAGAGAAAATAGCCCCAGTTCTATATAATTTCTTCCAGAAAACAGAAAAAAAGGGAACATTTCCCAATTCATTTTGAGGCCAGCACGATCCTCATACCAAAACCAGATAAAGACAGTACAAGAAAAGAAAACCACAAGCCAATACCCTCATGAATACAGATGTAAAAATCCTCAAAAAAAATGTAAATCAAATCCAGCAGTATATAAAAAGAATACACTATGGGGGCTTCCCTGGTGGCCCAGTGGTTAAGAATCTGCCTGCCAGTGCAGGGGACATGGGTTCGAGCCCTGGTCCAGGAAGATCCCACATGCTGCGGAGCAACTAAGCCCGTGCGCCACAACTACTGAGCCTGTGCTCTAGAGCCTGTGAGCCACAACTACTGAGCCTATGTGCAACAGCTACTGAAGCCCGCGTGCCTAGAGCCTGTGCTCCGCAACAAGAGAAGCCAGTGCAATGTGCACAATGAAGAGTAGCCCCCGCTCGCCACAACTAGAGAAAGCCCGCGCGAAGCAACAAAGACCTAATGCAACCAAAAATAAAAATAAAAATAAAATAAATAAGTTTAAAAAAAAAAGAATACACTATGACCAACTAGAGTTTATTTCAGGAACGCAAAGCAGATTCAATATTCCAAAATCAATAGAGATAACTCCATCACATTAACACACTAGAGAAGAAAAAACACAAGACCATATCAGCTACACTGATACAGAAAAGGCATCTGGCAAAATTCAACATCCATTCATGATTTTTAAAAACTATCAGTAAGCATGATCCACAATAGAAAAACGGATAAATTTCATTTCAAGAAAATTAGAAACTTTTGCTCTTTGAAAGATGATGTTAAGAAAATGAAAAGACAAACTACAGACTGGGAGAAAATATTTGTAAATCATGCATCCACAATATATAAAGAATCCTCAAAATTCATTAGGAAAGTAAAGAAAAAGTAAATAAAAACAGAAAGTAAATTTAAAAAGAAATGGGCAAAAGATGTGAATAAACACTATAGCCAAGAAGATATGCAAATGGCAAATTAGGACCTGAAAACATACTCACCAGCTTCGGTCATCAGGGAAACGCAAACGAAAGCCACAGTCACGTGCACTACACGCTTATGGGAGCGGCCCACATTAAAGACTGACCACACCCCTGGCTGCTGGGAAGCATGTGAAGCAAAGGAACTCTCCTATGAATATACTGGTACAATGGCTTTGGAATAAAGTGTGGCTGTTTCTCCAAAAAAAGTCCCAAACTGGGAACAATCCAAACATCCATCAAGGCTGAACAAACGGTGGTACACCCATCTTCAACAACAAAGGGGCACTGATCACGCCTCCCCACGAATCAACCTCAAAATCCTATATCGACTAAAAGCAGCCAGAAAAAAAGAGTAAATACCCTATTCTATTCACATAAAATTCTAAAAAGTGCAAACTACCCAGTAGCGACAGGAAGCAGATGAGTGGCACCTGGGGAGGGGCGCTGCAGGGAGTGGGGAGAGACCTTACAAAGGTCGAAGGTTGGGAGCAAACCCTAGGGATTCCCTAAGGACAGCAGGTACATTCATGTCTTGGGTATAGTGATGCTTACACAGGTGTTGGAACTTATCAAATTATCCACTTTAAATATGTGCACGTTTTAGTATATCAGTAATATTTTTAAAAACTCAACAGCAACTAAACAAAAGATCTGAACAGACGACACTTCACCTATAAGGTGTACAGACGGCAAAGAAGCACAAGAAGATGCTCAGCATCCTCAGCCTCTAGGGAAATGCAAATGAAAACAACACGGTTCAAATGAAGAAGACAAACCCCCAAGGAAGCCAACGGCCGCTAAGCCGCCGGTGAGGATACAAACTGCACACACGCCCTGGATGACAGCCCAGCAGGTCCCTGGAGCACAAAACAGCCGATCGTCAAGTTGCCAGCACTCCACCGCTGGATATTTAATCTAGAGGAATGAAAACATATGTGCAAACAAACACCTGTACCTGACTGGTCTGTTCTATTCAGAATATCGCCCGAATGCGAAATGACAACACACTCTTGAGCAATAAAACAGGAAGAAAGTATTGATGAACGCAACACAATGGACGCCTCCCCAGAAAATCAGAGCGAGTAACAGGCTACATACTGCTTGGCCCTATTCACACGGCATTCTGGAAACAGCAGGGCCAGGTAGACAGCGTGACTGGAGGTGCCGGGGGCCAGGGTCAGGGGTCAGGGGTGGGCTCATGACCAAGGGGCAGCGAGAGGAGGGCTCTGACCGTGGAGCGGTTTCTGTACATGTGTTGGGACTCCCTGTAAGTACGTGTCTTAACAATCAGTCCTGATCGATACTGTGAGTTCACAGTGATGAAGGAAACGACTGAAGAAATAGACCAACGGGGAGAGCAGACAAATCTGAGCAGAATTCCAAGTGACCTGCAAGGCGGTGGAGCTGGACCCCTGACTGCGAGGGTGTGCGTGGAGGCAGCCCTCCTCACAGGGGAGACCCGACAACCGCCACCGTCCAGGCGATCAAGGTCATGCTGACGGCACGTTCCCTGGGTCTGATGCGGTGCAATGGCCCTTTATCTTGGAGGTCTTGCTCCTAGAAACCCAGACCCCAGGCTAATCTCGAGAAACACACACGGCAAATCCCAGCGGAGGGTACTCACCTCGAAACTGTCTCGGGTGTCACAGCCCAGAGGGACCCAAGGGGATGTGACCAAGTGTCACATGGTCCTGGCTTAGGTCCTGGAAAAGGACACAAGAGAAAAACTAAGGAAATCGGAATAAGCTCCAGACTTGGGTGGATCACAGTGCTCGAGGCTGTTCATCACGGGACGACCGGGCCGTCCCCACGCACAATGGTCGCAAGGGGAGGGCACCAGCACTTTCCAGGCACGGGGCAACCACTGGGCCGCCGCCCTCCTGGCCATTTTTGAAGAGGCTATTTTTCAAATAACATATATTGAACAATATTTGGGGGCTATTTTTTCTTGACCTACAGTTAATGGTATTTGATTTACCACTAAGGTATTATGAAAACCCAGTTTCCTGCCTAGATTTTTCTGGCTTTAGATCCAATTTCTCATTCCAGTTAAGGTGACTTTAAACAGATTTAATGCCAATTTTTAAGTGCTTCTCCTATTTGAAGTGATTTCCCATCTTATTTTTGCCCTAATATAAATAGACTTAAATCCATCAATAGCGCCCCCAACACAAGGTTGTCAGTACTCAGCTAAGCAATTTACTGGTAACTTTTATCATCTTCATGCTCATCGTTACTCCCAAAGCAGAGCAGCACCAGGGAAGGAAGATGCTGACCCAGCAGTCCCCTCTCTCTCATGCGGCATGGCCATTCTAGTAGGAAAACTCTGAGCTGGCCGGTCCTCCAGGCCAGGAGGCACCGAGACCCAGTCCCTCTGCACCTCCCAGGCCACACCTGGACAGGCCATCCTGAGCAGGCCCCATCGCCCTCCACCTTCCTGATCAGCTCAGACCACAGCAAGGCCCAAATCCCAGAACTGGCCCCTGGAAGTCACGTTACAGACGCGGCGGCCCGGGGGCGGTCCAGGCCAGATCACTGGGAAGCCTCCTGCTTCACAGCAGGACATGGAGGTCTGACCACCGCCCCTCCCCCATCTCTGAAACGCAGGGAGGTCCAGGGGAGTCAGCACACAGCGCGTCAGCAACAAGCCCACGACACAGGACAACCCTCTAGGTAGTCAGCCTCTCGTCACCAAGGTCCCTGTGGGTCAGCGTCCCGTCCACGGCGCTGGCTCACTGGGTGAGGGCGGCCCAGTGAGTGACACCCAGGCTCCCAGGAGTGGTCCCCCAATAAGTAAGGCCGAGGACACAGCCCCCTCCGAGGAGGCCGGACTGGCCCACAATGCTGTGGAGAAGCTGCAGGTGAGACAGGGGACAGCCTGCTGGGTGACAGCCCTACCCTGTTCCCTGCAGCTCGCTCCCTGGGCCAAGGAAAACGCACCAGCCGCCCTGCCCTCCTGCAGACTGCCAAGCGTGGGCCCAGCCCAGGGAGGACCTGGCCCCAGCACCAGCCCTGGCCCCCCCCCCCCCCGCCCCCGTGCCTGCAGAGCCCCGGCCAGGCCCGGGTGCAGCGGCAGGTTTGCCCAGGGAACTCAAACTTCACAAGGAAACCATCTCTGGAGTGGGCTCTGCGTGGCTATTCGGAGTCAAAGGCGTGCTTCATAGCCCTCCTGAGCCTGTGCACGGCCAGGGCCCCTTCCCCTTTGAAGCCTCTGGTGAGTGATTGAAGCGTCTCCTTTCTGAGGGGCAGATAGCACAGTGTAATCTGACTCTAAGCCCCGGGATAAAGGTAGTTTGTTTCCTCTCAGCCTTTCTGTCAACACCTCCTCAGTAATTAGCCCTAATTATTACCAAGGGCCAGCCTCCCATTCGGTTATTAAATCAGAAATAGTATCGTGGCCGGGCATCTGTCAACGCCCGGCTGGCGACCTTGGATTCACTGAATCCTCTGTCAGTATCCGTGGCTTCAAAGATGCGGATCCTGGGGAGGGGTTCCGGGGAGGCAGCTCCCTGGCCCGGGGAGGGGGTGGGGAGGAAGACAGTGTCACAAGCGGCCCCGTGCTTAGCGGGCCTCAGAGCCCATTGGGGAGGCGGGAACCGGGCACCATCCCTACACTGCCTTCCCCCAACCCAGCCATGCCTGCCTCCCAGGGCCTGATGTGACCATGTGTGTGTGGGTGGGGGGAGACCAGGAACACCCCCATAGCCCTTCCCCAGGCCTGCCTGCCTCTGGCACAGCGTCGCCCAGGAGCCCAGGTGGTAGCCTCAGTTGTGCCCGGTTGCGCACGGCCTGAGGCTGGCAGGCCCGTGCTGGCTGTTCTGCAAGTGCACAGGGAAGACTCCTGAGCCCAGCTGGCAGGAGCCCCCTGAGTCCCGACTACAGCCTACCCACCCCACCCCCCGTGGGCAGGGCACCTCCCCGTGAGCAGGAGGGTCCACAAGCAAACTCGGGGATGGCTGTGGACATGAGTTTCCGAAGTGGAGCTGAGTGCTGTGCTCCTGAGGCCCGGGGAGGACAGCCACCCACCCGTCCTGGGCCTGAGCTTCTTGTTCCATCCAAGAGAAGCAAGTCACCTGCTCCTGCAAAGCCTGGGAGGGGCGCTGCTCCCTCTGGCAGGATCCACTGCTCAGGCAGCAGCAGCGCTGACCTCACCTCCCTGGGGCAGCATCCCAGGCCCTTGGGCAGCTGCCAGCAATTCGTGTGAAGCCCCTTGGGGGCTGTGAATGTCCCTTCCAACTCGCCCCGTGTTTGGGGAAGATGGCCACGGAGGACCAGGCTCCTCCGCTGGGGTCAAGGTCCACATGATGTGATGGGTGCCTGGGCAGAGGTGAGCACAGCCTGTTCTCCCCTAAGCACCTCTGCGGCCTGACCAACACAAGGTACGAAGGGCTTCCTACAGCTGAGGGCTTGGAGGCGCCAACTGGACTCCTTGGGATGGAGGGGCAGGCCATCCTTGCCGGGCCAGGAGGAAATGCCAGGGTGAGGAGCCACTGGTCCAGGAGCTGGAGATGGCAGGAAGGAAGGCCACTTGGGCGTTCTCAGCCGGCCTGCCCGGCACTTGCAGGCTGGGGTGGGACCGACCAGCAATGGGCTGCCGCCCTGGTTGTTCCCGGTGAAGGCACAGAAAAGCTCCATGTTTTACAGGAAGTGGGACCATTCCCAGGCACCAGCACTGGCCTCTGGGTCCCACTTCTGCCAGGCGGGATGGTCCACAGGGGCCAGTTCCCCAGGGCTGACAACAGTGCCCAGACGGCCCTCCCCAGGGCCTGGGACGGGGCCGATGCCCGCAGGCTGGTGCCCAGGAAGCTCCCGTGAACTCAGTCCCACTTGGAGAGGGGCCCCTAAGCATGGTGGTGGTGAAGGGCGTTATCATTTGAGGGCTCTTGGGGGCCGATGTGGCACTCCCAGTGGCCAGCAGGCGTCCCTGCACCGTGGCTGTACTTCTGCCATCCGCACAGGCAGGTGTACGGGCGCGGGCTCACTCCCGACCGCTGGCCCAGGCCGGCACTGCTCGGACGCACAGGTGGAAAGCAGCCAGGGACGTCCCTCTTCACCTTTTTACGGCCCCGCCAACAGGGAGACAGGGCACCCAGGGAGAAGGAACGGGCTGTCAAGGGCGCCCTGCAGGCCAGGAGATTCCAGAGTCACGTGAAAGGAATAATGTTTAAACTTGGGAATATAGAGTAATGTCTTCGAACCCTCTGTAGGGGTCCCAGATACGGAACAACTGGGCACATCCTGCTCGGGGCTGGAGCAGCTCTGCACACAGGGGCGACGTCAGAAGGATGCTCACGACAGCACTGCCCAAGACTGCAAAGATGGGAAACAAAGAAATCCACGTCGGGCGTTCTGATGGCCCAGCTGTCTCCCCCAAGTTCCCATGTTGAAGCTCTACTCCCAGCACCTCAGACGTGGTTGTGTCCAGAGGCTTCAAAGAGGGGATTAAGGTTCAATGCGGTCATATGGTGGGCCCTGATCCAATAGCACCGGTGTCCTCATAAGGAGGCGAGGACACAGACACACTGAGGGAGACCGTGGGGGTACACACAGCAAGGTGAGGAGCCTCGGGAGCAGCCAGCCCTGCCAACACCTCGATCTCGATGCCCAGGCTCCAGGACTGGGAGGAAGCACCTCCTGTCGCTTAGGCCACGCAGCCTGAGCAGGTGCGCACGGGGCATCTCTCCCCACGGCCCATGTGGCCCCCCTCATGGCTGCACAGCTGTGTCCCGTGGCTCAGCGCTGAGGGCCCCACCCACTTCGCGGGAGGGCGCAGCGGCTTCCTCAGGCCAGGGGAATGGAGGTGAGTGACGCGCACCACTAGTGGTTCACAGCGGTCCTTCCCCAGCCTCTGCGGTCGTGGAGAAATGTAGCCAGTGGAGCCCTGTCGGCACGGCCCGAGGGACCACAATGGACGGGGTGGCCACAATGTGGAGGTTCTGTTCCTGCAGCACACTCGGCCCGCCCTGACCAACACAGCGCCAGCAGCCTGGTGACCGCACTCCTCGCTGCCGGACCTCCAGGCTGTTAACAAGGCGGTGACCCCCACTGGGCCCTCAGCCCTACCCCGCCCCCTTGAGGACCGGTGATTCCGATGGCTCATGGTTCAGCCGAGACCGTGGAGCGAGCAGCCGCCACTGGCACGCGGGCCAGGGTTCAGCGTGCCCAGAAGCCTCCTGCGGTTCCCGGCACCTAGAACGTCTCGAGTCCTGGAATCACAGCAGAAAATCTGCCCGTACCTCCCCATGGTGCTTTTGTGACTTTTTACCGTTAAATCTTTAATCCACCTGGAGCACGGCTGGCACAGAGTGAGTTTCACTGTTTTCCAGACAACTGACCAGCTGCTCCAAGTCCTCTCACTGAATGATCCACTTTACCCCCATTAATTGGAAACAGCCCTGCCAGAGTGAACTAAACCCCTGTATTTATACGGCTTTATTTCCAAGTTCTCTGCTCATCCTTCCACACCAACTTCCACGTCCTTTTGTTCCTGCAGCTTTAAAAAATGTTCTGTATCTCACAGAACCTCGTCCTCAACACTTCCGGTGTTAGAAGTTTCCTTGGACACGGGCACTTTACAAACCTTCCCACAGTGCCCACCGTGTCCCAGCTTTAGAAAATGAGACCTCCGGGTATTTCCAAGGGAAGCGAGGGACAGACACAATGGTCTGGAAGGCACGCCCCAGCACAGCCCGCCTTGAGCACATCCAGCAACCCTGCCAGGCCCAGAGCACCTCCTCCGGGTGGGCTGCCTGCATATGCAGAGCCGGGAGTGGCCATGACCCAAGGGCCCTTCTGCCACACACAGCAGAGCCCCCTCTCCTGGCCCTCTGTGTTCCTTCTCCCCCCAGAGGAGAGCAGCTGAGTCATCACATCTGCCCAAAGGCAGGGCACAGTGCCAGCTAAAGATGGGGCAATCACTTTGCGGAACCATAGGCGCTGCCTGTCTGGAAGGCCAGCGCCCTCCCACCCTCTCCCGACCCCAGGAATGGGTGACCTTGCCCTCACAACTGAGGCCTGCCCCCACCCCCCGTCCTTTTCTTCATGGCCAGGTCACAACAACAGAACCCGTTTTCCACAGGTCATCTGTCCAGTCTCTCCCCAAAGCCCCGAGGCCTACCGTGGCAGAGCTGACCCTGAGGTATGCTGGACCATAACCCGAGCCTGCAGGAACCGTCTGGGGCCCAAGGGGGAAAAGGCCCCCAGTGAGACCGGGGGTCAGAAGGGAAGATGGCAATCTTGGGCTGAGGGAACTCACTCCAGGTCCACTAAGTGGAGACGGGAGAGGCAGCCTGTGCAGAGGGCTGCTGACTGGGCCACCCGCCACAGAGGGCGGCTCTGGGGCCCCAATGTTGCCAACGACACCAGACCCACAGGTGGGCCAGGCCACAGCTGACCAGGACAGCCTGCAGGAGGGGGGCCCGGGCCTGAGCAATAGCATGGGGGCAGCAGTGTGACCAGGCTGGGCTGGAACATCCAAATTTCTCCACTGGATCAGAACCAAGGGTACACACTGATTTCTTGTCAGCTTGCTTGTTTCACTTCGGGGCTATATCAGCTTCCCACCTACTTCTAAGACTCGCAGCTGTTTTACTTACGAGGTGTTCATGCCATAAAATAACTCACAAATAAAACCACCTGAACCCAGAACCTTTTCAAGCAAATTACTAAAGGAAGTAATCCCAACAATGTCTATTTTACTTAAAATTTTTTACCAGACACTTATTACTTTCCTTCCTAAAATGACTTTCTGATTGCAGTTGTATTTCCACTTCTTTTTCTTTCCTACTCTCCAGGAAGGTGTTTTCTTTTCCCAATTATAGGACCCAAAGGGGCCTGAAATGTTTGCCTATCTGCCCCTCGGAGCAGATGCACTGTGCCCCTCCTGTGCTGACCTGGGCTGGAGGAGCCTCCCAGTCAGCTATGTTACTAGAAAACCCTCCCTGTGCAGAGCGGGTCCTCCTTCACTCCACCCTCGGGCCTGGGGACTCACAGCCCTGGTCTGCTGCCTGCTCCTCACTTCACCGCCAGCCTGGAAGCTAGTTCTCAAGGCCACACTCCTCCCACCAAGCCTCCCACTCCCACCCATTCAGTCAGACCCTGCAATGATCCAAGCCCCTGTCATGAACCACACCTGCAATGCTGACCGGGTGTTCGCTGCTGGGCCCAGGCTCTGCTCCCACTGATGCACAAGGACTCACTCAGCCATGGATCCAACTCATGTTTAATAGCACCGATTGTGTAGCAGGGACACGAGGTTGACTGATGGAGCCCTACCCTAGGGACTCACAGTCCATCCAGAGACACAAGTCATTACAGCGCTGGGCGTTGAGTGCTGAAGCAGCCAACTGCACGAGTAGGTGTGGAGGCAGGACTGCTGAAGAGCAGAGGGGAGGGCAGCACGGGCCAAAACAAGACTAGATGCTAACACAGCAGGCAAATGCCTGGAAGGGAGCTAAGACTGGCAAGGAGGCCCCCACCCCATCCTCCTGCATCAAAGCTGTCCCAGTGGGCCAGGGCTGCTGGTAAGCCCATACATAGGGAAGCACCCTTCTCTGCCAAGACACCCTCCCACTTACACTGAATAATGAAAGCAGCTGCTTCCTCCATGCAGCCTTCCTTAACTTCCAGTCCAGAGGATAGGGGACACAGGGAGCAGAGACTGGGGCAGGAGTCAAAGCAGACACCACAGGAGTTAGGTCCAAAAGGGCTGGCACAGCAGACCCAGTCCAGTCCCAGCCAGCACTGAAGGCGGTGGGTTTGGGGTGGAGTAGTTACAAGGACTGTACAAACTTGATGGGGACTGACCTACGCAACTCTTTCCAACTAGCGGGAACAGACCAGGTGAGAAGGCGCTCCCCAACAAGGTGTTGGGATGCAGCCAAGAGCCCAGTGGGAGGCAGCCTCTGGGCTACTGAGGGAGTTGGAGAATGAGGGGCACAGGGCAGAGGCCATTGTCCTGCTGTGCCCTGGGGTGGGGGTTTAAGGGGAGCTGTTTGTGCTCAGACATGGTAGTCGCCAAACAAGTGCATCTCCTGCCCAGCAAAGGGGCAAGTGGACAGGGCACTACCTGGTGTACCCCATCTACAGTTAGCTGGCAATACCCCACTGTCCTGACAGGGGGCCGTGGGGTTCCCTGGTCACGCAGGCCACTTCATGACAAGGGGGCACTGCCACACCTGCCCAGGCCGTGTTCGGAATCCAGTGCCGTGGGTTGGGGCATGGGACAGAATGGTGGTTCTCCTGGGGTCGCTGGGGTGTCCACTGCCCCCTGTGGGGTACCTATGGATGCCTCCTGGCCTGCCTCTGTCTCAGAAACCTCTTTAGTTTTCTGGGGTCCTGGACCCCCTGGGTTAGTGGGACCACCTAGTTTCTGGGCAGGGGGTTCAGCAGATTCTGCAACTGCAGGGACAGGTTTGGGGGCCGCCTCCCCTGGCTGGGAGGAAGACGGCCCCACGGGACCAGGACCGGTGCTGCCTGCAGAGCTGGACAAGGCAGGAGGCTCCGCAGGCCCAGGGCTGCTCTCTATGGCTAGCAACTGCTCAAATAGAGTATTTCTAGATGTGGAATTGGAATTAGAAACAGTGGGGGTGGCCAGAGCAGCGGGGACAGACCTGGGGGGAGTGCCCATGTTGAGGGCCAGGGCCTCTGAGAACCTAGCTAAGTACTGTCTCACCACAGGCAGCTGTGGGGCCACTGGTGGCTGGCTCGAGGCCAGAGGCAAAGAACAGGGTCCTGCAGCGTGGTACTCAGCAAAGTTGTTCGGGTTTTGAATAACTTCCTCAAGATCCTGGCAAAAAAGCTCATAGTCGTCGGGCAGGGGCAGGTCTCCATCGAGGTAGGGGGCTGCCCACGCCCGGGCTCGGCCCGTCAGGCGCCCGAGGATCTCGCATACGCGGCTGAGGTTGTCCCGGTAGTGCTCAAAGCGGAAGGACATGTAATCGCCCAGCTGGGCCAGAAAGCGGTCCAACAGCCAAGGGGAGCCATCGAAGGTGCCTGGGTCCGAGCCGGGCACCCAGTGGAAGTCCACCCTGAGGGGCCGCGGGCCCATGCGCATTGCTGGGGGGCCCCTCTCTGCGGGCTTACCACCCACAGCACCACTCGCCGAGCTCTTCTGCTCCATGGTCGTGCGCACACACACAGGGTCCCCACAGCAGGGCCGCTCAATCCAGGGATCCACTAGGGGGGTGTACGCAACACCAGGAGTGGCCCCATCCACCTGCCAGGGGTGTGCATTGGCGTAGTTGGCTGCTGCCCGGATGGGATTGCGAGGGCCCTGGCGCCGGCCACGAGGCATGCTGGGAGCAGACGGGAGCTGCCACGCCAACTAGAGAAAGAAGGGGGAGAGGAGGGAGGGACGGCGCCCGGAGGGTAGGCAGAAGCGGCACGCAGACACAACGGGACAGACGGCTGCGGAGGGGTGCTCCAGGCAAGTGCTGAGTGGGGGGAGCTGACCACTGCGGCCTCAGAAGAGCTGAGAAGAGCTGATGGGACTGTCAGACGCAGGCCACCATCCAAGGCGATCTGTCCAAAAACAAGGTGGGAAGAGTGGGAACTAGGCCCAACCACCACCACTGGGCAGCCGACCCTGGGCCCCCACCAGGAGCTCTCCATGCAAGAGGGCCCAGAGGCCGGCCTGGGAGGTCCCAGAAGGCAGGTACATGCCACCTGGGATGTTTCAAAGGCAAGATGTGATGGCGGTGATGTCAATCCCAGGAGAAAAAAAGGGGGCCAGATCAGATCCCCCTGGGCTTCCTTGGACAGCCTGGATGGCTGTCAAAGAATTTCAGGAGAAGAGTAACAACAACAACCTTCACTGACGGCTCTAGTCACGCCCAACACTGACCCCTGACAAGGCTGGTCCTCTCGCCACCCCCGAGGCACGGTGGTGAGTGAAGTCACTCGTCTGTAGCCACACACGCCAACAAGTAAGTGGCAGAGGCAGCTGACCCCACCACACGTCACCACGCCAGTTACCAGCTACGCTTCACAGTCCTGTGAACCGTCTCCCAGCCGCCCAAGCACTGTACCGTCAGGTGCAGAGTTTGTCATAAAATCTTTTTACATCACAGCCCCAAAAGCATGGCAAGCACTACCTGAGTGCCTTCCAGCTTTCCCCCCACCCCCGTCCTGTGTCTTCCAGACTCATGTCGCTATTCACAATGCAGCCACCCCCACCCCAAACACATCCTCCCTGCATTCCCCTCCCTGTCAACAGCCCAGAATCCGACCCCCTCAGTTAAATTCCACTTGCTGTGTCTACTCTCCCCACCCCAAGGTGGTCCCTGCAAAGGGACTGGAGAGCAGTGGCCATCACCCCCCTGAGCAGCCCAAAGAGGCACAAAACAAAAAAGGAGGTGCAATTCCCGTCGGATGCAAGGAGCCCTCCCGCAGTCCAGCCTGAGGGTAGCCACCTCCCCAGTCTCCCTGCAACACGAGGTCCACTCCTGGCCTGCACAGAGCGCGCTCTCTGCTTCACCCCTCCTGGCGCGATTTCCCCAACAAGCCCTCCACACACACACACACACCCCGCCCCCCACTGCTCCACCGGCTCCCACCTAGGAGCGCCAGTCTGCACTCACCTTCGGGGCGGCTTCCCACGTGTTTACCTACCCCCATCTGCGGGAGCTCCTCCAGGGGGCACGGCCTGTTGGTCTTTCCGCCCAGAACCTCCCAGGGCGGCCTGCAGCATTCGGAGCCGCCAGGGCCCCCAGCACCTGCCTCCCCAACCCCCAACGCTGGTGGCGGGGCGGGGGGTGGGGGTCTTCCACCCGAAAGCCCGTCCCATCCTAACACTAAAAACACGCTAGGGCGGCAGAGACCCAAGACAGCAGGTAAATGCCGTCCAGTCCAGTTCCTCACCAAGCTCTGAAAAAACGATGACCACGAACCACTCCCGCTCCTGCCCCCTGTGAGGGTAGGCAGCCGCTACCGTGCGCGCCCGGGACCCCGTCCCGCCTGGCTCTCGCTAATTCGGGGAGCGAGGTTCCCAGCATGCCCGGCGCCGAGGGACCCGGCCCTTCCCCGGGACAGGACAGCGTGCGCCCGCGGAGCCGAGGCCGCGCCCGGTTCAGGCGCCGCCGCACGAAGCCCACCTACCTGCGGCCACGCGGCGCCACGACGGTCCGGTTCCCTCGACAGCGAGTCCGAGCGCACCTACAAAACGGACGAGACCGGCCGTCGTGAGGCGAGGCCAGGGCCGGCGCGGACCGGGGTCGGGAAGAGACGGAAGGGGGCAGACCCCAACGCACTAACCCGCCGGCCGCAGCCTGCGGCCCCAGCCGCGAGGAGCGCGGGTCCTAGCACCGCCGTGTCGCGCGGCCACGCCCCCTGCGTGCGCGCGGCCAACCCCTACGTCCCCGCGCCGGCTCCCGGAACGCCCCTCGCTGGCCTCCCAGACGCGCCGCGCCTGCGCCCTGCGTCGTGAAGCCGCGGTCGCGCAGGCGCTTCCGGGCCCTGCCAGCGGGGCAGCAGGGCGCGAGGGTTGATGGGAGCGCGCCCAGCTGGACGCCGCGCTGAGTGCCACGAGAGCAGGCGGGGCCGCGTGCGCAGGCGCAGGAAGGGCCGAGGCCCGAGGGCGGGTGGGGCTGCGTGCGCAGGCGCCGGGGGCGCGCTGCGCTGAGGACTGGCTTAGTGCGGCGGGATTGTGGCTTCCACCTGGCTCTAGCTGGGACTCAGGGACAGACGCCGCGACCACTGCCCTGAGTTACTGCTGAGCGTCAGGAGGGATGCTGGGGGCCGAGGGCACCAGGGAGGGTTGGCACAGAGGGGCTGCAGCGCTTCCTGGACGGAGTGCCCGCAGAGTACCCGTAGCTGGAGACCCGGCCGGGGCCGGGCGCGTACGTGCGCCCAGGAGCGACGGGGCGGGGTTGGCCCCGAGGACCGTCCCCTGAGGGTTCGGTTCCCTCGCCGTGGGCTGGCTGGCTCGACTCATCCCTCAAGGCTGGACCCCGAGCGGCTGCCCAGCCAGCGCCCCGACACAGGGAGGGCCGGTGCGGGGGGCAGCTGGTGCCCTACGTGCGAGACCTCTAGCACCTCGTGCCCCGGGGCCCCCAGGTGGGGGCAGGTTACCAGTGCCAAGGCGGCCGAGGTCACTGAAAGTGATGTAACACCAGCTCCCTTTCTGCCCTGGTCTAGCGACTTCTTCCATGAAACCATCTCTGAAATGTTATCTGCATTTACAGCCAAACTCACTTGCTTTGATCCTTGAAACGGAATCAGATTACACTGTACCTTCTCAGGGTTTGTGGGGCTTTCAGCAGCCTCGCCAAAAATAATAGAGGTGGCACCCAGCCAGGAAACGCCTCCTGGAAGTGAGAATGAAACTTGTATTTTTCGGTTGTGTCTTTCCTAATTGACCTGATAATTTAAACTTCCTGCTTCAAAGGAGAGGGGGAGTTCCCGACAGAGTTCCCGACAGTTTGGCAGCTAAGGCCAACTCAGGGCAGTCAGTGGAGAGTGGGCAGCAGACTTGTGCAAAACACCCAACCACACCCACCCAACTGGGCCACACCATCAGAAAATACCTTTTTGGGTCCAAAACGTTTTTTTTGTTGTTCAGGCCATCTTCTATGTATATATATTTTTAATTGTAAAATATACATAAAATTTATTTTAACCATTTTTAAGTGTACATTCAGTGGCACTAAGTATATTCATATTATTATGCAACCTTCACCACCATCATCTCCAGAACTTTTTCATTACCCCAAACAGAAACTCTGTCCCCATTAAACACTCTTCACCACCCCTTTCCCAAGCTCCCAGTAACCTCTATTCTACTTTGGCTATATTAATTTGCCTATTCTAGGTACCTCGTATAGTTGGAATCACATATTATTTGCCATTTCACTTAGAAGAATGTTTTAAAGGTTAATCCATGGTGTGGCACCTATCAGAATTATCGTTCCTTTTTAAGACAATAATATTCCTTTGTACATATATACAACATTTTGTCTATCCATTCATCTGTTGGTGGACGCTTGGGTTCCTCCCATCTTTTGGCTGTTGTGACTGATGCTGCTGTGAATGTGGGTATACAAATATCTGTTTGAGTCCCTGCTTTCAATTGTTTTGGGTATATACCTAGGAGTGGAATTGCTGGGTCATATGGTAATGCTATGTTTAAATTTTTGAGGAACTGCCAAATTTTCTACAGTGGTTGCATGAGTTTTCATTCCCGCCAGCAATGCACAAGGGTTCCAATTTCTACAGGTGTTCTTTTTTCTTTTTTTTAAAAAAAAAAAATGGCCATCTTAATGGGCGTGATGTGGTACCTTGTGGTTTTGATTTGCATTTCCCTAGTGACTAGTGACGTTGAGCATCTTTTCATGTGCTTATTGGACCTGGATGTGTGTTTGAACTGGGAGGCCCAGAGGCAGTCATCAGGTTCTGAAGTGTTCAGGGTTGGTGTCAGGTCTGTGGCTCCCCAGAGCCAGGGCAGCAAGGAAACAGGGATACGCAGCCCAAGAGGTGACGCCAGCTGCCTGCGGACTGCCAGCCTGTTAAGCCTGCCTGTGCTGCTTGCCCCTGGACCTTCCTCAGGGCCCGTCCCCAGAGCCAGCTGGTGGACAGCAGAACTCAGAACCATTCCTGCCATTTCTTTGTTCAAATTTGCTCTGGTCATTCCTACCTTAGTTCTTGTAGTGCAAGCAATCACTCCAGCTGTCACCTAAGTGTCTTCATTTCTCCCTCATTTTTGAATAATATTTCTGGGTTGTCTTTCTTTCTGAATGTAGATTTCATTCCATTTCTTCTCACCTTCATTTTTTCGATGTGCAGTCAGACACATGTAATGTGTCCTTATTCCTCTGACTGTTTTCACAGTTTCCTCTTTGTCTTTGATTTTCAAGAGTTTGACTATGATATGCCTGGCTGTTTGTTTGTTTTTATGTTTATACTGCTTGAGATTTGTTGGAATTCTTGGATGTATAAGTTGATCCAAAATTCATGAAATTTCAGGTCATCATTTCTTCAAAATTTTTTTATGCCCCATTCTCTCTCTTTTCTCCCTCCGAAGCACCATTATATTAAACTTTCTTTTTTTTTTTTATTTTATTTATTTGGCTGTGCCGGGTCTTAGTTGTGGCGCACGGGATCTTTGTTGCTGCATGCAGGATGTTTGTTGCGGCGTGCAGAATCTTTTAGTTGCGGCATGCAGGCGCTTAGTTGCGGCATGTGGGATCTAGTTCCCTGACCAGGGATCGAATCCGGACCCCCTGCACTGGGAGCTCGGAGTCTTAACCACTGGACCACCAGGGAAGTCCCTAGACTTTCTACTGTGGTCTCTCAGATCCACAGTAGAATTACCTCTATTGTTACTCTCTATTCTTTTGATTGGAGAATTCTTATTTATTTGTCTTCAAGATCATTGACCCTTTCTTTTGCCATCTCCAAACTGCTCTTAAAATCCGTTAAAGTCCATCAAGTTACATTTTCATTACTGTTATACTTTTCAGTTTTAGAATTTCTATTTGGTTCTCTTTGACCATTTCCGTTTCTCTGCTGAAATTCTTTGTGGTCATTCATTATGGCCAATTTTTCCCTTGAGGCCTTAAATATATTTATAAAAGCTATTTTAAAATTTAATTCCAGGGACTCCCCTGGTGGCACAGTGGTTAAGAATCCGCCTGCCAATGCAGCGGACACAGGTTCGAGCCCTGGTCTGGGAAGATCCCACATGCTGCGATGCAACTAAGCCCGTGCGCCGCAACTACTGAGCCTGCACTCTAGAGCCCGTGAGCCACAATCACTGAGCCCGCATGCCACAACTCTAGCCCGCGCGCCTAGAGCCCATGCTCCGCAACAAGAGAAGCCACCACAATGAGAAGCCCGCACACCACAACAAAGAGTAGCCCCTGCTCTCTGCAATTAGAGAAAACCCGCGCACAGCAACAAAGACCCAATGCAGCCATAAATAAATAAATAAATAAATTTATTTTTAAAAAATTTAATTCCAACATTTGGATCATCTTGGGGCTGGTTTCTAGGAACTGCTTTTTCCTCTTGGCTAGGAATCACATTTCCATGTTCCTCACCCATCTAGTCATTTTTAGTTGCATTCTGGACACTGATGGCATTTTGTAGAGCCTTTGGAGTCTGTTATCTTCTGAAGTGTGTTGGCCTTTGTTTCAGCAGGCCTTCCACTTTGAACTTTTGGAGGCATGGTTTTATTTTTGTGAGGGTGGATCTGTTGCAGTTTTGCCTTTAGTCCTACACAAACCCGTTAGTCTTGGAACCTAATTTTTTCTCCTAAGGTGTGGACTTGCTGTGGTTTCAGGGGAAGGCCCACAGTGTTTGCACAGCCCCTGTGACTTGGTGGGACTTGAGATCCAAACTCTCTGTCCCCCTGCAGTGGATGATCACTGAAATCTCTGCTCTCTCCTCCTTGAGTCTCGCTCCCACACGAGCAGTTCAGTCATCAACTAAGGATCTGACGGGAGTTTACATGCAGGTTTTCAAGGATTTTCTCCCTCATTTCCAGATGCTCTGGCTGACCCCAGCTGTTCTCTGGCACCTCAAGCCAGCAGGACTACAGCTTCCTGTTCCCATTCTGGTCACTGGTGCCCTGCCCTAGGGAGGGACCTCAGGGGAAATGCATATACACGCGAATCTCACTCAGTGCGTTTCTTTTTCCAGTGGCTGGATTCCCTCTAGTTTCTGATTGCTTTTGGTTGATCTTCAGTGCCTTCAGACAGTATCTTTTCTATTTTGTGTGGAGTTGATCACTTTTATTTGCGAAAAGTTAGCTTTATACAAGCTGCTCAGACACCACCCAGACCAGCCCCTCTGCCCCCTGTACATCTGTCTCACAAGCACCAATCCAGCTATGCTGCCTGTACGTTAAGACACACAGCGCCTAGTGGAACACTTGGAGCAGACCTGGCCTCCTGCTCCCCTGTGTGGCCCTGGCACACGAGAGCTGGAGGAGGAAAGCTGCAGGAAGTCGGGTCGGCTCTGAGCTGCACCCCTTTCCACGGACACATGGTGTGTGGAGCTCAGACCTTGCAAAGCAGGCTCCTCGGACCTGTCAGGATGGAAAACACAACGTAAAGGCTTCACGCCCAGGTTCATCAACAGCTGTGCCTCGAGCACCTACTACACACCAGGCACCATGCTGGGGACAGAGACATGAGGAAGGGAGGCTCCTTTAGGGCAAGAGAGAAACACCATTCCAGGAAGGCTTCCTGGAGGGACAGCCTTGCACTGAATCATAACCAAGGAGGGGGGCTGGCCAGGCAGAAGGTGGAGGCACAGCCTGGAAAAGGCTTAAGGGCCAGGCGTGTGCCGTGGGGGAAGTGATCCCACTCTCTGCCTCCCCGTGGCAGGACCTGGTCCTCGCAGCCCTGTAGGGCAGGTGGGGAGGGCCTCCCGGTGCAGCTCCTCGCCCGGTGTGCCCAGGCATGCACCTCTGGGAGGAGGCAGGCGCCGGGCGGGCCTCTGACCTGCAGAGAACGGCTGATGTGAACAACACTCCACTTGTACAATGTCTCCCCTTTGAAAACCAGATACTCCCTGAGCTATGGAAACCCAACCGCTTGCTGAGCGTCAGGACGTTATTATTATAATCACCCGGCCCAGTTCCAGCCACCGGGGCAGGACAATGCGCCTTTGAGGCCGCAGAGGGCTCGCCTCCCATCCACCCTCTCCCACAGGCAGGGGCCTGGCCGCACCTTCATGCCCCACGGGGCACCTGGGGGTCTGGGCATCAGTCTTCTCACTTGTCAGGTGGGGGCCCAAAGAAGACACGTCCAGATGTTGCTTCAATTGCCTCCTGTTCTGTCCCATGTCTTGACCCTGGTAGCTCAGGAGCCACTTACATCTGCTTTGGGGGAACTTATGGGTATGAAAATTCTTCAAAAATACTAAGACCATCAGGGGCCGTTAGCCATTCTTGCCATCATGGGCTGCATGCCTCGATAACATAATTATGAAAAGGGGGCCCGTGGGGGGCCGTGCCCAGTGCCTGGAGCCCTGGCTGGGTCAGTGGCTGGCGGCCAGGCAGGGAGCTGGGCCCTGCAGGCTCCTGACCCCCAGCTGCTACGTAACAAGGCCACAGTGCCTGTTGCTCATGGTTCCACTTTATTCCCAAGCTTTTGGTGTTACTTGATCATCAGTTTTATGCCATAAAGATCCCAAATTTATTAGGAAAAAAAAAAAACCCAACAAACTTAATTTCATGGAACTGCAGGCTCGATCACTGTCCCATGAAACCCTAGAGGCCAGAGTCTCAAGGCTTGAGCCAGGCCTGCCTCTCCTGTTTGCTTCTGCTGTCGCCGCTGGGCAGCCCTGGGGCTAGGCTGGAGCAGGACCAGCCAGGCAGTGAGGGCTCGGTGGTTCCTGAGCTCACCCGCGTTCATCAGGATTGGGTGTTCACCCTGCGGGTGTCCTGTCCCCAGTGGGGATCAGCTCCAAACAACAGGCACGCAGAGGGAGGTGGTCCTCCTGCTGCCCACTTGGACGGTGCTGGTATGGCTGCTGGGACCCGGGCTTGGGTTTCGGGATTAGGGACACCCGAGCACCATAAACCACGTTGGGCTGGGATTAGGCGGGCTCAGCTCTAAGATGCTCTGCTGGCCCTGGGAAGGCACAGGTGCTTGGCTGGGGCCCAGGACGTGCAGGGTTCCCAGAGCCCTCGGGGCAGGCCCAGAAACCCGAGAGCTCTCCAGGAGCTGGGCCGCAGGGAGGGCCAGCCAATGGGGAGGAGTGGGCCTGGGGAGAGCAAACGGGGAGAGCGAGGGTCTGCGTCAGGGCAGACTAGGCTGTGCTTCCCCCCACAGACGTCAGACCCAGGTCTGAAGGCCACAGCCCACCTGTCCTGAGGCCGCGCTCCAGCAGACCAAGAAGCAGCATCTGTAAAACAGTCTCCTCCCTCCCAGTGTTGCCCAAAAGATCCGGTGTGTCAGCAGGAGCGGGTCTCCTGCCAGAACCTGGCTACTCGGGGCAGACAACCCAGCTACTGTCCCCAGGCACCATGGCACCAGCCCAAGGCAGGTGCCATCTGTGGCCATCGGGATCAGGCATCGCTTCCACCAAAGACTCTTCCCGACGGGACTGGCCAGCAGAGGGATGTGCTGTGGGACCTTGGCACTACAGCAGAGACAGGGCAGGGGACACTCGTGGGGCTGTTTGTGATGTGGCCACCTCGGGCCCAGGCACCCTGCTGGGCTTGTTCGCCCCGGGAGGGGGGGCATCTCCCGACCTGTTTCTGGCAGTGACCGGCCCACAACGTCCCCCCACATGCACCCGGACTAGGACCCAAGGGTGGGCCGAGCAGGACCGGTGGGCGCTGACCAGAAAGGAGGTGGGCAGTGGAGGTCAGGGCAGGCTTGGTCAAGCTGGGCAGGAAGAGGCCATGGCTCAGGTGAGGGCACCCAGGGGTCCTGGGCTCCCAGAGGGGCTCAGGGATGAGTGGGGGCAGCCTGGGGCTCTTGGTGGCCTGGCCCAGACCCGGCCAGCACGGAGGAGCCTCTCGTGGCAGACTCGTAAGAACCAGATGCTTCCGTGAGTGATGTGAGTGCAGGGCACTGAGGCCTCACGGTGGGGGGGGTGCCCTGACTGGGGTGGGCTGGGCGCCCAGAGCCTGAACAGTGTCCGCAGGGCTCAGTCATGCAGCCTGGTGGCCCTGGGCCTCTGGACAAGCGCACTGCCCAGCCTACTCACGGTGTCCCTCTTGCAGGACCCTGGGCCACCTGCACCGCAGCAGCTCCTGGAAGCTCAGCGTCAGGCAGTGAGCGGTGGCTGAGGGTCTTGGGCTCAGCACTGGGGCCTGCTTCAGGCCAGGACACCAGCCACGTCTCTGAGCTGCTGCCTGGCTTGTGGCCACAGGACAGATGCCCCGACCTATGGGCACCACCTGACAACGGCTGTTTCTCACAGGGCAACTCCGCCTGGAGGGCCCCTGGCTGGGCCTGGCGGTCACCTACTCAGCCAGGCCTGCCGCCGCGTGAAACTATGGCTGAGGCATGTGTGGGGGTGGGTGTTCCCTGCTACCCACCCAGCAACACTGGGGGTCCCCACATGGCTGTGGGATGCTGGGGGGCACCCACGGCCTGCGGAGGGTGTGCAGCCCTCAGCCCAGCCCTTGAGGACTGGTCACCCTCCCCTGTGTATCCGCCTCCCCGGGGGCCTGGGACCTCGGGGACAGCACCTCAGGGGGCTGGGGGAGGACTGGGGTGGCAGCAGAGGGCTTCCCAATGGAGGGAGAGGCAGGGGAGGGGTGGGCTGGCCTCAGCAGCAGCTCCCCCACGTCACTGCACAACCCGCAGCCACAAGCAGATGAGTGCAGGACATCGCCGGGTCACTGTAGGTTACACAGAACAATCCGAGGAATTAAAGTCATATTTTCATTGCACCATAAAAACATGCCAAGGAGCAGGAGGCGGCCCTGGGCCCAGGTGGAGAGCACCTGGCCTGTGGGGTTCTGGCCCCTCCCTACGCTCCCTGGGAGGAGGGACTGGAGCCGGGCTTTGCCCAGGGAGGGGCCTCAGGCCACGCAGTGAGCGACCCTGGAGCCAGGCAGGCCAGAGGGACACACAAGCAGGACAGAATGCCCTGTGCCCAGCTCCGGCCTGAGACCCAAGAGTACAGTGGGCGCCTCCCCAAGTGCAGGGCGGGGGGCTGGGGGTCAGCGAGGGAAGCCTGGGTCTGCACACAACATCCCACTGGAGCCCCCAGGGCAGGGGGCACGGGGGACATGGCCGGGCCCTTTGTGGCTCCTGATGCTTGCGAACGGGGCCAGGCCCCTACCTGCGATGGGGAGGGGGTGAGCCCCGCGTGGGGGAGGGGCCTCCACACTGGCGGCGCCCCAGGGCTGTCCCGAGCACCGTGGGGGCTTTGTTCTCCCTTCGGTGGCCACACAGGCTGCGTGAACTGGCCAGAGAGAGGATGTCGCAGGTACAGCTGGATCGAGGCTGCCCTGGGAAAGGGGCTGCAGGGGTACCAAGGTGGGGTGGCCGCCTGGCAGGTGCGTGGGGCTCCCAGCCCGACTGCATCACCCGGCATCACAAGAAGCTGCGAGGCCGCCTCAGGTCCCTCTTTGGCCCCAAGTGGCCATCCCAGTGCCCAGGCCCCGCCCCCATCCCGGTCGGCTGACCCCGCAAAGCCCGCCCCCTGCCTCCAAGGCCGGGAGGCCACGCCCAGCGCAGAGGGAACCTCCTCGCGGGGCCACTAGCCGGGCGTTAAACGGGACACGGCTGATCGCGCTGCATTTGTCAAGAGGCCTGGCCCCTCCCGGCACTTGGCGTCTCAATGGGGCGTCTGAGGGCCGCTGCACACGCTTCACGCGAGCGGCGTCTGAGTTCCCAAAGGCCCATTAAGGCGCAAAGACATTCCTTTGTTCGCTGACAAGCAGGGTCCCACCCAGGGCTCCCGGGCGGCAGACTAAGTGATGTTTTCTTAGGGAAGACACGAGATTAACCGCCGCTAAAGCCCCAGTACAATGCCGGGCCCTGCCCGTCGCTGTCAGCGCCATCTCTCCGCGGTGACTGACAGGTGCCGGGGGCCTCCCTCCCCGTCAGCCTCCATGTGCGGGATTAGCCTGAGCCCAGCCGACAAGCTGGATGGGGCCCTGGGAAAGCGGAACATTCGGGGGACAGGGCCTCAGCACCATCCCACTCCTGTCACCGGCCATGGCGCTGGCAGGTGGCTCTGGAACACAGCTTGCGTTCCCAGGAGGCTCTGCTCCAGGAGGAAAGGCGGGGTCCTCCAGGGCGGGGTGCTGGGGGCCCCCCCGCACGCTGACCCCGGCACAGCATGACTCGGAAGGGATTCCCCATGGCAAGGGGGTGACAGACGGGCGGCCACCCCGGGCGCGTCGGGGACATCATGGGCAGGGCATGCTTCCGGAAAACACCCTCTTTATTTGTGCCCTGGAAACGCCAGTGGACTCAGACGTGGGCAGCCCGCGGGGGGTTTCTGCGCAAGTCGTCATCATCTGGCATGGGCGGGGGTGCGAGATGCAAGCCTGGGCCATCCCTGCAGGGTGCTCGGTGGTTGGTCCAGATGCACTGGGCAGGGGCGCGGCTCGCCCGGGCTCGGCCTTCAGCATCCTGCCTGCCGAGGATGGGGGTCAGCATGGGGTGGCCCCGCATCCCCACAGCCGCCCGCACACAGGGACTCTCGGGGGACAGAGGAGAAACCAGCCGAGGGGTGGCCCTGCCCCACCAGGTCGTGCATAACTGTTAGAAACACCCTGAAATGATAAAGCTCATCAGAGGCAGCCCTGTCCAGGAGCTGTGGAGGAGCCAGTGCCCTGGGTGCCCCAGGAGAGGCTCTGGGCCTGGCCCACTGCCCACTGATCCTCTGCCGTGGCTTGGCCCTTCACGCCCACCTGTGGGCATCCCGTGGGCGCTCACTGCTCTGTCCATAGTCCCCCGGGGCCCTCGGGACCCCCAACCCAGGAAAGGCTGATGGCCAGGGGATGCCCCTCTCAGGCTGACAGGTGGAAAGTCCCCAACCACAGGCATCCCCTTGGCTGGGGTCAGGCAGGGACTTGCTTATTTCCTCCTAGATGAGGCTCAGGACAAACATCACACCCCGGGGCTTCTGGCAGCCCACTCAGCCCGGCTTTGCAAAGTCTAACAGAACCAGACTGAGGGCGGTTCTGAGCACGAGGCTGTGTCTCCACCTTCTGGACAAGAGAGAAAGGAGCTGGGTTGTTCTGAGCAGGGCAGGTGGTAGGGAGGCCCACTGAGCATTCCACACCCCGAGTCCCCACCCCCCCCGCCCCCAGGACAGGCGCTACGGGGCGACCTCGGCCTCCAGACACCGCCTGCACATGAGGAGCAGCAGCAACCCGGCCGGGGTCTGGAGTGCCCTGTGGCAGGTGGGGCCCTCTCGGCAGGTGCAGCTTCTCCTGCACCTGGAGAGCAGTTCACAGTGGCACCCTACTCCCCTTAAACATAGGACCTACCCCGCATGCATACCTGGTTCTGAGCCTCTGCTGAGCCTGGCCGTGGGGGCAGAAGTCATGCTGAGCACCCTGGGTCTAGGGATGGCCGCTTAGCCTCAGCAGCCGGTCACGGTGGGGTCCAGGCCCGAGCGCTTGGAGATGCGCAGCTTGGCCACCTCCTCGGCACAGGTTGGGTGGATGCCCACCGTCCGCATCACCTGCTCGTAGGAGGCCCCACACCTGCACGCCGGGGACAGGGGATTCGGGGGATGAGTCAGTGCAGGGAGGCGTGTTCGAGTCCCCCCCGCCCCCATCCTCAGGTGGCAGCACACGGGGGAGAACTGGGAAGTCACGGTCTCCTCACCGTCCCCCAGCCCTGGCCCCCATCCTCTCTTCTCCAGCTGGCAGCCAGGAACACCTGCCAACACCTATGCTGGCCCCGCCCCACCTCCCTTGGAGCAAACACCCGGAGCCTGCAACAGCCAGGCAGCCCCACCTCCGGCCCACCTCCCACCTGCCTGGCCTGGCCTCTTGCTGCCTCCAGCCCACCAGGCACAGGCCCACTCACCCTCCTCTCTGAGTTCAGCCCCCTCCCTCTGCTTCACCCCAGCCCTCCTGCCTCTGACAGCCCCTCACCAGCTGCCTGGCCTCTTCACACCCAGAAACCCACCCCCACCAGAGCTTCCACAGCACAGGCCCTGGGGCCCCGCCATGCACAGCCTGCAGCTGGGACCGGCCCCACAGGACATGTGCCCCCCCGGGCGGCCCTCCCAGCACACTTGATGCCGAGGCCCTGCTCCTGACTGCCTGGGCACTCAGCCCCCAACCCTCATTCTGAGCAGAGAAGACCCACCGTGCCACTCAGGGCTGGCTGGGGACACGAGTCTGTTCCCCCCGGTGGCCCGGCCAGAGATGGACATGGCCACCTCTCAGGTGACCGACCGGACCCGTCCCGTTGGGCAGACCCTCTCTGAAAACATGACCACGAGTGACCCTGATGTGGCAGACTTCCGACAGCGGTGCCGCTGACTTTTGGGGGACCCCAGCCTGAGTGTCACGTAACGGCCGACATTCCTGTGGACTTACTTGATCCCCAGAGCAAATCCTTGAGTAACTTCGCCAGCATTGGGGCCAAGGAAGTGCAGGCCCAGCACCAGCTGTGGGGGCTCCCGCAGACACACCATCTGAAAGGCACACGGTCAGCAGGGGTGTGCGCGGCCGTGGGGGCTCTCTCTCATCCCGGCCAGGCCCACGGGGATGCTCACCTTTATGTAACACTGGGACGCGTCCCGTTCAGGCATCACGAACTCCAGTGGTTTATAATACGCGTGATAAACCTGGGTGACAAGACACCGATTCCTGGGTCAGCGGCTGCAGCAAAATAAGCCCCGGAGGTATTTTACAGCTCGACAGGCTGTGGGCACAGTGGTGGGGGGGGGGGGCGGGCGCGGAACTGCCCACTCAGCCCGCAGGTTGTGGTCTGGGGCAAGGACAAGGCTCGGCTGGCCTCAGAGGCACCCCTCTCCTCCCGGCACGGCAGCCTGCGGACAGACCCTCTCCCACCAGGCCCAAGACCCCCAAGAACTACAGCAGTGGAACGGGTGAAGACTGGCCACCCTCTGACTTGCCCCAGAGCCCGAGGCTCAGTGCAGGCACGGGCACCGCCCAGGAGCACAGCCCAGGTGGACACTGCAGAGAATGGACGGGGCGACCGCGGGCAGTGAAAGGGGGGCCCGGCCGCCCGTCTGGCCTCCCTCGGGCACCTCGGTGCTCGCCGGGCCCTCACTCGAGCCAGGAGGCGGGGCGGGTGCGGCCCCCACCGGAGCTGCTGGACAAAGGCTTTCAGCGCCTGAGAAGGACCGATAGCGCGTTCGGGGCTGCGGCCGAGTAAAATATGAGCAGAGCCCTCACATGTGCTGCACAGCCATTATTAATTAATGCAGCTTCAGAGAATATTGTTCTAACGAAGACAGAATTGAAAAGAAAACAAACAAAGGGCATTTGGCCATTCAACATTGTGAAACATAAAACAACATCACGGAATGCCATGGACACATGTCCCAGGGCACTTGTGATGAATTGAACAAAAATAGCAAATAAAGTGCCGTTGATGGAGGGGACCGGGGCGCAGGGATGCAGGGCAGGCACTGGAGCCTGGGCGCTCATTCCCAAAGGGCCCCCGGCTGCTCTGGTGGCCACGGGGGTCCGGTTTCTCCCAGCCCGCCTGCAAGCTGCCACAGCACCCACAGCCCACCAGGCTACCTGGGACACACACTGTGGCCAAAGCAGACCCCAGAGAAACCCCCGTCTGATGACAAACCCCTCCCTCCAGGGTGGATGCCTGGGTCTGGGCTGTCAGAGGCCCACAAGGACCAGACTTGTGGAGGAGGCACATGGCCAGGAGGGGGCAGAAGGGCAGGGGTGGAGGCGAGCAGAGGCCGGAGGGCAGGAGGAGTCTTTCAGGTCAAGGCAGACATGCACCCCACCCCGCTGAGGTGGACCACAGCCCAAAGGCCCCCTCATTCCCGGGGCTGCCCGCCAGCACCGCCAGCCCACCACAGCCATCGTTCTGGGCCCCACGCCCCGCCCTGCCAAGCTGCAGGCCCCGGGAAGCAGGACGCCAACACTCCCGCTTGCCGCGGGCCTCTGTGGGGGGTGGCCATGATGGGGTGTAGGGCCACACAGGCCTGTGTCCTGGCATCCCCCTCCCCGGGGCCCTGACTCACCTCCACACGCTCCTCTCCATGGCGAGCCACAGCCTCCTCCTCTGACAGTCCCACACAGCCATACTCCAGCGGTGTGAAGACCGTCGTGGGGACCTGGAGGGTGGGCCGGGATCAGGCACCAGAGTGAAGACCCCACTGGGGTACACCGAGAGCAGTAGTTGCAGGCCAGTCCCTGGACGGGCGACCCCCTCGCTTGTTCCCGGGCTGCACCTCACACACAGGCACACACGCACATGCTCGCACGCACAGACACACGTGCACCCCCAGAACAAGCTGCAGCTCCCGCAGGCTGGAAGTGGCATCTGAAGAGGAGGGGCACTCACGTTGTCATAGTCCATCAGGTCTGAGGACCGACTGCAGAGCCGCTGGGCTAAGAGCCTCCCGGCCATGATAGCCGTGGGCGTCAGCTCTGGCCGCCCCTGGAAGGTGGGAGCATGGGGTTACTTCAGCTTGACCCTCGGTGGGGGTACCGCCTTCCCAGTGGGGCGTCTCCCCCAGACGCATTTTGCCTCTGCTTGTTCCCGCATGCTCCCCTCTGTCCTGCTCGGGGGAGACACCTGTGGTCACGGCCCCTTCCCTGGAAAAGGGGGTGAGCCGCTAACGAGCCCGGCCACACCGGCCACACCGCCCGTACCCACTTGTGACTTCTCTCAGGACCCCTTCTTCACGTCAGTGCCTTTGCAGAGCTGCCCCCACAACAAAGCTCAAAAGGGACCCAGCCACCATTTACCCATTCGCACTAACGGATTCGGGCTAAGACGGGCCCTGGGAGCAGCGGTGGGCTCCGACACGCAGCTTGTCTGGCACGTCAAGCCCATTACCGAGCCCAGATCGGACGCGGTTCTGTGGAGGCCTCTACCCCAGGGTGTGTCCTGTCGGGGAGCAGGGGGTGGCACAGCCCCCGTGTCCCCACACGCGTCGGCCTGGGACCGGCCGCCAATCACCCCTGCAGCAGCAGGAAATGCAGATGTTGTTTGACATTCCAGAAATGAATGGAGATCGGCAGCGATAAAGCCGCGTAGGCAGCCCGTGCATTCCACTGGCCTGACTAACGGGGACACAGCCCACACGGCACACGAGGTCTCCCTGAACCACGGCCTCCCCTCGCCAGACCCCTGGGGGTTAACGCTTCTTGCTGCCCAGAGTGACCTTTCTGAGGGAGCAGGATGAGTGTTTTAAGACACAGCACTGCCCAGCTAAGCGGCCAGGTCCCCGGGGCAGCGAGCAATCGTGAAGCCTCATCCACACCAATGGGCCGACTAGGTGGCCAGATGACCCAGCGGGGGGAGCGGCTGGAGCTCTGACGCACCCAGCGGGCTGTCCCCGCGGTCACGACACAGGGGTCTGTTTCCCACGCTGCATCTCATGAGCCAGGGTTCATGGGGGGCTCGAGGCTCAAGCGGCAGCCAACTGGCTCCCATCTGAGCACTGGCCACAGCGGGGGCGGCCCCTCCGGTACATTGGGGACACCGGGGCCAGGCTGTAGTGCAGGACAGACTGTCTCCAGATGAGCAGGCTGGCCCTTCGGGAACAAAGGGAGGCCCAGGCGTGCATGGCCTCCCCGCCCCGCCCATCTCCACATGTGTGCCAGGCTCTCTGGAAGCCCCCCACCTATCATAAGCTGCAGCAGAGGCTGGGGAGGCTGAGGGAGGGGCGGTCCCACAGCATCGATGACGACTGCCACCTTTCTGACCCCCACACTGAGCATCTCCTGACACCTGAAATAGCTCATTTGCTTGTCATCTGTGACTGTGACAGAACATCACCTCCACGAGGGCTGGGACTTCTGTCTGTTCCTGCAGTGACCCCAGAACCCAGAAAAGTGCCTGGTGCTCAATGTGTGAAGAATGAACGTAAACTAACACCACGGTGGGTTTCACAGCACCCCCAAACTCATGTCCCCCCAGAACCTCAGGCTGTGCCCTCCTGGGAAGTCGGTGTCTTTGCAGGGGTAATTAAAGTGAGGATTGACATGAGGTCAGCCTGGATTCAGGCGGCCCTAAATCCAGGGACAGGCAGGCCCCAGAGGAGATGGTTGTGAAGATACCCGGGGCCTCAGAAGCTGGACCTGGCGAGGAGGGTCCTCCCCAGAGGAGGGAGCGCAGCCCTGATGCCTTGATCTCGGATTTTGGGCCTCCAGAGCAGGAGGGAACAAATTCTGCTGTTCTGACCACCCAGTTCGTGGCGCTTTGTGGCGGCACCGTGGAGAGGCCTGCTAGGTCTGGGGGCCCAGCCTATGATAGGGACCCTGCCCTGACTGCCCTCCTCGGGACGCGATGCACGCGTGCAGGACAGGCCGACTGATCCTGAGGCGCTGGGGCCCATAGCTGAGCAGCCCCCAGTGTTGCTGGGCCCGTAAGGGGGGCCGCTGACCGAAGCCTCCCAAGCCAGGCTCATGGGGGTGCTGACCGCCCAAGATCAGAGGTAAACCGAGGCCAGGAGGTTGAGGCTGCTGCATGGTGTGCAAACAGACACCATCCCTCAGAGCTGACCCGTGAGGAGCTTCACGGCAGGATCTGTGGACGGTGCCCCCTTGTCCGCCCGCCCGTCCACAGAGAGGAGGAGCGTGGAGGCAGGGGTGATGCCAAGTCCTCCTGGGGCTCAGCGCAGAGCCCGTGTGAGCCACATGGTAGGGGTACGGGGTTGGGGGAGGCAGCGGCGCAGGCCGTACCTCCGCCACGTCTCCGATGGCATAGATGTGGGGGACGGAGGTGGCTTCCTGGGCGTCAACCAGGATCTTCTGAGTGTTGGGGTTGGTACGCACACCAGCCTTCTCCAAATTCAGACCTCTGGTTTCTGGAACTCGGCCTGAAGGACACAAAGAGCAAGGCTGGGAGGTTTTTGTTAGTGGTTCTGACCGAGATTCCTTGTTTTATTTAAAACCCTTCTCAGAATGTCCACTTAGAATCGGTAAGACATCAAGCACCAACAGTGCCAAGGGCCTCAAACACGCGCTCACACATGTATGTACGTATACACACACGTGTGTATACATGTGCACACACAAACACCTGCATAGAGACTCAATGAAAGGACGGAGCAGGAATAGGGAGGAAATGGGGTGGATGGAGAGTCAGCAACAAGACTCTCCTAAACACATCCTATGATACAATTCTGTTTCTTTAAATCATATACACAGTTTATACGTATACATATTCAAAAAGTAAAATTAAATGTGGAAAAAAATCCCTATAACCCATAAACAACCTAAAACAAAGGGGTCTATTGTAACAGAACACGTGGAAAGACAACTCGGGAGACCCTGCGAACCCACACTGGAACTGTACCTCCGAGGGTCACGTCCCCACAAGTGCAGATGCTAACAGGTCCTACATGTCACTCAAAGAGGACGGTTCAAACTCCGTGACGTCAACTTTGAATTGGAAATTCATGATTTTTTAAAAATACAAGGCTCCTGGCTCTGACCACAGAAACGGTGTAGAAGCAGCAGCAACCAAGGGCGATGTGCCCCCAGCCCCAGACTGTGCTCCCTAAGCCCCTCCCCACTGAAGGGGTCGGACTCCGAGGGGCCAGGGACCCCAGGCCACATGGTGGAGTGATGGATGGGAAGGATCAGCACGGCCGCAGGCTCAGCCCGACAGGACCTTGCAGCCTCTGAAGGCATCAACCTGAGGAGAAGTCGGAAACAGGACCCAGGCCTCACAGACACTGGGGCCCCATCCCCTGCGTGCATTTCCCGGCAGGGGTGTCTCAGGGTCCTCACGTGGCCCCCCTGGGCTGGCCTCCGCCCCCACCAAGACACCCCTCCTGCAGCTTGTGCGAGGCAGGACGGTGCTCCACGTGGGTTTACCTCTCTCTGCCACGAGGCTGTGGCCTCGTGTCCCCACATCTGGCAGCAGCCGTTCCCCCGGCACCCGTGGCCCACGAGCTGACCCAAAGGAGGCAGACAGTGTGCACGACCTCGCCCCCCGACTCTCCGGGCAGCCCCAGCTCCAAGACCTCCAGGGCCTGCACTGCACACCCTCCCATCCTTGCAGGCAGTCAGAGCACGAACCCTGCTCTTAGGGGAGAGGCCAGGAGGGGCAGTGTCAGGCACTGCCGGCTCCGTGTGCTCACAGCCTGGGCCCCGTCACAGCTGAGCTGCCTCACCACCCTTTCTCTCCCAGTTCAGACGATGTGGCCTCGTCGAGCCAGGGTGGCAAGGGCCGCTCTTCCTGCCCGACCCCAGGGGGGCAGCGGGTGGCCCCCGTCACCGTGGCTGGGGGATCCCGACGGCAGGACGCATGACTTCAAAGGCACACTTTCCACAGCTTCCACGGCTCAGGCCCCAGAGGTCGGGTGGCGGCTGGTGGAGCCCAGGGAGGGGAGCCTTAAGTCTCCAGCTGCTCTCCTGGCGGGAAGTCAAAACACAGGCTCAGCTAAGCCTGCTTCTTGAGCCGATGGCTCCGGCCTCTGCATTCGGCTCGGCCCCAGGAATTGGGGGCTGAGGGCTGGCGCCCTTCGCCGTCAGATTGGACACGGGCAGTGCAAGGCCAGGAGGGCCCCACCTTCTGACGGCACCAGTGCTGGCCCTATGGTCCTGATGGAGACCCATGAGTGCAGAGTGGGACTTGCCGCCTGCCCAGCATCCTGCCAAGGCGCCTGGGGACCCAGTGGGCACCTGGGAGGGGACTGGACTGTGCTCCCAGAGAGGAAAGAGCTGGCCCCACAGGCAGGACTGGAGGGCATGGGCTTAGTGGGCGACAGTCCCTTATGCAGGGGCTCATAGCTCAGTCCTCAGGTTCCTCCCCAGGCCCCCAGGCCCTGCGCCTCCCGGTGACACTCTGGACTGGGGCTAGAGAGTCCGAGGGCAAAGCCGGCAGCACTTGGACCAGCTGCTCTGACGCCGGCCACGCTGTCCCGGGCTCTCCCCTGCACCCCTGCCTGGCTGGTCACAGGAGGTCAAGAGTGCTTCCTCCTGTGCCTGTGGTAACCATGGTAACTACACACCTTGCAGATGCCAGCAAACCATATCCCAGATCCCGAAGGAAATAAAGATAAATTTGAAGGTAGTAACAGGAGACGGTAACATATGCTGGAGTTAGATGGCCTCTGCAGTCCATTTTGAAGCCAGGATTTTTTAGGACGCTCTGTGTACGTGAACTTGGAAAGTATGTGGGATGTGTGAGCCAGGCCACTGGTAAAAAGAATAAATGGATGGTTGATGGGGGGTGGGGGGCAGTACA
Organism: Balaenoptera ricei; assembly: GCF_028023285.1. Classification (NCBI taxonomy): domain Eukaryota; kingdom Metazoa; phylum Chordata; class Mammalia; order Artiodactyla; family Balaenopteridae; genus Balaenoptera; species Balaenoptera ricei. Next base: position 27,902,757 of record NC_082652.1, read on the forward strand.
GTGAAGGACAGGCCGCATGCAGCAGGCACTCCACTGACGCTTCCAGAATGAACAGTGAAGGGAGGGGCTGGAGCAGGCGAAGCCCCAGGGGCAGCCGCGGGCACCTCAGGGCTTGGAAGCTCGGCCTTACAGATGAGGCCTGGGGTGGGCAAGCCCTGGACAGGGGTCACACGGGGAGGGACAGGCCCACGCCCTCTGCCGCGCTGCCCCCTCGTGCTCAGAGCAGGGGGTCATGCCCTCCCTTTCAGCTCAGGCCCAGAGCCCCAGAGGAAGATGGAAAACGGCTGTGGGGTCCGGGGGGTTACCCAGTGGCTGGTCGCTCGGATGCCAGCTCAGGCCCAGGCTGGGCTTACATGGCAACGGTCACGTCGTCCTCCGACCGCCTCCCTTGCACCCTGTGTGCAGGTAGTGCTCCTCCCACGATTGGTGGAGGCCCGTCCCGGTCACCCTGCACGTCACGGTCACACACTGCCCTGTCCGGCACGCGGGCTGCCTGCTCCTCGCCCTGCACGGGGTTGGTGGGCCCCCAGGATGAGGATGGCATCCTCAGGGGGGCTTCGGGGCACAGGCAGGGCTGCCCCCTCCTCAGTGGCAGTGGACTCTGCTCATTTGCAGGGCAGTGGAGGGGGTACTGTGAGGACTGAATTTGCACTTCTTTGACTACTAGTAAAATTCGGTGTTTTTTGGGCCACATGTTAAATTAGCTGTGTCTCCTCTTGAGAATGTCCGATCCTGCCCTTTTCATTCATTTATACGCATCCTCGTGATTCTCTTGCCTTGTAAGAGTTTCTTCCTTAAAACCCGCGTGACTCGCTGCCGTGCTTACTACAAATGACGAGAGCACTAGAAGCCCACGTATGAGCAGACACCCAGCTTCCTCCTTTGAGGTGATGTCCACACACCCTGCCCTTGGAGCTGCCCCTCTCCTGCTGGGCAGAGTCCCTTGGGGGGACTGTGTGAGCCCCGGTGCCTCGAAACTGGGATGGCCCTCCCTCCCAGCGCAGACTGCCCAGGACACCCAGGGCAGCGTTGCGCCCGAGAGCTCTCGGTGCGACCGGGCCAGTCCAGCCTCCTCTGGTCGCACTGGGAGAACCACCAGCTGCTGGTCATGGCTACCTGCTCTGCGGCACACGGGGACGCAGACAACCAGACACACGTCCTCTCACGTGCCCCTTGCCTCCCGTTACAGGAAGACGGGCGTTCCCTCCAATTTCACGCCTCCTTGGAGTACACTTCCCGACGAGCAGGGGGATCGTGTAACGAGGGAAGATTTAAGTGCCGGCAGGAGTGTGAAAGGTGAGCACGGGCTGTGGTCAGACAGACCGCAGCAAGGGTGCACAGGCAGCCTGCAAGGTGCCGGGAGGCAGGGACCCACCCTGGGTGACCCTCCCAGGGGGCACAGGCAGGCCACTGTGGAGTCCCCACCTAAGAGAACATAGCCACACAGGGATCTCCCGCAGCCACAGCAAGACGCGGTCCCAGGGAACAGGCCTGGTAGCCTTGGCCCGAGGCTGGCCCAACCAGGTTGCATCCGCGCTCAGACTACCAGCTCCTCCCCAACCTCCAAGAGGCAGCCCTGGACGGAGAAGGGGCCCCGGCTGCAGGCATCCTGGGCACCTTGGGCCCCCCCATCACTGTGTCCTCAGGCCCGAGGGCTTCAGTGTGGTCGTTGGGTGCAGTTGGGAAGCTGGCCTCCAGTCCTGAGCCAGGTCTCACGAGCTCCCTTTCCCCACGTTTGAGGCTCAAACATGACACAGGTAAACTGCAATGGCTTTTTGCTAAGACAAAGCCTGAAGAAGAGGAGATGGCTTCAGGGGCTGACTCCCCCTGCCTTGTCTCGAGGCAGGCACTCTGGACCCCGTAAGAGCAGCCACCTGGGTGGGCTCTTCCAACTTGGGCAGGGCTCCTGTGGCCCAGGGATGGACGTGCCAGAGCCTTCATCCTTCCCTGGAGGCTGGAGATGCTGAGGAGCCTGGGACCGTTTCAGCTCCTGGTTTTTCCGAGGCCATGGTGCTCCAGCCATTCTTTAAAACAAGAGGAAGCTACACGGAAGCTGAGGGTTCCTGCTCGGAGGTGTCCACTCAGGGCCAGCCAGTCCTGCTCCCGCCCCCACTCCACAGCCAGGCTCCAGGCCACAAGTGGTTAACTGTGCGGGTGAACACGAGCCTGCGGCAGGCGGGCTGACTGTCTTCACTCAGCACCGTAATCGGCACATCTGCAGACAGGAAATCCTCCTCCTGCGAGTTCCCAGCCTGTTATCTAAGACACCTGGTGTGGGTGGGTGATTCACAGACAAACAATGAGCCGGCCCCCTGCACAGCAATTAACTGCTTTAGCTGCTAATGTGTTTAATCCACCACGTGGAGATCAAGGCTGCACCGAGGAAGAGGCTGGCAGACTGCAGGGCCCACGTCCCATCCCCGCGTCTGTGAGCCTCGTCGGCTGTGGCCAAGGCCGTCCACGTGGACCGTCCACAGGGCACGAGGCGCATCTTTCCCTTTTCATTTTTAACACGTCGAGTCCAGCCGGTGTGGATGCAGCACTGGCGTCTGGGCAGACCTATGGTCTGCGAGCTCTTTGCCTCCTCAGCCATGCCGCCCAGGTGATTGTATTTTGACCTCCAGGATCACCCTTTGTTGCAAGTAGAAATAACGCTTGGTTCAAGGCTTACCTGGTAAATGGGCAGAGAACATTCCCAGTTGTTAAACTGGGAAATGGTTCCTGAATGTTTACAAAACCCGGCGGGAGCAGTGGCCCCGCCAGCACTTGCCCGTGCAGACCCAGGAGGCGTGCCAGGAACCCGCCACCGCAGCGCCGCCTCGGAAAGCAAGGTCAGAGGCCAAGGACTGTGAAAAGCTTCCACCCCCAGCATCAATCACTCCCGGCAGACTGTCTGGGGGATGCTCTTTTTGAAAATACAGAAAACAAAACTCCCAGTTGGGGAGGGCTCCCGGGGCCTTGCCTGCCGCCCACCAGGGTCGTCTGGACGCTGGGAGGACCCTGAGACTTTCCGAGGGCCCGGCTCCTCACCCTCTGGCTGCCGCCAGCAGCGTGGGCTCAGCTGATGGCATCTGGGTGCAAGCCCGCGCCTCAGTACAAAGGCACTGGGGACCAAGCGGGAGGATGGGGTGCAAGTGGGAGGGGGAACCAGCCACCTCGTCAGTTAGAACGGATTTTAAATTAATAACCATCAGTTTACATTTCTGGGTCTGAGTAGCGTTCATCAAAATAAACCTACATAAAATTTACTTTTACAATTTGGTCAAGAACATTTCCTCTGGTAATTTAGTGGATCTTGGTCAAGAGGTAGTAAGTTCACTCTGGGGCATTTCAGATCTTTGCTTTGTTCCTCAGAAGTGAATCGCTGACTCCTCCGGAGTTTATTTCATTTTCTGATTTCCCACTACTCTGAGCATCTCAGCTTCTCAGAAGTGCGCTGCTGCCCGGGCCCACCTCCGGGGACGCGGGGGCCTGGGCAGCTGGGGTGGACAAACGCTGGGGGACAGGCCCTCTGAGGGCTCGGCACACTCGCCGAGTGCTATGGAGCCGGACAACAAGTCTGACGGCCACACGGACTCAGAGCCCAGGCCCAGACGGGGGACGAGTGACCGGGCTCAGCACGAAGAGACCCACGGGCTGGAAACACGGGAGAACGAAGACACTGACCGTCCCTACGTTTAAAATGCAAGCTGACAGATCAGGAAAAAGGGTCCCAAGCCCACGGGCCGCAGGCACCAAGGCAGGTGGGTGTCCCGGCAGGTGAGCCCACACGCCCTCGGAAGCAGGACCCGCAGCCCCTCTGTGGGGAGCCCCTCGCGGCGCCTGCACTCCCTGCTCCACCCTCAAAGCCCATTCCTCTCCAGGCTGACCGTCCCGGCCCTGGCAGGGGCCCCCCACATCCACTCTCCCCTTCTCCGTGGGGGCAGCCGGGTGCAGGGAGGGCCCAGCCTGGGAGGGAGTGTGCCCGACAAGGTCACCAACAAGCCATTTCTGCGTGGCCACGCTTGCTCAGCCTCCCCCCCCCCAAACAGGTGGACCCATGCCTCTCGGGGAACAGGAGGCAGGGTGGCGGCCAGCCCACGCCTGCTGGGAAAGGCCCGGGGCCTCTGCCCTATCACTAGATAGACGCTGCCTTTGCAAATCTGCAAAGTGTGACTTCTGGCAAGGCCGGGAGGACACCCACTCCCAACACAAGATGACCCACAGAGCTGAAGGCGGCCAAGGGGACGCATCAGAAACAACGAGAAGCTGGCTAGAAGCTACACGTCTCCATTACGTTCGCATCTCCATTACATTCACGTATTAACAGCAGCTGGCTTCTGCGTGCCACTGTCCACAGCAGCATTTTTCCAAGACACCCAGAAGACAGAAGCAACCCAAGTGTCCACCGGCAAATGCCCGGATGAGCCTAGTGTGCCATATGCAGCACTGCCCACCTTCACAGGCTACGACACAGACGACCTCCAGGACACAATGACAGTGAACTAAGTCAGACACAAAAAGGGAAACACTGTAGGGTCCCACTCACTTGAGGGACCTGGTCATCAGAGTCACAGAGACAGAAAGTAGGAGGGTGGGGGCCAGGGGCTGGGAGGGGGTGGGGGGTTATCTGATGGGGACAGAGTTTCCATTTGGGACGATGAAAAGTTCTTGAGATGGAGGGTGGTGTGTGAATGTACTTAATGTCACTGAACTGAGCACTTAAAAATGGTTAAGATAGTAAATTTTATGTTACTCACACGTTAAAACAGTTAAAAAAAGGTAAAAACTCTGTTATCGTTTGTATGCTATAAACAGCTATCTTGAAGCTACGGTGGAAAACAAGTCTAATTTACTAAAAAAACACATCTACACCAAGGTTTAAAGTTAGTAGGAAATGTACGCGAGGCCTCAATAAACCGCCCGTAGGACTAACTAGTCTCCCCGACGAAAACCCAGCTGCCTGCGACCCACCATCCACAGCTCTTCCTTGGTTTTCATTTCCAGAACGAGGAGCGCTGGGGAAGAAAGACCAGGAGAGCACAGTGTGCTCGGACGGAGGAGGAGCGAGGCTGCTCAGGGCCGCCCTATGGCCTTTATCCACCCCCCCACCCCAGAGCCAGCAGGGTGACGGACGCCGGGAGTGGCGAGAAGGGGGCCAAGATGCCCAATGGAGGGGAAGGCGGCACGCCTTGTCCCCCGAGTGTGCGTAGGAGCACCTGGTCCCGCACCTGGTCCCTGAGTGCGCGCAGGAGCACGTGGTCCCACACCTTGTCCCCCGAGTGCACGCACAATCACATGGTCCCTCGCCTGGTCCCCCAAGTGCGCACAGGAGCACGGGGTCCTGAGCATCCTTACCTATAGCCCACAGGACGGTGTCAAAGGTGCCTGTGTCCTTCTTGTCGGAGGCGAGGTCCACCCAGGTGACCTGGAGCCGCCTGTCTGAGAGCCTCTCCACCCTCAAGGGGGTGCAGCCCCTCAGGATTCGGGTGCCGTGAACCACCATGTGCTCTGTGACCAAGGAAGCCATTTGCTGCAAAGCACAAGAGGACACGCCTTGAGGACCGGGCAGCAGTGGGAGTGTCACTGCTGAGGCCTGTGGAGAGGACCTGGGCCTACAGCCTGAAAAGGCCCAGGGCCCCAGGGGAGCCTGTCCAAAGGAAGAGGTCAGGGCCCCACACCTTCTTCCAGGACGCCTCACACAGGCCGCCCCGCTCCGAGTGCCCTGCTTTCCACGGAGCTGAGGGCCAAGCCGGGAGAGCCTCTGGCGTCCCGACCCCCTCCAAATCTGAGGACCCAAGCCCCTCGGTTAGGGTGCATGTGACCTCTGGACTCTCTTTAGATGGTAGTTAACTGAGTCTTCACTGAAATGGCAGAGACGCACCCCTTCTCCCGGGCTCTGCCTGCCTGGACCCCTGGCTGGGGTCAGCAGCGGGGGAGCTAGGAGTGGAGGTGGGCACCTCCGCTTCTCACCAAGAACTGCTAGGGGAGGTGGCATGGCATAAGGAGGCGCTGCAGGGGGTTCCTCCCTCTCAGCCCAGGCAGCTGTGCCCCCAGGGCCACGGTGGGGGCTCGAACAAGCCATCAGGAGAAAATACAAGTCAGTGTTTAACTCCCCTGACTCAGGGGCCACCCCAGCATGAGGAGCCTTGTCTGTCCCCCAGAACAGGTGGGCAGGCCACAAGGCCTCACCTGGAGCCTACTCTCCCCCCACTCCCCCGACTCCAGCCTGGTGACCCCACTGTCTCCGCGTGCCAACCACATGCAGATTCTCCCTCTCCTGCTACCATGACCACCCGCCAACCCGGCTCTCCAGCTCAGCCTCATCGGCCCCCTTCTCCACGTCCCTGCGGGCCTCTGCCTCTCGGGCCCCATCTCCGCCTGTGTCCAGCATGAGGCTCGAGGCCTTCCCTGGACGTGTGTCCCCGTGGCAGGTGCTCGGGCGTGTGCACTGAGCAGGTGACAGGACCGAGGGGTGCATTGCCCCAGAGCTGTGCAATGGACAGTGCCAATCTCTGCAGGGCACCGGGAGCCTGGTGTCTTGACAATGACAACCCAGACCTGGATTTTAAAGTGACATCTCCTCGGAGGGTTTTTGGTTTAAAAAAAACTCCACGTGCTCATTATGTGGGCACGTCCGCCGTCAGGGAGAGAGTCTGTGCCCCAGGGCCGGTGCTGCCCTGCGTGGTGGACAGGGAGGTGGCGAGGCTGCAGTGGCCTGGCTCAGCATCACGTCTTTCCAGTCCATGGTGGCCGGGCCACCATCTCCCGTGACGGTCACCCGGGGCCTCGCCAGCTGCCGCCTGCTCCCTGTCCATGCTGCCCTTGGATAGCGGAGCTCCTCGGACCTCAGGTGGCTCTGCGAGGAAGCCAGGACAGCACTTCTGCCCACACACGCCGGCCGCTTACTATTGGGTGACCTGACCTCACGGCCCATGAGCTGGCCAGCATGCCCACGGTGTCCCTCTGGTCCCTGCCACGCTCCCCACGTGCTGACCCTTGCTGCAATACGCTGGCAGGTGTTTATTTTGCCAACAATCTCCTCATTCGACTCAAGGGCCAGTTTGTAAAGACTGAGACCTCGGGCTTCCCTGGTGGTGCAGTGGTTGAGAATCTGCCTCCCAATGCAGGGGACACGGGTTCGAGCCCTGGTCTGGGAAGATCCCACATGCCGCGGAGCAACTAGGCCCGTGAGCCACAATTACTGAGCCTGCCCATCTGGAGCCTGTGCCCCGCAACAAGAGAGGCCGCAATAATGAGAGGCCCGCACACCGCGATGAAGAGGGGCCCCCACTTGCCACAACTAGAGAAAGCCCTCGCACAGAAACGAAGACCCAACACAGCCATAAATAAATAAATAAATAAATAAATAATTAAAAAAAAAAAAAAAAAAAGACTGAGACCTCGCTCCCAGCCCACACCTGCACCTGCCCAGGTGGGCCACAGGTGGAGGGGACACCGGCCCGGCATTACCTGGTCGAAGGCCCGTAGAGGGACACTGCGTATCATGACAGTGGCATCCAGGCCGAGCCCAGTGAGGAAGCCAGCGCACTCCAGGGCCACGTCTGCCAGAGCAGGCTAAGGAACACTAACGGGAGCTAGGCAGCAAGACCCCCGGTGCCCCCACCAGCAGCCCCCGTCTCCACCAGTCCCCAGCAGCCCAGAAGAGTCTCCAACACTGGCCGCAGAGACACCCTCCCCACCGCCCCCATCTCTCAAACGCACGTCCAGGGCAAGGTGGAGATTCCCTTCAGCACCCACAGGCCAGGCGGGTTCTGTCTCCACGGGGCCTCTGTCCAGACTCCCTGGAGGTTAACCAAGGGGCCTGTGTGGTGAAGGACAGGAGACGTGCCCAGACCTCAGTGCCTCCATCTCCCTGCAGACACGCCCTCCACCCTCCCTGGTGTTACTACTCCCTCTTAAGGAACCGGCCTGAGTGGGGCTGCTCTCCAGGGAGGACTGTCTGCTTCACGGCTGTGTCCAGCTGCCCAGCCAGCGAGTGGCTCAGGAAGAGCCTCCAGGAAGCCCCAGCCTCAAAGGTCAACCTCAAATTGTCCCTCGAGCACAGGTCATCCGCCCTGAGTGGGCCTGTAAGTGCCTGTAAGTGCCTGGTTCCAGGTGGCAGAGGGCAAGCCCCATGGGAGAGAGTGCGGCAAGGGGGGGAGGCGGGCCTGGGGTCCAAGCTTCCACTCTCAGGATGGTGAACACAGCTGTCTATCTGTCTGTCACCTGCACGCAGCAAAGGATACAGCTGGCCCCAACCACCAACCTGTAAGAGAGATGGACAGAGAAAGAGAAATTGAGTCTCACACGTGGCCGCCATGATGCACACAGCCGTCCCTGGTGGGGCTCTGAGGGGGACGGGGCCCTGCAGCCTTCATGCAGGGCGCCTGTCAGCTGACATGTCACTATTGTGGAGTCCCTGCGGCTAACTGTTCAAACAGGCAGTCCCAATGTACAAAACCCACTTCCCAGAGCTCCAGCTGTAAATGACAAACAGAGCTGCTGGTTTGGGAAATTGCCTAGTGGCGAAGGAATGAGTGGCCAGGGACAAAACAGCACGTCCCGGGGATGGGCCTGGAGGCGGGACAAACATGGATGAAGCCCAGTCAGAAGAAGTAGGAGGCTTTTCCTTCTCTCCTAAGGAAAGTTCTGCCTTGGGTTCCTCTGGACCTCCTGCAGCCAGGCTGGAAACAGACGGGGAGGCGCCAGACGTGGGGCAGCTCCTGGAAGCCCTGTCTGTGGGCAGAACACTCTGGGACCATGGGGCCCAGGCAGACGGCCCACCCCATGCCCACCCAGCCCTACTGCACACAGGCCTGTGGCTGGGAGAGTCAGCTCCCCTAGCAAGGGCAGCCGGGGAGTGGGACACAGGACGCTGGGACCCAGCAGATCCTCTCCTGTTATTCAGCTGCACACACCCTGCATGCATACATGTGCACACACACACACACTTGCACACGTGTACACATGAACAGAACTGAACACAGAGTGGAGACTCCCAGCCCGGGCGGCGTGTGGGTGGGCTTGTCAGATCACCCCTCAGCCTTTGAACGAGAGGAGGTGATGCAAGGATGGACAAGCAAATGTCAGCTCTGATCCCAGCAGGTACTAATGATATAATTCCATTTCAAACAGCAGCACATCTCTCGGAATACTGCTGCCGGTGCCCTGCGGGAAGCAACTGGCACACGGCTTCCTCTCAGGAGCTGGGACAGGACCGTGCTGGCATCCTGTGCAGGGTGAGTGGGGAGAGCTCGGCGTGTGAGGCACACACACATAGGTACAATGCACATGTCTGCGCGTGGGTACACTCAACGTTACACAACCTGCCCTCCCTGAGTCTTGATGTGTATGGGGAAGGGGACAAGCCTTTCTTTAAAATATGAAACTACGAGTTACTTAAAATGCAAACAGGCTTTAGCTGCTTTGAACATCCTGCCCCAACGCAAGGACCAATGAAGAGCATCCGTGTGGACCTCATGGTGCCCTGTGCTCCCAATCAGGGTGGCCATGGCCTGGGCAACCGTGCCATGCAGGTGCCGGGGAGCCCACTGCCCGCCTGCTGGGCTGTCCTGCTCGTCCGAGCCTTCCTGTCTCCATAGAGCAGACCCTCTTGGCGGGGGGTGGCTGCAGCCTGAAGCCCGCAGCCCAGCTCCAGGCAACGCAGCAACATGGTCTCCTGATTTTGGCAAAAGCGTTTTGTTCCTGCAGCCCCGGGCACCTCCCCAAGCCCTGCAGGGAGCAGGGTAGGGAGGCGGGGTGGGCCCCCCACTCCTACCTCAAGGTCATGGTACCCCCAGCCCCAGGCTACTGGCTCCTAGCCGCCAACAGAGGGCACATCTGGGGTACAGGCGCCAGCCAGGCCGGGCCTCAGTGGGCGTCCTTGACCAAGCATGGGCGGCTGAAACCTCACAGCGGGCAGGCATCCACTGGCCCTGATGGTCACCTTGGGCCTCATCTTGTCTCCAAGAGGAAAGACGGTCAACAGTGTTGGTTTTCACTCCACCCTGCCCCACCTAGGAGACCCCAGCCTGGGTGGGGCTGAAGCTGGTGCCAAGGCAAAGTGCCCAGGGCAGGCCCTGCTGGCAAAGGGAGGACCTGGGGAGGCGGGGCCTCTGAGAACTGGACACATGGCCTCACACTGCAGCAGGACACCCCACGGGGGCTCCACCTGCACCCAGAGCCCCGCTCAGCTGTGTGTGTGTTCGGGGAGCCCCCCTGTGTGCCCTTCGGTGCTGCAAACACTGTACTCCAAGGTGTAACTGCAGTGGGATTAGCCTGATCACAGGGCTGGCTCTCTCCTTCAAGTCTGAAGGGGGAGGAAGCAGAAACAAAGCCTTCCTTCAGGGCTTGGAGCCCCAGCTTAAAGAGCTCTCCACCTGCCTCTTGAGTCTGAAGGCCCCGATCCGCTCCCCGGGGGTGCACCCACACAGCGTGGGGGCCCTGCAGCTGTCCTGCCAGCACAGGAAATGCTGGGGCCACGGAGCTCGGGGCCCCCAGGAGCAGCTGGACACAGGATATCCAGAGAGCACCAAGACTCTCAGGGGCAAAGGCGGGTGGGGCAACCGCGGAGGCTGAGGGCCGGATCTCCAGGCCTGAGCTGCTGGCCACCCAGCCTCATGCAGACGCCCCTGAAGGACGGTCCAGCCGCGGCGCCCACGGGCCCTAGGGAGCCGGCCAGTGGAGGCTCCACCGCTGCAGGCCGAGGCCAGGCACGCTGGGCACCCTCGGCCGCCGGCTGGCCTCCTGGCCGGGGCCAAGTGGGAAGGTCCCGCCCGGCTTCAGGAGGCCTCCAGGGCCGGGGGCAGCTCTCGGGTCCATATTCATTTCAGCTCCATTTTAAAGGCGAGTTAAAATAAACACGGGGAATATTTATAAGGCAAATAAATCTGGCAGAAACAGCCCCTCGGAGTGTGAGCAGAGGCCCCCCCAGCCCAGCCCAAGCTGATAAAATACAGAAATGCTACTGTAGACCCTCGGGCTTATTTTGACTGCGGGCAGGAATGTAAGGAGTAAACACTGACTCCCGTATCACACTGTTACAACTTGCATCCACAGCTCCGCACAAAAGCTGCGTTTCACAGAAGCATCGTACAGGGATATATCTCCAGCTTAATTTTTAAAAAAACCATTTCCTCACATAAATCATGCTCAGAACGGAACGGGTGACTGATACATTGCAAACACTTTTTTCCTTAAACAATAACATACCTAGATTCCTTCTAAACGAAAGAGCTTTTTTAAAAAAGTCTTCTAAACGTTTTTTTTTCTGAAGAAAATAAACACTTTCCTGACCCCAATATCTGGGGCTGTCTTCCCGGCCGCGCAGGCCGCTGCCCCAGCACGTGGTCACTGGGGGCAGCTGCATGGGGCCCTTGCGCCCGGGCCTCCTTCCGGCCTGTGCGGCCTCTCCGCGCACCAGCCTCCGGTGAGCAGCGGGCAGTGAGAGCCGCCAGACACCGGCCCCTCCTGGAGGTGGACTTAGCTCTCAAAATGTAACGGGGAAATAGCAAACGAGAGAAAATAAAACACACAGGAACTAATTTAACAAAAGACCAGGATTCAGAAACTGCTGGCCTTCGGTGATGGGCGGAGATTACCAGGCCACACGGGCGGCCTCAGCCAGGCCAGAAGCACCAAGCGGGGAGCCAGTGTCCAGGCGGCCGCAGGTTGAAGGCCATCGGCACCACGGTCTCCACAGTCCACCTCGGAGAGGCTGGCAAAGTGCCTCAGTGACCCAGAGAAATCAATGCGCAAGAAAACAACGCAGGTCTGAAGACCACGCTGGGCACTTGCGCAGCGGTAGGGACCCCGAATCAGGGCCAGAGCAGGGCTGGGCTCCGCTTGGAGGAGTTTCCAGGCTTGTGGGAGGGGCTGGTGGTGGACGCATGGGACCCTGTCTCTGCCGCAGATGTGCTGCAGACGCCCCAAGGCCCTGGGACCCACAGGAAATCCAGGGCTTTTGTCAAAAACGATCTTGGAGGGGAAAGGCCCTCCTGAACATGCAATAAATCTAACAGCCATTAAGTGTAAAAGAGCCTAAGCTACACTTAAAAAAAAAAAAGACCAAAACATTTGTATGTTACATGAGTTAAAAGGACAAGCTGAGAAAATCTGCAATTGTAAACAACACGGGATCTCAGTCCTGACAGCAAACCTTCGGGAAGATAAGAAAGAGAAAAGCCAGAGAGCAGGCCCAGGAGCGAGCAACCCCCATTCACAGCCACACACACTCACACTCACACTCACAGACACAGACACATGCTCACTCACAGACACACACTCACGACTCACACACTCAATTTTAAACGGCCAGTAATTGCACAAAAGACCACATAATAGCAAACGCAAATGAAACCAGGCCACATTTAACCTACTAGTCAGAGACAAAACAACAAATAACCCAGATACTATGGCGTAAAGAGAAAACGTGATAAATGTGACATCAGAAAAATTAACAACTATTGCCAAGTCGAAGCACCAACCACAGCCTGGGGGCCCTGTGGGAGGCGAGGCAGTGGCCAGGGCCAGGAGCCTGACCGCAGATGGAAGTGGCTGCGCTCCCTCCACACCCCCGCAGGGAGCAGGAGAGGCTCCCTTCCTTTCAGGCCCCATGGAAATGCCCAGCCGGGACCGCAGTTCTCTACTGTGGACACAGCCCTGACCGCGCACACGACATGTAAGAAACACTGAGACAACAAGAAGACGCACGTTGGGGTTTTCACTGCAGCCTTCCACAACGAGGTGGCCGCGAGTGGTGGGAGGTCACACCAAGCCACCCCCATGCCAGGGGCCGTGCCCAGCCCTGAACAAGGACATCTTGTGAGGCTGGGATAGCAAGGACAAGCAGAGCGCAGCACGAGCACACGCGCAAGCTCTCACACACGTGCTCACGTGTTCACACACATGCTCACGTGTACACATACATGCCCTCACCCATGCTGACACATGCACACTTGCACACACCTGCCCACCCCGGGCATGCCCTCGGGCCATCGGCAGCCGGTCCCCCACAGCCCAGCACTATGACGGCCGAGCCTCTGTCGCCCTCTGGTGGCCTCTATGGTCCCTGCGAGCATGAGGTCCCCTCGGTGTCCAGGAAGCAGCATCCAGACCTGGACCCCATGCCAGGAGTGAACCCGGCCCTTGGCCACGGGGGGGCCAGTCACGTTGCAGGTCTGGCTTCACAGCTGGGCTCTGGTTTCTGGCAGCCCAAGCCTTTGCTGATTTCAGGGAAGCCCAGGTGACAAACAGATGAAAACGGGGACGTTCGATCGGAGCCGGAGGGGGACCAGGGCTTTTCCCCAGGGCCCACCCACCTACCCACCCACCCAGATGGCCCTGAGGACCCGCTGGGACCTGCAGCTCCTGGGAACCCTGGTGAAAACCTGCGCCCCAGACAATAAGGGCCACGCACTGTGACTCAGTCCTGGGAGAGTGTCAGCCCAAAATGGGCACAGGGCCAGGCTTTTTGCCCTTTCCTCAGGTAGGCGGGAAAGAATGCGCTACAGAGGGGCAGCGGCGTGTGCTCCCCGCCTGGCCGTGTGCACAGGGGAGTGGGGCCCCTTGGGCACCCCCAGGCCTTACGTTTTTCCAGGGGAATCCTTCAGCCAGAAGATGTCATCACTCGTAATCCCGTATTCCAAGGCACCTTCGATCTATCCGGGAAAAGGGTCAATGTGAGGTCCGCGTCCCCGGCTGCCCCGGGGCTCCCTCCGAGGACGCCCAGTTTGCAGACACAACTGGGCCAGAACCACCTGCCCACATGTGGCTGCACTTCCTCGGGTGCAGCCTCTTGGACAGGGGACACGGCCGCTCCTGGGGGGCCCGGGGCAGCGGCTCCTTCCTCTCGATCTCCAGGACTCCCCCCAGATCCAGACCCAGGGCTGTGGGGAGCGAGGGGTGAAGTGGCGCGGGCCAGCTCCCAGGGCGCCAGGCTGAAGGCTGGAGGCTGGATGCAACCGACCGGGGGCACTTGAGGGACAGCACGGTGGGCCCTGTGCCCGGGAGTTGTCCAGGTCACCCCATACCCCAGCAAGTGGGGGACACAGGACACGTCCTCTCTATGGCCCCTGAGAGTCAGATGTGCTGGGAGAGAGGAAACGGATTTCAAACAGTTTATGGTTCCAATTGGCAAAAAAAATAAAGTCAGGAATTTCTTAAGTTTGCTCAAGAAGATCGAAAGGTCTGGATATCAAAGGGACTAAAACACAACAAGTGTTGGCAGGCACCGGGGTGGGCAGCCAAGAGCAGAGTGGCCGCTGAGCGGCTTCCCCAGGACCCGAGGCTCCTGCTTCACCCCCACCCCCACCCCCCCACCCCTCAGGCAAGCGGACAGCAGGGAGAGGCCGGGCCAGTCCCCTCGCAGGCGCTCTGGCAGCCACGTGCAGGGTGGAGCTGAGCTGATCCCTGGGTCCCAGGAACTGACCACGGCCATCAGGGGCTTTGAGTGGAGCCAACGTGGGCCCAGCTGTGGGTGAGGGATCACTAATGGTCACCACTTGGCCCCTGCCTATGTGGCTACTGGAACAAGCGCCCTCCCCTCCTACGGAGCCACACATCCTGCCCAGGGCCACCTGGCACAGCTGTCTGGTCCCCTCTGGAGGCTGCTTTTGCTGAGCTGACAGCGGCAGGGGCCGCGTCGCGGTCCTGAGGACTGGAGTGTGTACTTGCCTTGGCGCCCTCCCAGCTCCTGTTTCCAGTGGAAGCACAGAACTGGACGGAGGTTCAGATTTAAGAGTCTGCGAGGACGCAGAACCACGCCCTTGGTCCTCCCCATCCACCTGTCTGGGCCTATGTCTGGGTCTGGGGCGGCCTTGAGCACTGGCCTCCAGGTCCCGCAGAAGCAGGAGGTGGGGGCGAAGGCAGAGCGTCCCCCACCAGGCTGAGCGCTGAGGGTGGGGCACCTCGCAAAGACGGGGGTACTTCCTGGGTCTGGTGTTTAAGCACATCTCTGCCCAATCACTAGCTGGCCACTGAGCAGAGACCTCAGTAGCCTCACAGGACACAGAATAAAGAGTTTACAAAATCGGTCCAGAAAAATCACCCAACAGCCAAGCAGCAATAAACGAAATCCCAAAGTGGAGGGAGATCCTAGCTTCCAGAGTGAACATGTCATTTTATTTGAAATGATCACTTTTCAGCAAAACATCACAAGACACGAGAAGAAACCAAAAAGGATGAACCCCACGCACTGCAGGTGGGGATGTAAACGGTGAGGCTGCCCCCCGCCCCCAGGGCCTGGGACCTCCACCCCCAGGTGTCTGCCCAGGAGAAGGGACAACCCGCATCCACATGGGCTCCCAGCAGCGTCACTCATAACAAAATGGAAACAACCCAGAGGTCCACCGCGCAAGCGGACAACAGAATGTCACACCCGCCGCGGAACATCACTCAGCCATAAGCTGGTCAAAGAGGCCGTGCATCTCAACCCACTGATGTGAAACGTCCAGAACAGGCAAATCCACAGAGACAGAGAGCAGGCTGCTGGGGCCAGGGGAGGGGGGCGGGAGCGACGGCTGATGGGGCTAGGGTTTCGTTCTGGGCGGATGAAACGTTCTGAGATTCAGTAGTGGGACAGACGGGTGAACGACTCTGAGTAAACTGGAACTCACTGGGCTGTACCCTTTGAAAGGGTGCATTTTATGGTATGTGAGTTTCATGTCAACTAAAGAACAAGATTTGGGTTTGGGGGAGGAGGAACAAGGCTTAAGTCCCAAACGTTCCAACATTCTGAGGCTAAAAAGGAGGAATCAACACGGGAGATAGAGAAGAAGTGACGTGGGGACAGGAAGAGGGCAGGCGGGGGCCGGCCCAGCAGCCGAGGAACGCGAGAGCCGGTCTCGGGACTCAGCCAAGTGGGGATGTGGGAACCTGGCTCAGCAGAGGGCACTCAAGAGCACGGGCAGTGGAAAGTGACAGCTGTGAGCACAGGGCCACTTGGAGGAAAGGGGGGAGTGGGAGGTGCACGTCACCAGACCATGAACGGGGTGGGGGGCGTGGGGGCTCCTGAGGACACTCACGTGCGTGGGGTACCTCGGCCGCCCTCCGGTGGCGATGACAATGTGGTCGGCCGAAAGCAGAGTCTGAGAAGAAACCGAGAAAGCCACAGTCACCCGGGTCACCTGTGGTTCCCACTCGAGGGCTCCACCAGCTTCCCCATCACAGCCTCTGCCCTGAAGTGTGGACCCTGTGGCAGCAGCCCCAGGGACTGGCAGGAGAGCCTCTAAGTCCAAGCACTTCACAGTTTACACAGCATCACACGGGGGGTAAGGTCTCCTGGAATCCCCGCAAACCCCTGCAGGGCTGCAGCCGCCTGAGCAGCGGGCAGCCTGGCGTGGTCACTTCCTCCTTCACAAAGAATTAGACTGGCCTCAGCCCCAGAGGAACATTGTATCAATCCCAGCAGCGCTGATCTCCAAGGACAGCGCTGAGGCCGAGCAGAGCTGAGGTCCACCCGCCTGGGCCACAGACTGACCCATGGACTGGCCCGTGCTGCCCCAGGGGCCCCGGGAGGTGGGCGCTCACCTCTTCCCCACCTTTTGAGACACCACAAACCATGTGTGGGTTGACAAAGCTGGCCTTGAAGTTAAAGTACTTCACTTTTCTGCAAAATAAAAATAGAATGTTCAAACATTTCCTCTGCAAATGAGGCATCACCTCAGGATTAAATAGGGAGCACTAGGCAGATGGCTACAATGTGAGCTTGGGCCACCCATGGCTCACGGGGGGCAAAAGGAGTGTGTGGACCCGCACCGGGAAGCATGGGGCGCGGCTGCTGTCTCCCCAGGGTTCCCTGGGACGTGGTGACCACAGCTGCCATGCAGGGGTGTCTTAAGGGCCCAAGCTCAGCCCTGGTGTGTGAGGACAGAGGTGGCCGGGCCTCCCCCGAGGTCAGTCATGTCACCTGGACACCCTCCACCAGGAAGGGGAGGCCCCCACATGCACCCAGTTACCCTCCCCCCAAAACACCCACGGACCTCCTGCTGGTGAAGGGGGTGCCCAGCAGGGAGGGGATGGTGAGGCGGGGAGAGCAGGCACCACGAGGGGCGAGGGTGGCTGGGCTTTCTAACCCAGGTCTCACGCCTCCTCCTCCTGGGGAGTCCTCACGTGCCCCAGGACCCGCCCAGAGCCTAGCGCGGCGTTGGTACCTGTCCTGCAGCTGGACCCGGTGCCCCCAGTTCAGGGACTTCACGTGGTTCTGAATGGCTTCTGCCATTTTCCCCCTGTTGACACAAAGCACGATGCTTAAAGCCACCACACAAGTGTCAGCTGTGGTCCCGTCACAGATTATTAGAGGCAAACAGCCCTTAACAGAAATGCCCAGAAGCAGAGGGGTTTCTCAAGGTGGTAAAGGTGATGTCTGTCCCCACGGCTGCCGCCCCAGGGCCAGGTTTGGGGCTTCAGACCGAGGGGCTCCGAGCGGACCACGTGCCACCCGCCAGGCCTGAAGCACTGCAGCCTTTGGGCCGAGCATCCTTCCAGGGGTGTCCTGGGCACCGTGGGGCAAGTGGCAGCGTCCCAGGCTCCACCCAGGGGATGTGCAGCCCCCACTGTGGAGATCACCAAAAACGTCTCCAGACTTTGCCCACTGCTGGGGGCCCAGAGGTGCTCCCGGGTGAGAATCGCGCCCGCAGCTCCTGTGACGCTGATGGGATCGGCCGTCCCCCACACGCCCTCACCAGTCGTGCAGGGGCTGAGCCACCTTCCAGCCGTAGTGGGGGGCGTCGTGGATCATGCCCCCTAGCAGCGCCGCCTGGTGCATCAGCTTCTTGGGGATGCAGCCGACGTTCACGCAGGTGCCACCAAGGCCCCACCGGGTACCTGGGGAGGTGGGAAGAGCACACAGACCGGGTTCAGTTGAGCCAGGCCAGCCCTGCTCTACAGCTGTTTCCAATTCCTTTTAGTTGCTTTAACTCCAACGCGGCCCAGGTGAACCTGCCGTGTGGACGCGTCGGCTGCAGTTGCATTCAGACTTGGTTTAAATGAGGAGGATGAGGAACCTACAGTGATGGCAGCTTCCCCGAGAAGCAGGACGCCGTCCGGAGACTGGGCAGCAGTCCAGGGCTCAGCCACCCTCTGTATGTGACCCCCCGACACCTTCCCCAGGACACACGGCTCCCGGCGGGGGCTGCCTACCTCGGGGGGAAGGCTCCACGTAGTCCACCACGGCCACCTTCTTCCCCAGCTGAGCGGCTGGAAGGACCAGAGAAGCAGGCAGGTGAGTACAACCAGGGACTGATTCAGGGTCGGGGACCCCAGAAGCCCACAAGGCCCAGAGGAGGTTGGGGAAGGACCGGGCCAGCAGCCGCCCACGAGCTATGCAGCCGGGTCTCCCACTGCCTCTGCCCCCCAGCTATGCTGCCCCTAGATGGGCACCCCGACCTTTTCCTGACCACAGGCTCTGCACCACCCACCACAGCAGTGCTGGGACGCACCCCCCCCAACCTGGTTGCAGGTCCAGCACAGGCCCAGGGCCCACCCCAAGCACACTCCCTGGAGGCATCACAGGGAGGCCCCCGGCTCGCTCCCCAGGCCCTCCCTCACTCCTCTCTTCCCCGGACACCATGTGGGATGGCCCTCGGTCTACCCTGGTCAGAGCCCCCAGGTGGACGTTTGCTGCCTCCTCTCAGGGTGAGGAAATGGAAGCTCGGAGGTCAAATGGCAGGTCCAGGTCAGCCAGGCCCCAAGACCAGGGCTCCAAACTGCACCCCTGCCTGGAGCCCCCTCCCTGGCCTCCCTCAACTGCACCCCTGCCTGGAGCCCCCAGCTGTCAGCATGCTCCCCCAGCCACAAGCCCCAGGTTCTGAGGCCAGGACTAATCACGGGCTTCCCGCTGGCTCGCCTGTGACACTGCATCAGCCAGCCCTGGTCCCTGGCTGTGACGGCCCCGAGGGCACGCCCCACTTGTATGTCACGAGCCCACGAGTGTTTGAAACACTACAGAACATGCTTGATTCATGGCTACCAGCTACCAAGATTAGAACCAAATTTTAGAAGCCTTCATTAACAAAACCATTTCATTCAACTGAATTAAGATGGGATCCCAGTGCTTGATTTAAAGTCTCCGGCCAAGGGGACACCTCAGACATACCAATGCCTGGCTCCCAGGTCTGATCAGGATGGAGCAACAGGGACCAGAGTTAGCCTCCTGCTCAAAATAACCAAAAATCCTGACAAAATACACGAAATAATGGTTTCAAGAAACTGAATAAACGAAAACAAAGGCCAGCGATCTCTGAGAGACAGGAAAGGGACGAGGTGAGCCCCGCGACCAGAGAGTCTGCAGGACACAGCACAGAGGGGGCCCAGGAAGGTCCAGCAGGCTCCCGGCCTGAGAGTTCCTAGGACAGAGGACAGAGAGGAGAGAGAGGGGAAAGCACCTAAGGCCGGGACAGTGCTGCTCCCAGAAGCCAGCCTGGAGAAACGTTAACTCCTGGAGCACTGGGTGAGCATTAGGAAGGTCATGCCTCAGCAGCTGAGAATAATTAGCCCTAGACCGGGCACAGTGCCAGAGCGCCTAACAAATCTTAAGCAGAAGACTCAAAAAGATCAAACTGTCTGTAGCTACATCCCAGAACATGCTCAGAAATATTTCTAGGAATATAAAAATATCCAGAAACCAGCAAGGTAAAGTCCAAAGTGTCTGGCACTCAAACAAAAATTACCAGGCACGCAAAGAAGCAGGAAAGTACAGCCCTTAAAGGGAAAAATAGTCAATGGAAACTGACCAAGAACTGACACCAACGTCAGAATTAGTGGAAAAAAAAGTAAAACAGGTGTTTTAACTGTATTCCACATGTTCAAAAAGTCAAGAAGTAACATGGAAGATAGAAAAAAGGACCCAAGTTGAACTGTAGAGATGAATACTGCACCGAGTGGGGTTCATGGTCAAGTAGACATCGCACACTCTTTTATTAGTGAATTTGAAAACAGGAATAGAAACTATCCACAATGGAAAGAGCTCTCATGAGCTCTGGGACAACCCGGAGCAGCCAGACGCTCAAGTCCCTTATAGAAAACGGTGCAGCATCTGCAGTAACCTTTACCTTAAATCATCTCTAGATTATAACACCTAACACAATGTTAACACTACGTAAGTAGTTGTAAATACAGTGTAAATGATAAATAGTTGCCAGTATGTGGCAAGTTCAAGTTTTGCTTTTTGGAATTTTCTGGAATTTTTTTTAAAACATTTTTTTGATCTGTGGTTGGTTGAATCTGTGAATGTGGAGCCTGTGGATACAGAGGGCCGGCTGTACTGTCCCCTTGAATTCTATACGCAGAGAAAATATCTTTTTAAAATGAAGGCAGAGTAAAGATGTCTTCAGACTCACAAAAGCTGAAAGAATTTATAACCCCTAGAGCCACATGACAAGAAGTATTCACGGACGTCCTTCCAGTAGGAGGAAAATGATGCCGGGTGGAAATTCAGATCCACAGAAAGGAACGGAAGCCCCAGAAATGACGACCACATGGGCAGATGTGTTAGCTTTTTCCTTATCGCTGAAATCTCTTCCGAATGTCACTATTTAGGGACTTCCTTGGTGGCGCGGTGGTTAAGACTCTGCGCTCCCAATGCAGGGGGGCCCGGGTTCGTTCCCTGGTCGGGGAACTAGATCCCACGTGCATGCTGCAACTAAGAGTTTGCATGCCACAACTAGGGAGCCAGCGAGCCCCAACTAAGGAGCCCTCCTGCCACAACTAAGACCCAGTGCAACCAAATAAATAAATATATAAAAAATAAAAACAAACAAAAAAAATCAGTATAAAAAAAAAGGTCACTGTTTAAACAAAAATTGTACAATGTGCTGTGGAGTTTGTAACATGTAGAAGTGGAACGTGACTGGTGGGAGAGTGTCACCTGAAGGGGGACTGTGACACGGAAAGGTGCATGTCTCAAACCCGGAGGCAAAAACCTCACCACGTCTGCACGTTAATCCACAATGCACCAAAGGCCTAAATGTAAGAACTGAAGCTGTGAGGCTCTCAGAAGAAAACAGGCCTAAGTCTTTGTGACCTTGGATCGTGACGCTGTTTCTTGGCTGTGACACCAAAAGCACAAGAAACAACAGATCAACTGACTTCATCAAAATTAAACACTTTTGTGCTGAAAAGGACACCATCAAGAAAGTGACAAGATAACCCCCAGGATGGGAGAAAGTAATTGAGAATGATGCATCTGATATGGATCTAATATCCAGAATATACGTGTGTGTGTATGTGTGTGTGTGTTCTCATAACTCAATAATGAAAAGACAACCCAACTTAAAAATGGGCAAAGGTTCTAAATAGACATTTCTCCATAAATATAGAAATGGCCAATAAACACATGAAAAGATGCTCCATTAACCATGAGGGAAATACAAGTCAACCACAATGAGATACCACCTACTTCCCACCTACTTAGGATGGGCTACGATAGAAAAGACAGTAACAGGTGTTGGTGAGGATGTGGAGAAATTTGAACCCCACACTTCCTAGTGGGAATATAAAATGGTGCAGACACTTTGGAAAATAGTCTGGCAGCTCCTCAAAAGGTTAAACCTTGAGCTACCCTATCACCCAGCAATTCCACTCCTGGGAATCTGCCCAAGGGAAATAAAAGCACACGTCCATACAAAACCTGCAGGAATGTTCAGAGCAGCATTACTCATAACTGCCCCAAGCAGAAATAACCCAAACATCCACCAGCGGACAAGTGGATAAACAAAATGTGGTTCATCCACACTATTCAGCCCTAAAAAAGGAACGAAGTACTAACACACACTGTATCACAGATGAACACTAAAAACATCATGCTGAGTGAGAGCAAAACCACACGTTTCTATGAAACATCCAGAACACAGGCCAGTCCATAGAGGCGGAAAGGAAACTAGTGGTAGCCTGGTGCTGAGGAGGGGAGGGGGACAGGTGACTACCAGTGGGTACAGAGTACCTGGGGGTGATGAGATGTTCTGAAATTGGTGGTGGTGATGGTTGCACAATTCTGTGAATATAAAATCCACTGAAATAGGCAGTTTAAATGAGTGATCTGTATGGTGTGTGACTTGTACCTCAGTAAAGCTGTTTTAAAAATATGAAACACTAGGGATAAATCTGACATAAGATGTGAAAGACCTGTATATTGAAATGACAAAATATTACTGAAAGAAATGAAAAAATACCTAAATGAGAGATACACCACATGACCCAGCTGTTCCACTTTTAGGAGATTATCCAAGAGATTTAAAACACACATCCACACAAAGACACACACACACATACACACACACACACACACACGAATGTTCATAGCAGCACTGTTCACAACAGCCAAAAACTGGAAACAACCCAATCCACAGGCGAATGAACCAACCAAACGTGGTCTAGACATACAGTGGAATACTTATCAGTAATGAAAAGGCGTGAACTCTGGATACACACAGCAACACAGATGAATCTCCAAATAATTGTGCTTTGTGGAGAAGCCCGGAAAGTAAGAATACACACAGCATGATTTCATTTAGACAGAATTTTAGAAAATGCAAACTAATCTACAATGAGAGAAAGCAGATCAGTGGTTGCCTGGGGTTGTAGCGGGGAGGAGCAGGCCAACTGCAGAGACAATGCATTCAGCTTGTGGCTGCTAAGGAGCATCCCCACCCAGCCCGGAGAGCACCACTGCCCTCTCCAGGGGACCCGGAAGCCTGGAGGCCCTGCCATGCTGGCGGGATGCAGGACGCAGGACACGTACCTTCCTTGGCACAGGCTAGGCCGCCGGATCCCCCGCCAATCACCAGGAGGTCATAGCATTGCCGCCCTGCAGGGGTGAGGGGGAGACGTTGAGAAGGAAGGACCAGGAGCAGCCTGGGGCGCAATCCCAGGAGGCCACACAGTTTCCAATGCAGTACAGGGTCCACTTTAGGGGATGGGAGTCCCGTCCTGTGATGGTATGGGGTGACCACACATCCCCCAGCAGGCAGGAAGCAATGACGGGGTGCATGTTGTCTGCCCAGATCCCGAGACTAAGCAGGTGAGGCTGGCGGAGGTGTAATCCCCACCTCCCCACATCAGGAAGGTAATTGAACTGGCAGGACTGCCCTGAACTCAACTTCACCCAACGTTCTAGCAGACACGAGATTAAAACGTTTGTCTTGACTCCACCTGTCTTTCCGTTGTAAAGGTCACCCTTTGTCACCAGTGAGGGAGAACAAGGGCGGCCCATGCGTTGGGCAACACGGCCTGGCCTCTCACAGTGCCCGGCGGGGCCTGGCAGGACAGCGGCTCTGAAACGCCTCTGGGTTCCTTGGAGGCCATTTGCACCCTCCACCCCTGCCCCCGGCACACAGGCTGCTGGAGTCCTTCCTCCCTGCAGAAGCCGCTATCCGTCTCCTGTAAATGCTGGCACGGAAGGCAGGCCAGAGAAAACTGAAGCAGGGGGACGGCAAGGGCAGGTGTGTCCTTAGGTGTGGCCAACCTGTGAGAGCCCCGAGCTGGGGACCCCCAGCACCAGGCTCCGGCCCGCTCCCCGTGGAGGGAGGAAGAAATAACGGAAGATCATCAGGACGTGGGGAGGTAGGCGGGGAGGTCGAGGCAGCTAGGGGCTGCATCCAGTTGCTCATCTCTGCTGCTCAGGGAGGCTCTGACCAGGAGAATGTCCCTACCTTCCATGGCAGATGCCCATCCCTCCTGCTGCCACTACAGGGTCCCGGCTGTGTCACCCCGCAGCCCCACTCTATCAGGCAGAGGGCAGCATGAGCAGCTGGCTGCGTGGATTGTGGGCTTATCTTTGGCGGTGGGCTCTCCCCACGTGCACGCCCAGCAGCCCTCTCTGTCTGATAAGCCCTTGGCAGAGGCCTCCGTGGGGCCTCTGTAGGCTCCACTGCAGGAAATCTGCCTTTAAACACCTGGGGGGTCTGGGTAGCCTGTAGGGGAGGAAGGACCCTGAAGGACCCCAAGACGGGCAGGGCGGGTGCTGCCCTTAGGGTGTCAGCTGGGGACACACCCGTGCACTCTATGGGGTGCCCTGGGGCACCTCACAGCCTTGCTCCCTTCCCCGCATGCAGGGGCTCAGCCGGGAAGGTGTGTCTGCCCCTGTGTCCTGAGCCCACCCTCTTCTGATTTTCTGCTCCTCCCTGAACACAGCGGCTGGTACAGGGCCTGAAAAGAGCAGAGCCCCGCCAGGATGGCGAGGCCTCAGGAACAGCGTTCTGGGGAGGTGGAGGCCCCCGTGAACCCACAGGCCGCTGGCCACCTCGGGAGCCACCTGGGGGAGCATCTGCACAGCTGTCCCCCCTGCACACTCTTTCCTGGAAGCAGGGGTTAGGGAACAGGTGACACCAGCATCGTGGTCACTCTGGCTCCTGTTCAGGGGCCATGTCTGCCACCCCCCATGCCTGGATGGGGCAGGCATGTTCCTATCAGGAGCTCCGGGGCTGAAGTGGAGGCTGAGGCTCAAAATCAGACCCTGCTGACTAGGTGTTGGCACCGTCCCCAGGCCCTATTGGCTCCTCCTCACCCAGGCCCTGGGGGTCCCCCTTTTGCCCTTGAGCGTGGGGGCAGAACTCTGGGTGCATGGCCTCCTGCCAGCCTGCACGGCCTGGGCTGTCACAGCAGCTGCAGCATGAGGGCTGAGGGCTTTAATCATGAAGGTCCCACCTGACATGTGCAGCAAGGGGGGCCCAGGGGCCAGCAAAGCCACCAAGAGCAGCCCTCCGTCCCCACCTCAGGAGCTGGTGACCGCCTCCCCAGACTCTGCAGGGCTACCTAGCCCTGCTCCCCAAGGCCAGGGTGGCACACAGCTGGCCAGGGCCGCCAATCTTCCTCCCACAGCACCCTATCCGTGAAGGAGCCCTCCCCCTGTCCCTGCTCCAGCACCTCAGCACTCACTCCCTGTGGGGCAGTCCAGGGGTAGGGTCTGGGGGATGGTCCCTGCAGGGATGTGGTGGGGAGCATGTTGTCATGCGTGGAACCGGCCACACTGCGGTGGCAGATATGGTGGCACTGTGGCCAGCTCTGGGGGAGCCCCCCAACCGGGAATCACCCCCACCCCCACCCCCTGCCCCGTGTGCCCAGCCGGTGCTCAGGACCCTAGCAGGCCCAGCGCCCGCAGTCATCGGATTGCTGTCTGGTTTGGTCCATGACCCTTGGCGGCTCCAGGAGGACCAGCAGAGCGTGCTCCGCTCCCGCATGGCACCCAAAGAGCGCAGACCGCCGGACTCAACGTCCCCTCCTTGATTCCTTGCACGTGCATCTATTGAGCACCTGCTGTGTGCGCCCACGAGGTCTTGGGGAGGAGGTGGGAGGCCTGGCCAGTGGGGTGCGCAGGGCGCGAAACCTGGTGACCTCGGGAGGTGAGCCACCGTCACCACGGTCGGGACCACAGGTAATGCTGGGCCGGGGGAGCGGGAGGCGGCCACTCTCCCCGCGCTGTTCCCCGCGGGGAAAGTGCGCCGGCGCGGACCCCTCCGGCCCTCGCCCCGCCTCCCCGCGCGAACCCCGATCCCGCGCCCGCCCGCCCGCCCGTGCGCCGCAGACCTGCAGTGCCCCGCGCTCCGCCCGGCACGGCCCGCACGCGCCACCGGAAGCGCCCGGCAGGTCCCCTCAGGGCCGCCATCGCCGCCGCCGCCGCCGCCGCCGCCGCCGCCGCCGCCGCCGCCGCCGCCTGGGGCCTCGGCCGGCTCGGGCTGCCCGCCGCGCTGCCTGCGCCGACGACCGACGGGGACGCGAGAGGTTGGTGCGCGCGGCCAGGGTCCCACCCGGCGGGGTCTGGACGGGGAGAGGCGCTCCGACCCGGGGCGAGGAGCCTCGAATTGGGGGCGGATCCGGGTGGAGGGATCCCCCTGGGGCGGGGGCTCCGACCTGGGCGGGGGATGTCCCTGGACATGGGGTGGGTCTCCGGAGGTGAGGTGGGGTCTCCGGACCCTAAATGGGGGGGGTCCCCGGATCTGGGGTGGGGTCTCCGGACATGGAGGGGGGCTTCAACCTGGGGTGGGGTCCCGGGACCTAGGGTGGCGAGGTCCCCGGATCTGGAGTGGGTCTCCGGACATGAGGTGGAGTCTCTAGACCTTAAGTGGGGTGGGGGTGGGGGTCCCAGGACTTGGGGTGAGGGACTCTCTGGACATGAGGTGGGGTCTTCTGACATGGGTGGGGGCGATGGCACCAGGCTGGTGGAGGAAGGGGGAGTCGTGCTGCAGAGAGAAAGTCCACTTGGGCACAGAGGCCACCACAGGGCTTGGAGACCCCGACCCCAGGTGTGGTGGTTTCTGGGCGGGCTTGGCCATGGGAATGGGTTGCACAGTCAGGGTCTGACTGTCCTTGGGTCCTCGGAGAGGGAGAACTGTGGGGACCTGGGCGAGGGGCTCAGCCATCTGGTAGCGCTGGCAGGCCCCGGGGTGCCCTGGGGCCTTTCCTTTTGTGGGAATGGTGGCCCTACCAGGAAGGGGAAGGCTGGGCCCCGACCTGCCCCAGACCAGCCTTTGAGTTTTGAACAGTGGGATTTCTGCACGCTGCTGCCTCCACTCCTGGAGGGGTCCGAGGGGCTTGCCAGGAGAGTGGGTCAGATAAACACAGAGAACATTGGTAACTGCACAGTTGGGGAAAGACCCCAGCACCCTCCAGACTTGCTCAGAGGCAACTGGGCCTTTTAAGTGTGGGTGAGGGGGCATCGGGGCTCGAGACTCAGGGGGTGGAAAATACAAAAAGTGCGAAGAGGCATGGGTCCATGTGACTCCCACCTGAGCTTGCCAACTGGATTTGGACTCCTGCCCTCCTGCAGAAGCTGGGCGGTGTTGCTAGAAGCGATGAGCTTGTCAAGCGGGCACCGTGGGGGGCCAGGGCATTGTAGGGAAGTGGCCTCTAGCTGAGAAACGCAGTCAGTGTTTGTTCCAGTCTTTACAGGAGGCCTCTTGGAGAAGAGGGCTCAGAGGAGCCTGGCTGGGTTCTGTCAGGGAGCGTCTCCTTAGTGAATGGTCGGAGCCAACAGTAGACCTGGGTTTTGAGTCCTGAGGCCGTCCAGTTGAGAAGATTTTAGACGTTGAGCTCTCAGGTCTCTAGGTGGTGGAGTGAGGCCGCGGTGGCAGTCCACCAGATTTCCCGGTTTGCCTGTGAATGTTTGTGGTGACGTGGAGACCTCAGAGTCGCAGGCAAGGCTACTTCCGTCCGGAGCAGAGCCCGGGAGACGTGGGCATCCCGGTGGGCTCACGCAGTGGCCCACATGTGATGGGCGGTGGTGACCGGTTCTCTGAAGTTCCTGCCACCTTATCTGCCTTCAGCTTCCAGGGCTTTTTCAGACCCTGGAGGAAAAAGGCAGCTACACGACACCTGAGTCCCAGGATGGGTCTGGGCAGTCACGCCAGGAGGGAGGGAGGAAAATGGGAAAAATTTATATTTGGAGAGGTGTACCAGATATTGAAGGAAATGGAAAGGCCTGGGGATCTGGTGAATGCTGACAAATGTGTAAGTCGGCAGTGCAGTCCAGCGAACAGGTGGATAATAAAACCTCAAAGGCAACAGACAGGACTGGACTCTGATGACCCACGAGGTGTATTATTTTCTCCACTGAGACAAAATTTCTCTCTGTAGTCACTTCCATTTTTGATCAAAGATAAAGTAAGATTATTCTTGTTTACAAAATAGCTCTGGTCTCACTAGATTTGGGCTGATTCTTTACATAAGTGCAGCAAGAATAATGGTTGACACACAGCCCTTTTAAAGTTTGCCTCGTGGAATTTTTTACAGGGAATCTCAGATTGGACATTTAAAAGCTTCCAAGGCTAGGAAGTCAAGAAAGTGCCAGCAGACTTCACCTGTAGACTCGAGTGAACTCCTCTCTGCTCAAGGTTCCCCCAATATCCCAGAGTTCCTAGGCCTGCAGGAGGCAACCTTCCTCGGTCCCTGGGAGACTGGGGACGCTGGATGCCCAGCACCAAGCTGGGTTTTCCCAGAGGGCTTTTTAAGCCTTGGTTCCATAAAGTGACTGCAGTTCCTTAGAACCGTCTGGTCATAGCTGAGTCCATGCGTCATTTTCAAACATGACATTCCTTGGTAATACAAGCAACGTTTTCAGTTATGTCCTATCACAAAGAAGACAGAGTCTTATTAAACCTATGCAAATAACTATATTGCCATGAAAACAAGGATACTCAATAATAGTTTCTGATTTTTGGAGGGATCAGGTGCAGAGAAAAACATAAATGCTTCAATTTTGTTTACAGAAGTATAACTTACTAGATTGTTATGAGTCACAGATAGCTTAAGAGAAAAGGGAAAGTTTTTTTTTTTTCTCTAATATCCAGAAAATGGGACATTAAAGAGCCAACAAGGGACTTCCCTGGTGGTACAGTGAATAAGACTCAGCGCTCCCAATGCAGGGGGCCCACATTCGATCCCTGGTCAGGGAACTAGATCCCACATGCATGCTGCAACTAAGAGTTTTCATGCCACAACTAAGGAGCCAGTGAGCCGCAACTAAGGATCCCTCGAGCTGCAACTAAGGAGCTGGCCTGCCACAACTAGGACCCGGCACAACCAAATAAATAAATAATAATTTAAAAAATAAACAAATAACTCTTAAAAAAGAAAAGAGCCAACTATTCTAAACAGAAGCCATAAAAATTATAATCATGCTTTGTCAGTTTACTTAGTCTCATGTAGTTAGTTTTTTTTTTTTAACATCTTTATTGGAGTATAATTGCTTCACAATGGTGTGTTAGTTTCTGCTTTATAACAAAGTGAATCAGCTATAAATATACATACATCCCCATATCTCCTCCCTCTTGCATCTCCCTCCCACCCTCCCTATCCCACCCCTCTAGGTGGTCACAGAGCACCGAGCTGATCTCCCTGTGCTATGCGGCTGCTTCCCACTAGCTAGCTATTTTACATTTGGTAGTGTATATATGTCCATGCCACTCTCTCACTTCGTCCCAGCTTACCCTTCCCACTCCCCGCGTCCTCAAGTCCATTCTCTATGTCTGCGTCTTTATTCCTCTCCTGCCCCTAGGTTCTTCAGAACCAATTTTTTTTTTTTTTTTAGATTCCATATATATGTGTTAGCATACAGTATTTGTTTTTCTCTTTCTGACTTCACTCTGTATGACAGACTCTAGGTCCATCCACCTCACTGCAAATAACTCAATTTCGTTTCTTTTTATGGCTGAGTAATATTCCATTGTATATCTGTGTCACATCTTCTTTATCCATTCATCTGTCGATGGACACTTAGGTTGCTTCCATGTCCTGGCTATTGTAAATAGAGCTGCAATGAACATTGTGTCATGTAGTTAGTTTTCGTTCTGCTTGATCTTGGGAGAGCAGTTCCTGGGCCTGTGGGTTTCTCCACTAGAGTTCTGGGTTCTGGGTTCTGATCCTTAGTCCAGAGGGATGGCGCTGCCTGAGGTCCCTGCCCAGTCCTTCCGCAGGTCTCTGAGACAGGCCCTTTTTGTTGAGGATGAAGCCCCCTGGCCTGTAGCTGATTGCAAATGCTTTGGAGAAGCATCAGAGTGAAACAAAGTTACCTGCAGCTGACAAAAGACTTAAAATGGCTGTGGTTAAAGAACTGATGAGAGGGGCTTCCCTGGTGGTGCAGTAAGAATCCGGCTGCCAATGCAGGGGACATGGGTTCGAGCCCTGGTCCGGGAAGATCCCACATGCCACGGAGCAGCTAAGCCCGTGTGCCACAACTACTGAGCCTGCGTTCTAGAGCTTATGTGCCACCACTACTGAGCCCGCATGCCACAACTACTGAAGCCCGCGCGCCTAGAGCCCGTGCTCCGCAACAAGAGAAGCCACCACAATGAGAAGCCCGCGCACCGCAATGAAGAGTAGCCCCCGCTCACCGCAACCAGAGAAAGCCCGAGCACAGCAACAAAGACCCAACGCAGCCGAAAATAAAAATTAAAAAAAAAAAAAGAACTGATGAGAATTCATTATAAAAACACAATTGACAAGGCAATTTGGATGTTTCTGTAACATACACACCATTTTAAATATTAACTATAATTATGAGTGATAACATTATACCAGAACATATGGAAAGCAAGCAAAATTTCTAAAATATTTATATTAATAGCGTTTACCGGTACAAATATAACATAGGGAAAGTTAAGATTCTCTTCTTATTTGACAGTGCTTCCCATGCAGTTTACCATAACAGACAGACCTAATTATTATTATTATTTTTTTAATCAATCATATCATACAGTTTCTCTCTGAGCTTGTTATTTATAAATTTTTATTTATTTATTTATTTATTTATGGCTGTGTTGGGTCTTTGTTTCTGTGCGAGGGCTCTAGTTATGGCAAGTGGGGGCCTCTCTTCATTGCGGTGCGCGGGTCTCTCGTTATCGCAGCCTCTCTTATTTCGGAGCACAGGTGCCAGACGCGCAGGCTCAGTAATTGTGGCTCACGGGCCTAGTTGCTCCGCTGCTTGTGGGATCTTCCCAGACCAGGGCCCGAACCCGCGTCCCCTGCATTGGCAGGCAGACTCTCAACCACTGCGCCACTAGGGAAGCCCCAGACCTAATTATTTTTAGCATCCCTTCTTTTACAAGGTAGAAGTACAAACCACTGAGATTTTCCAAGGACCCTCTGGGGGTCCCTTGGAAAAAAGCCATTTTGAGATCCAAGACTTCATTTAGGATTGATTTTGGGAAGACAGAGTTGTCCAAAATGTCAGAAGGTTTGAACACTTGATTAAATAGGATCCCAGCTCACTGCAGAACAAGACTCAGTTATTTCGTTAACCAAGTGACAATACGGGAGCTCACAAGTAGGAACAGGAGGAAACAGGACTGCAGACCTGAGCTTTTGACGAGGGGGGGACACTCAGTTCTCCCGAGTGGCGACGAGAGGTACAGGGAATTATTTTAAGACACAGCTTTGTTTCCTAGGAAGATTATTCAAAAGGTAGAGAGAAACCTTTTACAATCTCTTATTAAAAGCAGACCAATAATCCAAGAAATCTCATTTTAACAGAGAGGAAACCAAGCTCTAGTTTTGTATCAGTATGCTATTGATGGTAAAGCTCATTTAAGAAAACTTTGTATACAAATCCATTTAACCTTAGCCAGCTGTAACCTCACAACACAAAATTCCTTTTCCGCAAACCTTCCACCACTTTCTATGTCCATTCAGGTTTGTTTCCCTCTTTTTTATTTTACTTGAGGACAAAACAACTTTCCTTCCCTAACAAAAACACATCCTACATTCTCTGCATACTTTTCACATAAGAACACATCCTACTTTGTGTACCAAGTTGTTTCCCTTTGCTTTGTATCTAGTAGTAGTTTTATTCTCACACATTGATTATAATTTTTAACCATTAGCAACCTTTATTTTACAGAGAAAACTGGGAAGTAGGCAATTGCAAATTGTCTGTCATATCCCAGTATTCTGTAGCAGATTAGCAAATTTTATGAATATAACATCTCGTAATCTGTAAGGTAGATGCTTTTGACAGTACAAATTGTTTGACTGTGGCAAGAATATGTTTATTAACACACCCAAATGTCTTTAGCTTCTTTGTAGCATATAAACATGAGAAGCCAAAAGTATATAAACTTAAACTTATGCCTAATAATGAATGTTTCAGCACTTTATCTTTTTTAATTAATTAATTGATTGATTAATTAATTATTTTTGGCTGCATTGGGTCTTCGTTGCTGTGTGCAGGCTTCCTCTAGTTGTGGTGAGTGGGGGCGACTCTTCGTTGTCGGTGCGTGGGCTTCTCGTTGCGGTGGCTTCCCTTGTTGCTGAGCACAGGCTCTAGGAGTGTGGGCTTCAGGAGTTGTGGTGCACAGGCTTAGTCGCTGCGTGGCATGTGGGATCTTCCTGGACCAGGGCTCGAACCTGTGTCCCCTGCATTAGCAGGCGGATTCTTAACCACTGAGCCACCTGGGAAATCCTCAGCACCTTATCTTATTTAGAAATTATTTAGATATTCAATGAATATCTGTTATTTAACTTAACTTGGCATAACTCTAAGGTTGCAAATTACCAAAAAGATTTTGGAAACTGTTTTTAGGCAGACACATTATAAAACACAATTATTATTGAAATAAAGTGTGTCAGAATAGTGACTGGATTTGATTAAAATCAAACTTATGTGTAAAATCTTAAATGTCTAGTGTATAAAATATTAGCTATTTGACTAGTAAACCAAGTAGAATAAAAATGTATATTTGCACTATGTTTAATGTTGACAACTCTAAAGATACACCTGTTTTATGAAATGAACAATATTAAACTAGTTTTATTTAGCAAAGATTTACCAAATTACAGGAACTTGAAAAACAGTTGAGTTGGTTCTTATATTTCGGGAGGTTTAGGAAGATTTAATTTACATAAGTGCTTGTTCCTCTCCAAGCCAATTACGATAGAACTCCTTTAAGGAATTTTATAACCTGATTTGGTAATACCGTCTGGAGGTAGGGAAATATCATATATATATATATATATAAACATACGATCTTACATAAACATACAGACAGATGCAAACAGAGATGGTTTTCTTTAAAAAAAAATTTTAGCTATGTGTCAGGCATAAATACAATTATATAAAACTCACTAGTTTATATAAGAGTTAGACCTTGTCTTTGCTTCGTTTTATATTTTTATCCGAATCATGTTGTGGCAGGTGGGGCAGGTTAATTACCTGTTACATATGAGGCTTTAAAGCTTCCCACCAGCATCTGTGGGGACACCTTTACGATTTTTTCTTCCCTGGTATATAATCTTAGGGAGGCGTAGACTAAATGTTTCCAATTCATTTTTTTTTCCTTTTCAGCCTCAAGTGGTTGCTTTCGGGGGTCCCTGAGTCCCTTGAGAGCCCCCAGTGGGGCAGGGCCCAAGGTTTCAGGGGCTGGGGGATTTTAGGGGCTGGGGGTAGGGGAAAGGCCGGGAAGGGACAGAGGACAGAGGAGGCAGGGGCTGGGGGAGGAGGGAGTGGGAAGGGGAGCCACCCAAGACCACCTTATCCTTAGCAAGGATGCTATGCCAACCAGGAGGAAGTGGGCAGAGGCAGCCCGAGTACTGCTCCATCAGCGGGGCTGCAGGGAGTC
Organism: Balaenoptera ricei; assembly: GCF_028023285.1. Taxonomy (NCBI): domain Eukaryota; kingdom Metazoa; phylum Chordata; class Mammalia; order Artiodactyla; family Balaenopteridae; genus Balaenoptera; species Balaenoptera ricei. Next base: position 27,935,780 of record NC_082652.1, read on the forward strand.
CCCAGGGAGGAGCAGAGTGGCCCCCAAGGGCCAGGAGGGACTCCAGCCCAGGAGGTGCCCTAGCCTTCTCCTGCCCCCTGCTTCAGGGGCAACACCTCTACTCACTGTGGTCTGCGGACATTTGTCTGGAGCCAGAATCACAGGGAAGGGAGATGAGCCTATGGTCCCTGGGCCTCCTGTGCATGGGGTGCACACGGGCAGTGCCTGAGGGCACAGCTTTGCATGTCCCCGGCAGACCCCCAGCTCGGTCAGCCAGCCCCTGGACCCCCTTCACAAGGACCCTGGCCAACCCACACACTTTTGCCCCCAACTGTTGCCTGTGCTCTGAGGCCTGCCCTCTGGGGACGCTGCGCCCCTCAAGCCCTTTCTCTGGGAGGCTGGCCGGCCTTGTGTGGCTCCTGGAGCCCCCACACAAGTGCCGTCTGGCCCTCCCCCGGCTTCCCCACGAGTGTGGCTGAGGCCCAGGCGTCCGCTGCTCTCCAGACAGGGGGAGGGCCACCCAGGCGCCACAGCAGATTCAGCTCTTTGCAGAGGGGCCAGAGGCATTCCCAGTGTCTTGATGGACTTTTCAGACTAGCCTCGGAACCCCGGAACTGAAGATCCCATGGCTCTGGGTGTCTGTGCCCTGATTGCCAGTCCCCACCTGGGCCTGAGGGGGGCCAGGGCCCTGGCCAGCATCTCCATTGGGCCCTTGGGGAGATTATCTCCAGGAGGATAAGTGGTGATAGGAGATGAGAGAGGGCGTGGTTTGAGGGTTGCAGGGAGAACACTTAAGAACGGGCTTGGGACTTCCCTGGTGGTGCAGTGGTTAAGAATCCGCCTGCCAATGCAGGGGACACGGGTTCGAGCCCTGGTGCAGGAAGACCCCACATGCCGCGGAGCAACTAAGCCCGTGCGCCAGAACTACTGAGCCTGTGCGCCTAGAACCGGTGCTCCGCAACAAGAGAAACCACCCAGTGAGAAGCCCGCACACCACAACGAAGAGTAGCCCCCGCTCTCCACAACTAGAGAAAGCCCGTGAGCAGCAACAAAGACCCAATGCAGCCATAAAAATAACGGGCTTATAATAAGGAAGGTTTGCGGGGTGGGCTGTTGCTGTGGTGGTTTGGGGAAAGAGGGCCTGCCCCTCACCCAGGTCCACGTGCTGTCTCTGGGGAGATGGATGCAGGGTACATACATACACCGGAGGTGTCAGAGGAAGCTCAGGACAAGGAGGCCTTCCCCTCCTCCCAGAAGGGGGTGAGTGTGCACTGTGGGGCAGGCAGCAGGCTGCCCCCAGGCACCCAGTCTCAGGGGGCAGGTGGCCAGAGGACAGAGAGACTGGGAGCTGGGCTGGTCTTTCTGGATCCTGCTTCCTAGTGGGGAGTGGTATGTCCCTTTTTCTTTTTGGAATAGGGAGGACCAGAAACAGGGTGGCTTGTTTTCTTGGTTTTCCACTGTTTTTACTGTAGTAAAACATAATAAGTTAAAATTTACCATTTTAACCATTTCTAAGGGTACAGTTAGGTGGCATTAAGTGCATTCACATAGTTGTGTAACCATTGCCGCTATTTTCAGCACTTTCTCATCATCCCAGGCAGAAGCTCTGTCCCCATTCAGCAGTAATTACCCTCCTCCTCCCCAGCCCCTGGCAACTTCTGTTCTGCTTTCTGTCTCTGTGGATTTGCTTCTTGTAGGTATTTCATATGAGTGGAAACATTCAGTATTTATCCTCTTGTGTCTGGCTTATATCATTGAGCATAATGTCCTCTAGGTCCATCCGTGATGTAGCAGGGTGTCAGCACTTCCTTCCTTGTGGGATGTGAATCAGGGCTGCATTCATCTTAATAGCCAAGTGATGCCGCAGTGTGCAGATAGACCACACTTTGTCCGTTCGTCTATTTCTATTCGTTCGTCCCTCGGCTGCTGTGACTCACATTGCTCAGAACGTGGGTGGACAAGTGCAGGTTCAAGTTCCTGCTCTAAGTTCTCTTGGGTCCACTCCCAGAAGTGGAATTGCTGGGTCATATGGTGACTCTATATTTAACATTTTGAGGAACCACCAGCTTTTTTCCACAGCAGCTGCTCCGTCTTATGTTCCCATCAGCCATGCACGAGTTTCTGATTTCTCCACATCCCCGCCAACACTCATTATGTTCCCTTTTTTGGGGGAAGTCATCCTAATTGGTGTGAAGTTGTACCTTGTGGCTTTGATCTACATTTCCTTAGTGACTAGTGATGTTGGGCACCTTTTCATGTGCATATTGGTTGTTGGTGTATCTTCTTTTTTTTTTTTTTTTTTTAATTTATGGCTGTGTTGGGTCTTCGTTTCTGTGCGAGGGCTTTCTCCAGTTGCGGCAAGCGGGGGCCACTCTTCATCGCGGTGCACGGGCCTCTCATTATCGCGGCCTCTCTTGTTGCGGAGCACAGGCTCCAGACGCGCAGGCTCAGTAACTGTGGCTCACGGGCCCAGTTGCTGCGCGGCATGTGGGATCTTCCCAGACCAGGGCTCGAACCCGTGTCCCCTGCATTGGCAGGCAGACCCCCAACCACTGCGCCACCGGGGAAGCCCGGTGTATCTTCTTTAGAGAAATGTCTATTCATGTCCTTTGCCCATTTTCTAACTGGGTTGTTGTCTTTGAGTTGTAGGAATTCTTACATATATTCAGGATTTTAAACCCTCATCAGATATGTGGTTTGCAAATATTTTCTCCCATCCCCTGGGTTGTCCTTTGCTCTCTAGATAGTGTCCTTTGATGCACAAAGTTTTTAATTTTAATGAAATTCTATTTTTCTTTTGTTGCCTATGGTTTTGGTGTCATATCAAAGAATCCATTGCCAAATTCAAGGTCATGAAGATTTACTCTTACGTTTTCTTCTACGAGTTTTATGGTTTTATCTCTTAAAATTAGGTTTTGGATGCATTTTGAGTTAGTTTTGTATATGGTGTGAGGTAATGGTCCAAGTTCATTCTTTCACAGGTGGAACTCTAGTTGTCCCAGAACCTTTCCTATGGAATGGTCCTGGCACCTTGTAAAACAATCATTTGATCATAGACGTGAGGATTTGTTTCCAGCCTCTCAGTTCTGTCCCTTTGTTTTATGTGTCTGTACCACAGTGTGTTAATTACTGTAGCTTTGCAGTAAGTTTTGCAATTAGGAAGTGTGAGTTCTCCAACTTTGTTCTTTTCCAAGATTGTTTTGGCTATTGTAGGTCCCTTGAGATTCCATATGACTTTTAGGATGGATTTTTCTATTTCTGCAAAAATGCTATTGGACTTTTTTGGTGAGAGTGGCATTGTATCTGAGGGTCACGCTGGGCACTGTTTACATCCTGAAAATGTCAAGTCTCCAGTCCGTGGACATGGGAAGTCTTTTCATTTATCTGTGTCTCCCTCAACTTCCCTCTTGCTATCATGATGCTAAATGTGTCACCTGTGGAGGCCTCATGACGGTCCAGCCTCCTCAGCAAAACCGGATCTCCGCGGCAGCCTCTCCCAGGACTGCCCCTGTCCTGAGGCGAGAGCCACCGGGAACAGGACACAGCATCCTGCACAGAGCTTTGCCCCTTCCCCTCACTGCAGTCGGGAACCATGTTTGGAAAGTGCACTTTGCAAGCCCCTTAAAACCTTTCCATCATGGCGTGTTTAGGACACACAGAAACAGAGGGTTCAAGGGTGCCCCTCGGTCATCGGCTCTTACCTTCTGGCCAACAGCCTCTTTGTCCTCCTGTCAGGGTAACTGGGGCTCTTTATCTCCCACCCTGGGCCCAGAGCCAAGCAGGGCGTTGGGATCCTAGGGTCCCAAGGCCACTGCTGGGTATACCGAGTGACCTCACCATGGCTCTTTGGAAGGGCAGAGCAGAAGGCACTTGGGTACGAAGACCTGAAACAAGAGGAGCCCCCCATGCTTTGTTTCCCCACAGAGGGTTCTCCACGGCCCTAAAGCACTTCCTCCAAGTGTGGCTTCCTTCAGTGGCTTTATTCTTTTTTTTTTTTTTTTTAGTAAATGTATGTATGTATTTATTTATTTATTCTTGGCTGCATTGGGTCTTCGTTGCTGGGCGCAGGCTTCCTCTAGATGCAGCAAGTGGGGGCTACTCTTCGTTGCGGTGCGCGGGCTTCTCATTGCGGTGGCTTCTCTTGTTGCGGAGCACAGGCTCTAGGCACGCGGGGTTCAGTAGTTGTGGCACGTGGGCTCAGTAGTTGTGGCTCGCGGGCTCTAGAGCGCAGGCTCGGTAGTTGTGGCGCACGGGCTTAGTTGCTCCACAGCATGTGGGATCTTCCCAGACTAGGGCTCGAACCCGTGTCCCCTGCATTGGCAGGCAGATTCTTAACCACTGAGTCACCAGGGAAGTCCCCGGAATATTCCTTCTTATTTTTGATATTTATGTGTAACATTTATTAGTTTTTTTCATCAACCCAGAGAATAAATCAAAATGACCCAACATCTCACCACTGCTAGTGAAGATAGTCGTGATACATAAAGCAGCACAGGTGTGGTTAGGGGCTCCTAAGCTCTCAGAAAGGAGCACAGTGGGCAGTTCTGGTCACTTCAGGCCACTCGACCCCTCCTTGTTGAGTCCTGTCACCCGTCCCTGGAAGAAAGCGCTGTGCCTTAACCCACGGCGCCTTCCCTGTGCTTCCCCTACCTGCCTCCTTGGTGGTGGTGCGTCCTGCCCCGTGGGGCATGTGCCTCCTTAGCCTGCAGGGCAGTGCCAGGACCAGGGAAACCAGGAAGGCCGTCCCTGGTGTCCCAGACTGGGGGACACTCCAGGCTACGTCTCACTGCCTCTCTGCTCTCACTTGAGGGCCAGGCCGGCCTCCGGGAGGGGCCCATGTGCCAGGACTCTGGTCACCTTCAGGTTATGGTTCCTGCTTAAAGGCAGGAGAACCCCGCACAAATTCCATCTGCTTTGCTGCTGAGCTCAGAGGAGGGGCGTGGGGGGCGGAGCCGTCTGAGGAGGCAGGTCTGGTCAGTGGCCTGGGAGTAGGAGAGCAGGGCGTGGGCACCACCTGGGCCTTTGTGTGTGAAGACTCTGACCTGCTGACCATGTGCTCACTGTGCCTGGTGTAAATAGGCCATGTGGCCCGAGACCACTCAGACGTCTGGGTGTCCATGCTCCCCTGTTCATCCCTGCTCTGCCCACCAGGCCCCCTCCTCGTGGTCCAGGGCGTTGGGGTTTGGAGCCCTGAGCTGTCCTCGAGGGGTCTCCCCTCCAAGATCCTTGGCCTGCCCGCTTTCCCATGTGCCTTTCCCAATGGGAGCTTCTCGGGAAGCGGGGTCCTGTGTGGCCCCTTCCTATGCATGACCCCTGCATGACCGCAAGCCCCGATGGAAGCTTCCCACCTTCCTCTGTCTTTCATCCTTTTCCATTTTAACGTCTCTGCTCTGTGCCAGCTCAGCCTTGCCGTGTCTCAGGGGCCCCGGGCCCCTCATCTGACTGGGACCCCAGCTACCTGCCCAAAGGGTCGCCTGCCGGGGGGAGGCCTGTCTCGCTCCCACTGTGGTGTGGGTGGCAGGGTGGCCTTCCTCCTCGAGTGGGAAGAGGGGACAGACTGGCCCTGTGTGGTCGTCTCCTATGGGAAGAGCCAATGGGCTGTGCCCTGTGTGCCTGACTTGGGGGCTGCCTGTGTCCTTCTCTGGAAACTCACAGGTCCACATGAGCTCCTGGACTGTCCCGAGTGTGAGTGCCCAAGGGGGCTATGCGTGAGGCCGGCTTCCCCTGTGCCGTCTAAACAAGCCTCAGGCCAGCTGTGTCCCTTGTCAGGGCCGCCTGGGAAGCCGCGGGGCTGGGGGAAGCCAGACACACCCGCTCCCCACCCGGGACGCAGCCCCAGTGGGAAGTGGTTTGCAGGTGGGCGGGGCTGTGGCTGTGCTCACCTGGAGCTGGCCACCAGGCACGTGGCTGGCCTCTTGAACCTTGTACCCCCATCAGCACAGGGGGGTGGCCGGGGGGGCAGTGGCAGCACCCCCAGACTGAGAGCGTGGGTCAGCCAGGAGGGCAGATTACTAACACCGTGGTGACCACGTGCTCCCAGGAGTCCTTCAGGCTGCAAGGCCGGGTAGAGCCCAGCCCATTGCCCCATCACGGATGCTGGAGGCCCCGCCCCTGCTGCTGGCAGCTGGCGCCCTTGGCCTGGTGCTGCTGGCGCTGCTGTGGCTGCTGCAGGCCTTGCGACTCTGGGGCCTGTTCATCATTGGCTGGAACGAGCTTGTCCTGCACCCCGTCCGCAACTTCCTCATGGGCAACAGCAAGGAGCAGCGCATTCTGCGCCATGTGCTGCAGCACGCGGTGGCCGGGGACCCGCAGAGCGTGCTGGACACCATCGACGCCTACTGCTCACAGAAGGAGTGGGCTATGAACGTGGGCGACAAGAAAGGTGGGCGATGCGGCTGGCACAGGCGAGGGTCAGGGGCTGTGCAGAGCCCCGACGCCCATGTCGCTGTCCCCATGGGAGGGAGGGACATTTGATAAACCCCCCCAGGAGGTGCTGTTCAAGGGGCCCCTTGCCAACGCCAGTCAGAGGCAACAGCAGAGTCTCCACGTGGGCCCTGCACTCGCAGGCCGTCAGGCAGAGCCAGGTGTCAGCACAGGGCGGGCAGTGGGTCCCTGGGTGTCCTGGCTGGGTCTGAGGGTGTATGGAGACCCTTGGACTCTGCCAGGCACAGGCACCGGCACCAGGCCCCCCTTGGGCTGCCTCCTGACCTTTGGACTCCAGCCTGGGGCACAGGCAAGTGCTGCACTGCACCCCCTGGAGTCAGGCCCTGGGGACAGACATGACAGCCACTGTGCAGCCCCCTTGGACCTTCTGACAGTGTCCAGCTCAAGGGAGCCGGGGAGGCTCTGAGTGCAGCCTGGGGGCAGAGTGGGGGCTGGACAGTGGTTGTCACGTCTGTCACGTCTGGGGGCTTCCACAGAGGGCAGCTCTGGGTTAGGACGAGTTGGGGGCAGGGAAGAAGGGTGGAAAAGAGAGGGAGCAGTGAGTGCAAAAGCAGAGGCCTGAGGGGCCAGGCACTGGGAAGGGCTGCTGCTCAGTCAGGAAGGGATGGGCCAGGACTGGGGTGGGTCACCCCCTGCCTGCTCACCCCACTCCCCTCCGTAGGCCAGATCGTGGACGCCGTGTTGAGGGAGCAGCGTCCCTCGGTGCTGCTGGAGCTGGGTGCCTACTGTGGCTACTCGGCCGTGCGAATGGCCCGCCTGCTGCTGCCCGGCGCCCGGCTGCTCACCATTGAGCTTAACCCTGACTACGCCGCCATCACCCAGCAGATGGTGGACTTCGCAGGCCTGCAGGACAGGGTGCGGCACCATTTCTAGGGTGACAGATGTGGACACAGGTTCCAGGGGCCAGGAGGGCATGAAGGGCCTGGGCCACACCCCAGCGGCTCAAGGCCACGTTTACCCAGCTGGCCCGCAGCCCTGGTCCACAGAGCAGGAGACTCCCAAGGCCCCCAGAGGGAGGGGCAGAGCGGGAACCTGTCTCCCAGAAGCCCCAAGCTCACTGCCCTTGGACACTCAGGGGTCCGGGTGGGGGTCTTTTGTTCCAGGTGACCGTTGTCGTCGGGGCATCCGAGGACATCATCCCCCAGCTGAAGAAGAAATATGACGTGGACATTGTGGACATGGTCTTCCTCGATCACTGGAAGGACCGGTACCTGCCAGACACGCTCCTCCTGGAGGTAAGTGTCGACTTAAAAAAAATTGCACAGTGTGAGAGTAGCAAGTTAAGTTTTATTTGGGGCTAAATGAGGACTGCAGCCTGGGAGACAGCACCCCCAATAGCTCTGAGAAACTGTTCCAAAGAGGTAGGGGGGAAGGTCAATATATATGTGATTTTGGTGAAGAGGGAGTACATGCAATCGAGTGCATATTTTTTTGCCAAATGTTTCTGCTAGTCACGAGGAGCAGTCATCACCGTGAAGGATTTTAGTGTTTTTCTAGATACAAGGAGATACAAGAATTGGGCTCATAAAATCTTCTTCTGAAAATTTCTATCTGAAGACCTGTTCTGCCAGTTTTTCCCAGAGCACAGAGTGCCTCATTTTAGCTCTCTACCTGAACTCCTTTCAGGGAGTGTTGAAAGTCAGCAGCTGCAGCAGCACATGATTTAATCCTTGTAGAGGTAGATGGTAAGTGCCAATGGAAAATGCCAATTCATAGTTGACAGGAACCTCGCGCCTGCCTGGCTGGGATGGGCCCTGCCGAGGGCGGCCCTGGGGGCCCGGGAGGCTTGGGCCAGCCTGCCTGCGGTTAGGACGTGGAGGGGAGTGCGGGGCCCTGGGCGGGGTGGAGACTGGAGGAAGGGAGATCCCCGCAGGGTAGCCTGTGCCAGGGTGGCTGGGAGGGGTGAACACCCGGGGCTGCAAGGGCTTGGGCCGGGGAGGCAAGAGGGAGGCAGCCTAGTGACCATGCAGCTCTCCTGACTGGGTAGCAGGTGCTGGCCAGGGAAAGACGCGTCTCCTGCCCACCTTCCTCCCCAGGCTCCTTGTTGTACGCCCCCTGTGCCCCTGCCCCCGCGTGCCCACCCCCAGGCTGTCCAGCCTCAGTGCCAGCTGCTCCTCCGGCACCACGTGGTAGCCAGGGGGCTGCCTCGCCCCCAGGTGAGTGGAGCTCAATGTTGATGACCACGACCTTGTCCCTCCCGGGCGGTCAAGGGAACACAGCGGCTGGGGACGCTCCGCCCCACCACGGCCTCCAGCCCGGCAGCCACATGGGGCTGACCCTTGTTGTCAGTCCCCTGCTCGCCCACCTCAGCTCCCCCACAGGCCGGGCATCGCCCGGCACCGGGGGACCGTGGGCGTCAGGGGCACGGCTGCTTGAGCCATAGCTGGGGCCAGGCAGGACCTTGCACCAGTGGTGTTGGCGTGGGTGTGGTGGGCCTGGTGCCTGGACATGGCGAGAAGGAACCAGCCCTGGCTGGGGGTGTGTGAGAGGGTGCAGGATGGTCTGGGACTGGGCAGGATGGGGGCAGTGGGCCAGGGCTCTGTGTGGAGGGCTTGACCACACAGGCAGGGCACGGAGGAGGGCTTCAGGCAGGTGAGGGCAGGCTAGACCTATCTTCCGGAAAGATCCTGTTGGCTGCGTGGAGTGGGGAGGGGTGGCGGTGCAGGGGACCCAGACCAGGAGCTGCACAGGGACCTGTGCTGGCCGAGACGGGTGGCAGTGGGGGGCTGGCACGGAGGCCCTCGGGCCAGAGCGGGGGCGGCCACGGGGAGCACATCTGGGCAACTGAGCAGCTGGGCCTGCATCACCGGGAGGGGAGGTTTCAGCAGCTTTGGGGTGTGTGATAATTACAGGGCCTGCATTGATAGAAAATCAGCAAATATTGCCCTTAGTAACTAGGAAACTAATAGTTTTCTCAGTGCTGCTTGTTCAAAGCTGGTAATTATCTCAAAAGAAGAAAAGTTGTGAATTGGGAACGTGCGCTCTGAAGCCCTGCAGCCGGGCTCTGCGTGGGCCTGGCTGCTCCCCCTGGTTTGGGGTGAGGTGCTGGCAGGGAATGTGGCAGTTCAGACCTGGAGCTGCTTCAAGGCGGCCGCGGTCCCCCATTGCTCGGGCCTCTCCACAGGCTGCTTGGGTGTCCTCCCAGCAGGGCAGCTGGCTTCCCCCAGAGCCAGAGCCAGACAGAAGCCACACGGTGGCCGGAGTCTCAGCCCAGCCTACACCCTGGGCGGAAGGAGGGAGGGTCAGGGAACAGTGGACCCGGCTCTGGTCCTCTGAATGCCATTCCCTCCCTGCAGCCAGCACACAGCCTTACTCGGACGTGGGCTTCTGGCCAGAACTCTCCAGGGCCAGGCGGGCGGCCCGGCTTTTGCATCCCTCCTCTGTGATTAACTTGTGCGTTTAGCGCCTGACTTGTTGAGCCCACCTTGTCCACCTGCGTCCTTCAGCACGAGCTCCAGCTCGCCTTGGGCATTTCCTGCCCAAACCTGAGATGCCCTCCTGGGGCTAGGCGGGGTGGGGGGGGGGGCGCCTGCTCCCAGGCTGCCCTTTCTCATCAAGATTGCTGGGAAGTTCCTTTTCTTTTTCTAAGAGAAATGCTCCATGATTCAGTAGAGGTACTTTGTTCAAATTCTGGCTCATGGGTTGTCCCAGCCTCACTGATCTCACAGCTGTGTTTTCCACTCTGGCCTGAGGGCCCTTGGCCTCCCCTTCAGCCCACAGGCCGGAAGGGAGGCAGCCACCACCAGGGAGACTCGAGGGCTGCACAGTGGACCCCGCATTCCTAAGTCACCAGGGGGTGCCCGTCTGTCCCTGTGGTCCCGCTGGCAACTTAAGACATGCCTGGGGCCCTTGCTTGATTTTGCTTTCTGTGTTTGGGATTGCTTTTTTTTTTTTTTCTTTCTTTTATTTAATGATCATGTAAAGAAAATTCTGAGCTTCCAACATAACAACTGGGCCGTCACTTCACCCCCTCCCCCAGGCAAACATTTTCTCTCGAGGTATTTCCTCTTTGATTTTTGATGTAATCTAAGCATCTCCTCCCCCAGCTTAGAGAGACTGCAGAGGGACCCGGGAGGTCCAGCCGCTCCTCCCTCTGCAGAGCCCAGGCCCGGAACACTGGCCAGCTGCCCAGGGCCCAGGCGCTGGTGGAGATGGGGTGCCACAGAGTGGACCCGAGGGCCAGGCTTGTGGGTGGGTGGGGAGGTGTGCCCCATCTCTGCCCCCCAACAGTCACCCTGGTCAGGCCGGATTGAACCTCCAGTGACCGCTGACAGCAGCCCACACACTGGGCACCAGGCATCTCTGACCTGGAGGAGCCCCGTGTTCCTGGCACCCGGTGACCAAGGGACCCACTGGCCTTAGTCACCACTGTGGCTTTCCCAATCCTGGCTCCGTCACCTCCTCCACTCACACTTCCAGCTAGCGCTTAGTAAGCACCTGCTGTACTGAGGATGCAGGAGAAGCAAGGAGACCCCTGCCCAGCACAGCCCTTTCCTGCTGTGGCCGCTGCCAGTGAGGAGCTGGCGCAGGGCTGACCCCAGGTTAGGCCACCCTCACCTCCTCCAACAGTCCATCTGTCCCTGCAGGAGTGTGGCCTGCTGCGGAAGGGGACAGTGTTGCTGGCCGACAACGTCATCTGCCCAGGGACACCAGAGTTCCTGGAGTACGTGCGTGGGAGCAGCCGCTTCGAGTGCACGCACTTCAGCTCGTACCTTGAGTACTCGCAGGTGGTGGACGGCCTGGAGAAGGTCGTCTACAAGGGCCCGGGCAGCCCTGCGCAGCCTTGACCGCCCACCCTGCCCCAGCTCCCTGGCCAAGCCGGATTCTGAAGGGTGTGGTGGCCCTACTCCCAGCTGCCCCATGTCTGCTATGTGTGCGTCTGTCCTCAGTGCAACACCATCAAGGCCTGCGAGGCCCAGGCCTGCCTGTGCTGGCCCCTGCATGTGGGTCCACCCCAAGCGCGACCAGCTCACCTTGCAAAATCACTGCAGTAAATCTGGAAAGTATCTAACTGTAAAGGCCAGCTCAGGCAGGTGGAGTCCATGACAGTGTCACACCCCCACCCCCGCCCCCACCCCCCAGCATTCCAGTCAGGCTTCTGAGCCTGCCCTTGAAGTCTGCTGTCACCAGGTGGCAGCAATGCCTCAGTGATGGCACCATAACCAACAACTCACCCCACACTTCTGACTCCTCTGAGTTCTTTCACTTTTTAAGAATGTAATGCAACTTCTTTACTAAAATCATCTGTTAACAATCTTATATACCAATATCATGTTTAAAAGATAGTAAAATAGAAATTAAAGATCTAAATATTTAGGTAAGAGATGAACTGAGTGCTTCTTTTCAGCCACTGTGATGATGCTCCTTTCCCCTGGTGTCCTCAGCTTTGCACCAAACACAAGCTGCTCCCCTTGGCCAGATGCTAACATTGCAGACTGGCCGCAGCAGTGCCGGAGGTCAGCCTTGCTCAGTACTGCTCCCGTGGCCAGGCCGAGGGCACCTGTTACAGCCCCATGGGGATGTCTGCAGCCTGGGGTGTGCCCCACCTGGGAAACCGGAACAAGGCAGTCAGCCAGCCTGCAGGTCCATCTCTGACCAAGCAGGTGCTGGGGAAGGTGGACACAGCCCTGCAGCAGTGCCAGATGTGGTCTGTCCAGTGCCCAGCCTTTTGGGGCCCGTGTGTGGCTCTGAGGGGAAGCACCGTCCCCAGTCCCACTCGGCCTTGTTTGGCGAAGAAAGAGTAGACTCAGACCAGCTGCAGCACTTCTGCAGGTGCCCAGCTGGCAAGCAATGAAGCAGAGTTGGTTTGCATCCACCTAAATCCACAGGTGCCCCCAGCTCTGACCTGGTGCTCCAGCCCCAAGGCCCCTAAGTGGTTGGACCTCTGGCCACCTCGGAGGCTCCCTTGGGCCCCAGCAGAGGGTGGGGTCCTAGACCCCAGGATCACCCCTCCTGGCTGAGGGCCACCTGTGCCCAAGACCAGCCACTGGCCAGGACTCCACCCCAGGCCTCAGGACCCAGCTAGCTACCCAGGATCAAGCCCACTCCTCTTTGTGTGTAGAAAGGGGACGCATGTGAGGAAACAACCCTGGGGACTCGGAGCTGAGCCCCTGCTGGACACAGCAGACACACACCATGGGCCACCTCCGACACCCAGCAAACGATGGGAGCGGCTCACGGAGAGAGCTGAGCCTCGGAAGACAGGAGGTTCCTTTGTTGTTTTTTTTAATTTTTAATTTTTCTTACAAAAATTTAGATGTTTACCCATAGTCTTATTTTGGTTTTGTTTTTAATTGTTTTCATTAGTGTTTTTCTTGTTTTTAAGTCACAAACAGCAGGCACTGAACAGCAGTCCCCCACTGCTGCTGCCAAAGGTCAGTCCCAGAGGCGCTACTCAGGGGCCAGAGCCGAGCAGGGAAGGCGCTCCAGGCATCCGGGGGTGGGCGGGACCCTCCAAAGCCTCTCTGTGGGTCGCCCCCAACTCAGGGCCCAGGGAAGCCCCTCCACCCTTGGGTTCAGACTCCCTTCACTGAGCCCCCTCCCTGCCTGGCTGCGGGGCCCCAGGGCCCCACCCCCACCCAGCTCCTCAGGGGCCCCGCCAGCCCCAAAGCAAAGCCGGGTGCCCTGCCCTGGGCCCTGCCGGGCTCTCACTGGCACACAGCACCGTATCAGTAAACTAACTCGCCCGGGAGTTAGAAGGGGGGAGAGAGGGCGGGAGGGCAGGCGTGTCCAGAACCCACAGCTCCAGGGAAAGAGGAGCTGCCTACCCCCGCCGCCAGGGGCTCCCAGCTCCACGGCGGGGTCTGTGCAGGCCGCCTGGAGGTCCTTTCCCGAGGTCCCTTCTTCCGAGATCAGACCCTAAGAGCAAACGGCTGGGCCCAGGCCCTGAGGAGGAAGAGGGGAAGGCTGAGCAAGCCCGGTAGCAGGGCGATGGATGCGTGGGTGAAGGCAGCTGCCTCGGGTGGGCCTCGGGGGACCCTGTGCTAGGGGCATTGGAAGGTGTGGACCACCCCTGCTCTCACCCCGTGACCTCCAGGCCCTGATGGCACAGGGCCTGAGCCAGGCTGCAGGCCAGGGGGCCCCTCCCTCAGCCCCCAGCCTGGGCTTCCCTCCGCTGGGCCTTCAGGCCCGCTGAGCTCGAGGTGGCCCTGCGGGGAGCGTGCGGAGAGCGGAGCAGGCAGGCAGGCAGACGGGATGGAGAGAAGGCCCCGCCCAGAGGACGAACACCAGATGAGAACAAGAACGTACCAGGCATGCAAGCTAGACCCAGGAGTCAACAGGCTGAGGCTTAGCATCCCCCACGGCGTCCACCAGCCTGACCGCGGGTCTGCTGGGCCCGGGAGGAGGAGCCTTCCTGCCGGGGTCGGGCTGCAGGGTGGTGGGCAGGAGGGCGTTAGAGGCAGAACAGAGCAAGTTAGTCCGAGCTGGCGAGTGGGGGCTGGGCTGGTCAGCAGGGCAGGGCAAGAGCCGGGGTGCATGCGAGAGAGGCCTGAGGGCCAGGGGAGCTGAACCAGCGGGGCTCGGAGAGGCAGGGTTGGCACAGAGCAGGTGGTAGGGGCTGCCCAGGAGGCGAGACCATGCAGAGGAGGGTGCAGATGCGCCCTCTGTCCCGGGCCCCCTCCCTCCCAGTGGGTGCGAGTTTTTAACCACCTGCACCCACAGGCTGGCTCTGACGTGAGGTTCCCGAGGCAGAAGGGCCACACCCCAAACGGGTCTCCTAGCCCAACTGCCCTGCAGGTGAGCCCCACCCCAGGCCCCAGACCAAACCTTGCCTGGGCCCCTCTCCAGGTGACCCGTGGACACACCACCTCCCTGGACACCTGCCCACAGCCACTCACTTTCAACGACTCCTTCTCAGAGGCCTCCCCTGCAGGGTCACTGCCTCGAGCCCTGCACTCCCTCCGGTCAACGGTGGAGTATCCATCTGTGGGGTGGAGGCAGGAGAGGACTCTGAGGCAGGCACCAGGCATGGATCTCGCTCTCAGCCCAGGGTGCATCTGGAGAGGGTCCCCACCTAGCCCGCTCTGAGCCAGGCCTTCTCACGGCCCCTCCCATGTGGTGGGCCTTGCAGCCTCTCCCCTGTTCCCCACCAGCGGCTCAGAACCCTCCAGCTGCCCCCTCAGCTGCCAGACAGTACACCCTGGCTGGGCAGTGACCCCTCCCTGGCTGCCCCACCCCTCACCCCTGAGCACCCCTAAACCAAATCTTTTTTCCAACCACACCTCCTCGGAAGGTCCTCCCCACACAGAGAATAGGCAGCCTGCACCTGCACCTGCACCTGCACCTGCCCTCACCTGGGCCAAATGCCTCCATAGGGATCACGTCCCGGCTGCCTGACTTCTCGCCGTCTGCAAGGTACGAGCGGGTGGCTGGCTGGTTGCAAGCGGTGGCAGGGGACCAGGGCTGGCCTCAGCCTGGTGCCAAGGTGAACACCACGGGTGGAGAGGATTGGGGAGGGGAAGGGAGGGGGCCATCTTCCTGGAGGAAGGTCGGCCTCCCTCCACCCCTCAGCAGGGTGGAGGGACACTCCTGAACCTCAGGATGGACCCCTGCCTCATACTCACCCAGGCTCTTGTCCACCAGCGGCAGCGTGCTATCGTCCAAGCCTCCAGGACTCGGTGGTGCCTTGGGGCCCTTGGCATTAGCAGAACCCGACTAGGGGGAGGAGGGCACATAACAGACGGGGTGGGTCGGGGTGCTCCCGCGGGGTACCCAGCCTGGGCGAAGTGAGAGAGAAAGGCCGGGTGGGCCAAACCTGGAAGCGCGCCTTGGTCCAGCCGTCCCTCTGCAGGGCACCACGCAGCTCCTTGTAACTCCACACCGTCTGCAGCACGTGGGATGCGGCCTTTGCCTCGCGCACCGATTGGCTGCGGTCCGGGCTGGGGTCAGTGTCTGGCCAAGACTGCCCTGCTCTGCCCCCACCTAGGCCCCACCCCACCCACCTGGGGGCACCTCCTGCCCCACCTAAGCCCCGCCCACCCACCTGGAGGTGCCAAGTGCCACCAGCGCAGGCACACCGCGGGCCTGCAGCAGTGAGCGCGCGTTGTCCAGGCTGTCAGACACGATCTCGTGGATGGTGTTGAGCACGGCCACCACTGTGTCCTCCTCCAGATAGGCCCCGGGCCGCGTGGGTGCCTGCGCGCTGCACACGTTTCGCACAAGCTCGGCCATGGCGTAGCTCCCTGCGGGCAGGGGCTGTGAGGATGCTCCGGCGCCGGCAGGAGGGGGGCCGCAAGGAGCAGGTGGCCCGGGCCCCAGACCCCCGTCCCCGCCCTCACCAATGAGGTCCTTGTTGCGCCGGTCCAGCGAGAGGTTGCGCAGGGCGATGGCGACGGCGCGCACCACCTTGTCGGTCTCCGACTGCAGCAGCTCCACCAGCACCGGCAGACCGCGCTCCTTGCGCACCGTGGCGCGGATGTACGTGGCCCACTGCGGCAGGGGTGTGAGGTGTGCTCAGTGCTGGCCGCCCCGCACACACCAGACAGTCGCCCACCTGAGCCCTGACCGCCCCTCCGGCTGGACCGTTCTTCTCGCCTGCTTGACAAAGCCCTCCCCCAGCAGCTCCCCCAGCATCTCCACCAGGAATACTCCTGGGATTCCCTAGACCTCCTCCCTGCCAGGCTTGGCCTCTCACCACCCAGTTGCCGGCACTGAGGTTCTGCAGGGCACCGGCTGCGGCCTCCAGAGTGTTGAAGTTCCGACTCTCCGTCAGGAGGGACAGGTAAAGACGCACTACCTCGGGCTGGTACAGCAGCTCGAAGCCTGCGCACGGAGCACCCGCAGCCCACAGTCACCCAGGTCGCCCCGTCACCCCCCACCCCCTCCTCAGCCCTCCCAGGGAAGGGTGAGCTGTGGCCCAGGATGGCTGTGGCATCATCAGGAATGTTTAGCAGCAACGTGTTCACCCCTTAGTCACCGAACAGTAAAAAGCCTTCCCACTTCACAAGGCAATCAACCCAGGCTCTGAGGTGGCAGTGGGTTTAGGCGAGGTCATTCTTCCTTGACCCCACTGCCAAAGAAATGGGACCTGCCTGACGCTGGAGCTTCCGGGAGGCCTAGGGTGGGGAGGGAGGCAGTAACCACAGCTGCTCCCCTAGCAACAGGACTCAGACTCCCTAGCAACAGACCCCCACCCGTATATAAGGCCCACCCTCCCTGTCAGAGCCACTCAACCACTCCTCATCCCTCATCAATTGAGGCTCCAGCCTGGCAGCAGAGCCACCCCACAGTGCTCCAGAGAGGAGGGCGGAGCGGCCTTCCAAGTCTGTCCCCACATTTAGGCTT
This sequence comes from Balaenoptera ricei, assembly GCF_028023285.1. Classification (NCBI taxonomy): domain Eukaryota; kingdom Metazoa; phylum Chordata; class Mammalia; order Artiodactyla; family Balaenopteridae; genus Balaenoptera; species Balaenoptera ricei. Next base: position 27,952,487 of record NC_082652.1, read on the forward strand.
CTGTGTCCCTGGACATTTCCTCCCCTCCCCCACAAGCCCCACATGTCATCACCCCTTCTCCAGTTCTCATGTCCCATGCTCCCTCCACTCCAGCTTCCTGTTCCCCAAATGCTCCAAGCACTCGCCCCTGCAGGGCATTTGCATGGGCTGGTCCCTCTACCTGTGATGCTCCCCACCCAGACCTCCCAAGGCTGCGCCGCTGCACCCTGCTCTTGGGCATCTGGGCTTGCAGGGCGGACCTCTCTCGCCCAGGCTGGATTCCCAGTGCACAGAGAAGTGCCACACAGAGTGGGGCTCCAATGGACACAGGGGGCGAGAAGCTTCAACCGCTCCCCCACACGATCTGGGTGATCTTGCCCAGCCTCCCAACTGGATCTGACTGCACCTCGGGGCTCCAAAACCCCTAGGAGTGAACCCGGGCTCCTCGGCTGGCACAGGAGGCCCTGCCCAGCTAGCCCTCGCTCCAATCCCTGCCAGCCTCTCATGTGCTGTGTGACCTGGCAAGTGCCTGGCTCCTCCCTGCCTCCGTGCCCACACCCTGCCTGAAATGACCTGTGGCACAGACCCTGATTCTGAGCCCTGAGCAGGCGCCCAGGGACTACACAGTCCTCCGGGGAACCCCACACCTGTGGGCCTCAGTTTCCCCATGGGATCCCCAAGCCCCTTCAGCCTGTTTGGTGGCACAAAGCTTAACTCCTGGACAGGCCTGGGCCTGGATTCCACCTCCCACTGCTCACCTTTGGCAGCCTCAGTCCGCTTGGGTAGGTCCAGAGTGTCAAAGTTCCGGTCCATCTCACCATCCCTCTTCCCTGGAACAGAAGGGCAGTGGGAGGTGAGGTGGACCCCGCAGGGTGCAGGTTTGTGTCAGGAGGGGCAGGGACAGCACGCCCACATCCAAGACTGGGCACCAAGAGGCCTGGGAACAGAGCACCGTTCTGAGTCCAGGCAGGCAGCTCTGCCCAAAGGGCAGTGGTGGCAGTTAGGCCTAGGGAGGTCCGAGCCCTGCCTGAGCTGCCAGGACTCATCCTCCATCGGGTGCTGGGAGCTGCACTGCAGATCCTTCCGATGGGATCCTTGGGCCCACCATGTGTGTGAACTGAGGGGCCCAGGAGCCCAGGCAGGGGCAGGGAGGTGCAGACAGGGAAGCCGAGGGCTGGCAGGGACAGGACTTGCCTGGCTGCACAGTGAGGCAAGGCTGGAGCCAAGAGTCCCACTCATGGGGAAACTTGCCCCTGTCTGGGGCCAGGACCCGGCCCTGGGCTCTGCTGGCCAGGAGACCCCCCCACCCGCAGGCCCCTGCAGCAGCCCCACCTAACACCCGTCAGCCTCGGCCTGCACACCTCCGTGAGAGCCAGCTCACCACCTCCCGGCCGTCCTCCCGCTCAGATGAGGAACATTCCCATTCTTGGAAGGCAGAGCTGAGTTCAGACGATCAGGGGCCTGCCCTACCCAGCCTCCTGGGGCATTTGCATGGTCCCTCCATCTGAGCCACACCTGGCCCATCCCATCGGAGGGGCAAACTCTGCTCCCCAGTGCCCCTGGGAATGGACATGCCCAGGCCCTATCCACCCTCGGCTCTGAGGTTACAGAGGGACAGCCCCTCGGCCTCCCAACCAGCCCCAGGCTGACATTCCTGCAGTTGTCATGTCCACACAGTTGCCATGGAGATGGCTGCCTGGAGAAGGGACAGGGATGGGGCCTTCCCAAGGATGAAAGGTCCTACAGTTGTCATGGAGATGGCTGCCTGAGCAATGGGGGGGGGAGGGGTCCCTGGTGCCCACTGCACCCGCCAGGCCTGCACGGCAGGACAAACAGGGACTTACCTTCATGGAACCACTCTTCTGGGCGGCCGGAGGAAGCACAGGAGAGAGGAGAGGAGCCTGAGCGGGAAGCACCCCCATTCCCTCCCAGGAAGTGTAGGGCAGGGGGACGGGGACTCTCACCCCGATTACTTTTGGGGGCTGAGTGCCCACAAGTGGGACGGGGATCAGAAAAGGCCAACGCAGTGGGGCAGGTGAAGGCAGTGTACAGACCCCTGGCAGCTGCACCCGAGGTAGGGACGGCGTGAGGCAGGTGGGGTGCTGCCCCCTGGGCTCCTCAGGATCCTCGGGTGCCCTGCCAATGCCAGGAGGCGGCGCTGTCCTCGGCACTTCCAAACTTGGGCCCCCAGGCCCTTCCTGGAGCTGAGGGCCTGGGTCCGGGCACCAGGGGGGACCACTGCACAGGTGGTCCTGGGCACCCTCCTTGGCTCCCTGAACATGTCCCCTGTGGGTGCGGAGGGCCTTCGGCTTGGCAGGGCTGGGGGTCCTAACGCAGTACCCCAGTCCCACCCACACACCTTTGGCCTTCTTGCCACCAAAGCAGCCGGCATCCTCCCTCCTCCGGCGCTGGGCACCCATGGCACTGCCCGGGGGCCTGGGCTCGGCCTCCTGGTACCTGTCGGCCCCCGGCACCTCCTTGTGCACGTGGTAGGAGAGGTTCCGCACGATGCACACGCAGTTCTCCACCGACTGCAGGGAGAGGGGGCTAGGGTACCGCTGGGGGGCACGGGACACTGACCGCCCCCTCCCCAGGGAAGATGCCACAGCTCGTGAGCGCAGAAGGGACCGGGTGCAGGATGGGGAGGCCTGGGTTAGGGGCCCACTCGGGCGAAACCCAGGGAGGGCCTGAGGAAGGAGGGGGGAGCACCTACCACACGCGGGACCTGGTCCAGGGCTTCAGGGCACACCTGCTGTCCCGCACCACACACCCGTCCCCTGTGCCGCCTGGACAGTCCAGGGCTCCTGCTCCATTCCCCGACCCTTCATGGGAGGCTGCGAGACTGACCCTGCCTGGGGCCTGCCAGGGCCTCCCCGCCTACCTTGTTGTCCGTGTCCTTCCTGCCCACGGCCGACTGCAGGGCGTGCAGGAGTGCGTCCACCAGCCCCTCACACTCACGGAGTCGCCGCCGGGCCTCTGCACCATCTGAGCTCACATTCCTGTGTGGCCAAGAGCAAGCCCTGTGACCCCAGCTCCAGCTCCGGGGTCTCATCTTATCTGCAGAACATGCTCTGTGCCACGCTGTAAGGGCTGCTAGCAGATGACAAGAGGTTAGCAGTGAAGGTGAAGCAGCAATGGCCTGACTGCTGGGAGCCCAGGAGGGGGCCCTGGCCTGGCATCTGTGTGGGGTGGGGGGCTCCCCTGACTCCCAGCTGAACTGCAAAGGGACAGAAGCGGATCCAGAGGCCTGCATCTGTGCAGCTCAAGGCTCCACCTTGTGCTGAGGTAAGGACCCCAGAGGGTCATGGGGGGATATCCTGATGGACAGGCAGGACCGAGGGAACGCAGGACTGCCTGTGGGGTCTCTGCAGGGCCTCCAAGGGTGGTGGGGGGAGGGCAGGGGTCACAAGGAGGTGGGATGAGGCCTCTGAGGCAGACTGGAGAGGAGGGTCCTAGCTCCCCCTCCCTGGGCGTCACAGGGATGGGTCGAAGCTGGGCAGGGATGGAGCAGGGGTACATGGGAGGGTGGCAGACATCCAGAGGCTGCCTGTGGGGGTGAGTACAGCCCCATCAGGCACATTCTCGGGACTCGGGCAGGAACTGTGACCTGGCTCTGACGCCGAGGCCTGGGTGGCTAGCTGTCTTCCACGTTATCTAGGACACAGGGACGTGGCTATTCTTAGGACAGCTGTCCCCAGGTGTGCATGCAGGCTCTGGTGCCTGGCTCCTGCCTCCTTGGTTGGGAACAGCCCTGGGAGGCTTCGAGGGGCACCTGAGCCTGGCCCCACCCACACCTCAAGCAGCCTGATGTGTTCTTGAAAACAGTCGTCCACTCAGCGTCCCGTGGCTTGGAGTCCTCGTTGGGCTCTGGCTCCCAGCCCGAGTGCGGCACAATGACCTCGTGAGTCAGCGTCTGCAGGCCGTGGTCAATGATGACCATCTTCAGGGGTTCGTAGGACGACAGGTTCCAGAGTGTGCCTGTAGGGCGCCATCAACCCGCCAGTGCTGACCACAGACACTGTCCCCACAGGACCAGCTCAGGACCCACCCCGCCCTCTTTGGGCCCCAGCTCACACCAGAAGACAGGAGTGACAAAAGCCACAAGAGGCCCTGGGTGCTGCTCTGGTGTGGGTGAGATGCACACGCCACACCGAAAGGGGGCTCCCCAGGGGGGGAAGGAGCCCCCTAGAGGCCAGGACACATAGGAGGGGCTGGCAGGGAGCCTGGAGCTGGCATGTGCCTTCTTTTCCCCACCCCTTCCCAGCCACCCAGGCAGGTAGGACTATGCTCCTGGGGCCACGCCGAGAGGGGGTCATCACATGACCCTGACCAGCCACGGTCCCCACCACTGCCCTGCTGGGGGGGACCAGAGAGGCAGGACCCAGAGTAGTCACGGTGGGGACATGGGAGCTGGCGGGGAGGGGGCCAGCGCCAGCCCTACCTGTGGCGGCCGAGTCCAGAGGTAGAGACCTGACACAGTGCCAGAGCCTGACTCCCGACTGAACCGCGACGCAGGTGGCCAGGCGCCTCACCTGTGACGAGCTCACGGACCTCGCTGTCCCGGGCGGCCCGAAGGAGGCGCACCAGGGCAGGCACACCGCCACAGTCCCGGATGGCGGCCTTGTTGTCAGCATCCCGGCCATACGAGAGGTTCCGCAGCGCCCCACAGGCCCGGCGCCGCACCTCCGCCCGCGGGTGGTCCAGTAGAGCCACAAGCAGCGGCAGCCCCCGCAGCTGCCGCACGCGGCGCTTGACACCCTCGTTCTCGAAGCACAGGTGCTGCAGGTAGGCGGCTGCGTTGGCCTTCACGGGGTCCACGGGGTGCCGCAGCATGGCCAGCACCTCGGGCAGCTCGGGGTCCCGCCAGCGCGGCTCCTTGCGGGCACTGTCCACCGAGGGCGAGCGCCGCACTGCCCGGTCCAGGCTGCCCAGGCTGCCATGTTCCGGCTGGGCCAGAGGCGCTGCTGTGGCCGGGAAGGGGGGCCGCTCCTCCATCATCAGCTCACCGCCATCATCCGCCACGTCCTCGTAGGCCCTGTGCAGGCGAGCACGGTGCGTGACCGTCCTCTCGCGGCTGCTGGCTGGCCCTGTCCCCAAGCGGCCCCATCACACATTCTCCGGGGGACCATGAACCCATGGGTTAGGGCTGGGCCTAGAGCATCGTCGGTGCTGAGGATCATACTCGACCCAGCAAGAACTAACTCACAGCCAGTGACAGAGCCAAACCGCAGCCAATGTCATCAGAATTTGTATCCCTGCCAGATGGGAGCTCACTCACTCCCATCACCAGGCAGTTTCCCTGACTCCCAGCTAAACGTATTTCTATGAAACATCTGTCTGTGACTGGGGTCCCACCTCCCCATGAGGCCATGTCTGGCTAGTGCACCCCTTGCACACAGCCAGCCTGGTAGGACCATCTGAGGGGCCTCAGGCCACCAGTTCTCCAGGGCACAAGATGTCAAACCCACTTCCTAGGTGAGGGATTGGGACTGGGGGTGGGCGAGTGTCTTGCCCGTGGTCACACAGCATAATCCAGACCCAGGCAGTGGTCATGTTCCCACCTGACAGACAGAGAAGCTGAGGGCAGGGGAGACAGAACCAAAGGCTGCAGCGGGAAGGGAAGGACTGAGGGCCTGGGTTCTGGGTGCTCCTGTGCATGGGGGAGGGGCTGGGGCCCAAGCTCAGAAAAATGCCCTGGGCCCCTTGGGCTTGTGTCTTCCGGGCCATCTGGCTGGAGCAGGGGCAGCAGGCATGGGCGCGTCACCAGCTTCTCTTGCTCCAGACCCGCAGGGAGGGTGCCCAGTGCAACCCCACAGCCCAGAGCCCGCCCTTGCCGCTGTCCCCGAGAAGAGCCAAGGCCAATTCAAACTAACGTGTGCGTTACTAACACAGCCCCGCAGCGAGACTACCCTTGTGGTACTCTGCAAGGAGTGGAAGGCAGGCTTCCCGGAGGCAGTGAGAGCGCATGGGGGCTCACCTGGTGCGCAGGCCCCGCCCACAGTCTGGCCTCCTCCGCGCGGCTGTGCCACAGTCAGGCTCCAGCTCCGGGCCCCCCTCGTCCTCAGCAGCCAGGCTGCGAGTGTCGTCCTCCAAGCCATACGGCTCTGCCTGGAACCGCTCGGGCTGGGAGCGGCCAGCTGGCGGCCCAGGCTCAGGGCCTGCGGGGAAGGCCTCCCGGCGGCTGGGCAGCGTGAAGCAGCCATCACCGGGGCCTGGGCCCAGGGGGCCTCCACGCGGGGGCCGCACACCCAGTCCGCGGGACAGGCTGCCATAGCTGGGGATGTCGCGGGGCTCATCAGGAAAGCTGCCCCCGCTGCCAAGACAGGTGCGGGAGAGCGTGGCCGCCGGGCCACCCCCGCGCAGCAGGAAGTGTCGGTCCAGCGGGCCGTCGGTGAAGGGGCCCAGTGGGTGGCCGCCATCCAGCAGGGGGAGGCCATCGGGGCCCACGGGCACCTGGCGCACTGTTCGAGTGGTCACCGTCTTGACTGTCTTGGTGACCTGGTGGGTGAGGGGGCAGCCTGTGGTCTGGCAGCCTGAGAGGCCAGGGTGGCCTCAGCCCTCCACCTGAATAATGGGTGGCCCGCAGGAGGCCGGGGCGAGGTGTACCTTGGTCTCAGTGCGACGAGTGGTGCCATCTTCTGACGTGATGATGGACACATGGGAGGTGGGGGTGCCAGGGTCCTCCTCCACCGTCACTGTCTCCTCCAGCACCTCAGGCGCCTCCGGCATCATGGCCAGAGAGGCCTGGCTGCCCGGGCTCTGCTCCTGGGCGAGGGGGCAGGTGTTGGTGGGAGGACCCCGTGCTCTGCAGCCCTGGGGCAAGGACGCTCGTGCTGGCCTGGACGCCAGGAGGGCCTTCTTCCCCTGCCCCAGGGCCTGTCTCAGCCCTGGCTGGTGAGGACAGCAGCACATTCTTGCCTCTGAAAGCCGAGGGGCTGGTCCCCATCCCAGGGCCTCCTCGGGCTGATCTAGTGGATAAGGCCCTGGGCCCAGCGGCGCAATCTTGGGCAGCCCTGTCTGAGCTGTAAGCCCAGCTGCCACAGCTCCTGGAGGCCCAAGCACCCGCAGGATGCTCTCCTGACGTCACTCATCATCACCCTGGCTGGGCCCTCCCTAAAGGATGGCTCTTTCCTGTGCCTCCTCCCTGCCCACCCCAGAAACCTTGAGTGCAGAGGGTGGCAATTTCAGCATTGTTCACTGACTCCCTGTGGCCACACCCAGGCTCCCGCCATCCCCAAGGCCAGCTAGACACCCTCGCAGGACAGAAATACCCAACTCCCAGAATGCCCTGCGCACTCAGAGCACCAAAATACCCTCGCCCCTTCCGGCCCGGATACTCTTGGGGTGCTGAGTGGGCAGGGCCTGGCCCTACCTCACTGGGGCCAGTGGCTGGTGCCCCTCACTGAGGCCCTGGGTGTCATATCAGAGCCCAGAGAGGGTGGATTCAGGCCAATGGGGGCCCAGCTGATCCTTGATGGGAACCCTGGTGTCCCCTCCCCACACACCCCCGGGCCTCCCCAGCCTTGGACCTCAGCTCTCAGCCTCCCTTGCCAACATCCCCGCAGGCAAGATGGTGCTGGAGAGAGGCTCGTCTAAAGCCCACAGGCCTACTGGCCAGACTCACCAGTGGGGAAACTGAGGCTCAGAGAGGACAGGCCAGCCCACAGCACAGCTGGGCTGGACCCCTGCTATGCTGAGTGGCACGGGGACCCCAGGCCTCTGACCACCCACCATGCCAACATCCCAGGATCAGTGTCTGGCCAGGACGGGTAGGAGCTGAAACCCAAGCCGCAGTGGGCGGGCGTGGGGGAGCACATTCCCGGGCAGCCAGGGCCGGGTCAGCAGGAGGACAGGTCCTGCTCCAGGGCCCAGGCCCGTGCTTTGCGGGATGGGTCCCCGCCTGGGCCCCAGGAAAGGCCAGCAGCTCAACCCGCATCTGCCTGGCGCCAGAGCCCTGCTCTGCTTCCGTCCCTGGGACCGGGAACATGCAAGGCAAGGCTCCCAGGGCCACCTTCCCGTCCCCGGGCCCAGGAGCATGCAAGGCAAGGTGCCCAGGGCCAGCCTCATGTCCCCGGGCCCAGGGGCATGCAAGGCAAGGAGCCCAGGGCTGCCCTCGGGGCCTGCCTCCTGAGGGCCTCGGGTGTGAAGTCTCCCCAGGTTGGGGTCCTGTCCTAAAGGAATTCATGTCCCCCCAAATGAACACAGTGTTGAGGTTCTGGGCCCCTGCAGCCTCTTCAGGGGTCCAGGGAGAAGCCTGCACCAACCTGCTAGGAGCATCCCTCAGGCTCTGGTGACAGAGGAAGAGGTCACAGAATGTGCCCCCTCCCCCAGAAGCAGGGCCTCGGAGAACAATATGTGATTTTATGAAAAAGAGAAACTGAGGCCTGACAGAGAGGAAAGGACTACCCAGAACTGCACAAACTGCTAACGTGGGATTTCAGGCATCCACAGGGAAGGCCTTTCAGCCACATGTCACCCCTCTGGGGCGACAGCCTCGGCTGCCACCTTCTCAGTCCTAGAATGCAAGTAGTATGCCTGTTGGGGACCTGGCCAGGAAAGAGGGACGCTGTTCCTTGGGAAAGAGAAGTAAACTGAGGCCTGGGGTGGGGACACGCTGGTGTGCAGCTGGGCAGGGTGGCCTGGCTCTTCTCTGAGGGCACTGGGGAGCTGGGGCAGTTCTGGAGCAGAGGTTCAGGGACAGCATGTCCCTGCTGGGGCCTCGGCCGCCCCATCTGCACTTGGCAACTGTGGGAGCAAAAGTGTGGCTGGCAGTGAGCTCTCTGCTCAGCCAGGGAAGGGGAGGAGCAGCAAGGCCCCATGGCTACAAAGCACAGGGAGTGCAGGGAGCAGGACTGACAGGAGGGGACCAGGTTGTCCAGGACACTGCCAGGAGTATGGGCCCCTTAGTAGGTATGCATACATTTGCATACATTTAACCCTCTCCGAGAAGAGCCCCTATCCCCTGGCCAGGCTTGGGCTGCTGGAGGGTGGCACAGGGGGTGCACATCTTGGACCTCAGTGCCAGGGGGGCCTGGCTGCTGCTTCTCACTCCAGCCGGCAGACACAATGCAAAATTGGGGGAAAGAGGGGATGGGGATCCAGGAGAGCCAGGGGCCCAACAAGGCCTGGCAACCCTGCAGCATCAGCCACCAACACCCAGCCCGGGCAGCCCGGCAGCGGGATCCCAAGGCCCCAAGAGCCCTGACTGGCAAATGACCTCAGGGAGCTAAAAATGGTGATGACTTCACCCCGGTGGGCAGGGAGGCGGGAGCGTGAGTCAGCCGGTGATCATGGGGAGGCCCGGCCCCGGTTACACACGCCTGGGCACACACATGCAGAAAGGGACCTGGACACACATGTGCACGAGCACCTATCCCGGCTCCCAGGCCCAGGCACGTCAGTTCGCAGGCTCTCCCGACAGCACCCAGCACCGACATCCCCTCCTGCCTTCTACCTGCGTGTCCAGACTTCCTCAACCACCCACCCAGCGTCTACCATGGGAGTCTCAGAACTGGCAGGTGGGGGATCCGAGGCCTAGGGTAGAAGGAGCCCAAGGTCGACCCCTGGCTTGGGCCTCCGAAACGTCTTTGGGGTGAAGACATGGGGTCACAGACTGACTGACCAGGACACAGTCAGCTCTCAACAGAGGCTGCTGACCAGGCTGCCTGGATCCTCATCTGGCCTCAAGGCCCTGCTCTAGGGCCCCATGTCCCATGGCCACCTACCCAGGCAGGCCCACCTCAGGAAACCCCAGCCCTGCAGCCCCAGATTTCCCTCATACCCTAGACATGAACAACACCTGCAGCCTCCCCCACACCCCAAATCCCGCCAAGTCCTGTCAACTGCCTCACCCTCCCTCTGCCCTGGCACCATCCTTGCCTCTCTCGCTGAGATGACTGTCCAGCCTCCCATCACCTCTCCCCAGGGCCCAAATCTGTCCCATGGTCCTCCCATCCATGGTCCACTTGGTCCAGGGGCCCTGGGCCTGGCCCAGCAAGGGGCTGTTGTCCACTTCTGGAGTTTCCCATGAGCTCCTGTGAACTTGTGGGAGGGGCTTAGCCCAGGACTCCAAGCAGGGGCGGGAGTGACCAGTATCCCAGAAAGGTGGACCCAACCACTGCTCTCAAGAGGGTCTCCAGAGGCCCAGAGCTGGAGGGCTGTGGCCCCGTCACACACCTGGGCTCAGCTTCCTTGTATGAAAACAGGAAGGACCCGGGGTGTCCAGGCCACAGGACAGGTGGGATAGTGCCAGTCCTGACTTTGTGACCAGATCTAAGGTGTGTGAGGCACAGAAAAATGAGACGTGGGACAAGACACAGAGGGGCCACCCCTGGGCAAAAGCCCACAGCAGCCTCTGGGGGCGCATGTGGGAATGGCGGAAGGAGGAGACAGAGGAAACAAGCCAAGTCACCACTGGTGGGGAGCTGGACTGGGGTCCCAGAGGCACGGATCCACCTGCAATGCCTGCCCTTGAGAGATGAGCACCCATGGTCTGGATCACGAAGAACAGGATGTGGGGTGGTTGCCCCACCCTGTCCACAGCCCCACCAGCACACGCAAGGGATAGATTAAGGTGGGATCCCACCCCTGGCTCCCACAATCCCATCCAGGCTCTCAGAGAGCACGAGATGGATGCTGCTGGATGAATGAACCGAGGGGTGGAGGAATACCAGCCCCCGACCCAGAGTGGCCATCCTGGATGGAGTCCAGGCCAAGCCAGGCAAGCATCTCCCACCAGGGAGCAAGTCCTTGGCCACTACAGACGTTCTCTCCCTTGGTGCCCACAGTGGCGAACCCAGCCCTGGCTGACCGGGAGCTCCCCCCTCCACAGCAGCAGTCCACCTGCAAGGGCGCAGGCCCAGGCTGAGTGGCCAAGAGGCCAAGGGACAGTGGGTGCCCAGTAGACTGGGGGAGCAAGCTTGTGGGCGATGGCAGGGTGGGCCATCACCCACCCCAGCTTTCCCAAGCCCAGCCCACACCCATCAGGCACACAGTGGCCCCACATTCCCCCAGCTCCCCTGAACTGGCCTCTCCATCTCTGGGGCAGGCAGGCACCTAGCTGTCCAGGTGGGCAGGTGTGTAGGAGACCTACCTCTTGCTCCTCCACTCTGCCTCAGTTTCCCCGCCTGTTAGGGGACCCCGCCCCTCTGAGCAAGAGTGCGGGCTGCCCGCGAGCCTTCCCCCATGCTGTGCTGGGAGGAAGCCCCCCTCCGCCTCCGCACGTGGGCAGGGCCATCCCCCAGCCCTCTCTCCACGTGCGCTGCCGCGGCAGACGCTGCTTGCATTAAAGCTCCGAAACTCCTGCGCGGCCCCCCAGAGCCGGGGCCCTGTGAATTTGGGGGAGGCCTAGTCGCGCCGCCCTCTCTAGACTCGGCCTCCCACCTGCGCAGAGGGGCTGCTCGGTAAGGCCCTGCCCACCACCCCGTCCCAGGCACCTGTCCCGGGCGCTGGCCCGGGTGCGCCCGCTCCCACCCCTCCACCCGCTCCCCGCACCCACGGCGGCGCGCTCACTCCGCCGCCCCGCCCGGCCCCGGCCCGGGGCCGCAGACAATAGCCGCCTCCGGCCGGCGGCTCCACGAACAAAAGCGGGTCCTCCCGGAAGGCCGGCGCCCCGCCCTCCGCCACCGGCCCCCGGGACAGTGCCCCCGCCCGGGACCAAGTTCCCTCCAACCTGTCTGAGTTCGGCCGGCATCGGGCCGGGCGCGGGGGGCGCGAGCCGGCGGTGGCGGCGGCTGGACTGGGTTCGGCTGCGGGGCCTCGGCCGCTCGGCTCGGGCTAGGCGGACTCGATCCCCGCGGGGCCGACCTGGCTAGGCGCGGCCAGCGGCCAACCGGGAGGGGCGGGACGGTGAGGCGAGCAGCCAATCGGGCGGGGCCAAGCTGGGGCGGGGTGGATAGCAGCCAATCGGTTGGGGTCGCACCCGGGAGGGGCGGGGCGGCGGGCGGCCAATTGGGCGGGGCGAAGTCCCGCCCCGACCGGCGCGGAGCGGGGCTTGCCTGCAGCCTTGGGCCGGGGTCGCCCTCTGCCCTCGCGCTCAGGCCAGTCAGGGCTCCCCTTCCCCACCCCCGCACCGCGGGGGTAGCATTTTCCCGCGGAGTCCTCCTTCCCAGGCCTCGGTTTACCCCCAGTAAAAGACCCCACAGCCCTACCCCTGCAGTTGAGGAAACAGTTCTGGCAGTGCAGGAGCCAGTGCGGCTAAGGCATCCTGCAAGACCACCCTCCTGGCACAAGCTGCCCATCCCGGCTGCGACTCAGTTTCCCCTAGCTGTGAAATGGCGGCCTGTAAGACAGTATTGACGGCGATGTCGCTCAGGTTTCCTAGATCTGGCTCCAGGCCCTTGCCCACCCTCCAGCACCTCCCCAGTAAGCGTCCCCACAGAGCTCAACCCGAGCCTGCACTGACCCACTTTGTCTTGGGTTCTCCCCATCAAGTCACAGAGGCCCAGGGGTCCCCCATCCTCTGAGAGGTGTCAGAGCAGATCAAAGGGAGGGGAGGGAGCACAACTCTTGGGTGACCCTGGGCGAAAGCTCGTGGGGCCCAGCTGGCCTCAGATCCTCTCCCTTCCATGTCTTTGACCTACTGGGAAGTGGTGGCTAGAGGGGGCGGTTAATCAGAGCTTCTCCTACTATGGTGCACTCCCCACCCCCAGCAGCCTGGCATGGAGGTGCAGCCACCCTGTGGGTCTGGCTTGGCCAAAGGGAAGCGTAGACATGGGGAAGGGTCTGGGCTGGGGCCCTCTCGGGTCATACCCCACAAAGGCAAGCCAACGGCTCTCACACCAAAAACAAGAGACCTATGCTCTGGGTTAAACAGAGCTGGGCCGGCCCACAAAGGTTCAGCGGGCTGGGCAAGAGAGGGGGCCTTAGCCTTGGCTTTCTGCTTCCCACCTGCTTCTCCCCAGACCCCACTCCTCTTCTAGGACACTCCATGCACATAGGCCATGCAACCAGCATGCTCAAGCACTCTGGGTGTCCACTGTATGTCCCTCTGAGTCTCAGTTTCCCTTAAGTTGTCCTTACCACTGGCCCCCTGTAACTTCCATCCGTGGAGCTACCTGGGGCAGGAGCAGAAGACTGTACCACTGCCCTAAGGGAACTTGGCCTGGATGCTTACATGTGAGTCATTTCTGTCTTCTCTCAAATTTCACCATCTGTTACTGCCCTAGCCTCATCCCCCTCTTGGCCCAGCCCAAAGTTGGCCAGGTCCCTAAAGGTGTCCCCCCCCCCATACACACACACATTGGGTGAGGGCCAGTCCTGCTCCAGCCAGCCTGCTCCAGGTGTCTGGAGGAGGCGACCCTTTCTGCTGGAGGATGAAGGGCAGGCAGCCAGCACTGTGGAGCAGCACCCCCAGACTTTCAACTCCCCAGCCCCAGCTACCTGCCTTGCCACCAGCCTCCAAGCTGCACAGATCCGGGCTCTGACACTGAGGACCAGGTCCAGGCAGCCGTGGCTCACAGGTGGGTCACTAGGCACCTCCAGCTGAGATGGGTCTGGGAAGCAGGTTTGGCATGGAGGCTGCCAGGCCTGGCCCGCTGGATGTGGCTGCCTCCCCATCAGCCCTGCTAGTCCAGCCACAGCCCTGGGAACACACACTCTCTGATCTCAGCCTGAGAAACCATCTCCTCCCAAGAGAGAAAACCAAGGGCAGGCCTGGAGGGCCTTGGGTGGGGAGGGGTAGTGGGTGGGGAGGGTGGTGGCCTGATCATCAGGCTGCAGCCCTCAGGAGGCCAGGGCAGCTCCAGGCTATGGGAATGTCTTCCCACAGGGGCGTTGACCCTCAGCAGCACCCTCTGGGCTGGAGGCCAGAGCGCTTTCCGGCCTGGGAGGGCTGGAAAGAGGGCCTGGAGCCTAAAGAGTGGCCTTGGGGTCATGGGCTGCCACTGTCCCTGTGTGGCCCAGTGGGCTGTTCTGCTCCCCAAATTTGGGGGTGCAGGCCTCACCCTTTGGAGTGCCTGGGGTCCAGGGGGCCACAGGGGTGGCCCTCATACCTAGACCCACCTGGCCTCAGTTCCAGCCTCCCATGAATTGGCTGTGCGGCCACCTCAGCACCAGCTGGCTTGGAAAGACAGCTACCCTATGTGTCTGGGCCCACTGAAGATGTGTCTTCAGCTCTGACTGTGGACCATGCTGGACCACGCGTATGGATCACCCACTGGTAGATGAGAACATCAAGGCTTGGGGGCAGTCACTGGCCAGGTCTCCCAGCCTGACACAGACCACTGCTTCTGAGCCCCAAACGCCCAGGCTAGGTGAGACTAGCGCACTGGGCCAGTCTCCACCAAGACCCGTAACCCCCTCCCTTCCTCTCCAGCCACAGAGGTCCAGGCTGCCCCAAGCCGCCAGCACATATGTGCCGGGCCCCTGCAGCCAGCAGCCCGTCTGGCTCCCTGGAGCTCTGCCCGTTCCCTGCCCTGCATCTCAGTCAATCACAGGAACTGCAACAATCACAGCAAACTCCAGGTGTGGCGTTCCCTCCTCCCCCACCAGCACCCCGGGAGCCAGGCGCTATTGCCCCATCTGAAGGTTCGGTACTGGGGCACAGCTCGTGTCGGGAGGACCCCACGAGGCCTCCTGACCTGACTGTACATCCCAACTTCAGAGTCCTCAGGGCCTGGCCAAGAGCAGACCGGGCTCTACATCTCCTGGGGCTGAGCAGGGGCAATGGCCAGTCACCTGCTGGGCTGCAGGCAGAGCCTCAGCCCTGCTCAAGCCTCCCCTGGGGCTGACCCACTGACTGATGCAGGCAACGAAGGCAGGGAGACTCCATGGAAGCAAAACCCTCAGTGTCACCAGGCTGACTGCTGAGCCGCCCAGAACAGACCCTGCCCAGCTGCCTGGGCCTTGAGGGCTCACACAAGTGGAAAGTGCTGTTCTGAGGGTCGGGCTGTGTCCTGCCCATTAGTCACATGATGCCCTACATACCCAAGGGGGTTGGAATCCCACTTTCTTTCCCTCCCCAGAGGCCCCAGGTCTTGCAATAAGCCACTGCATGCTGGCTTGTGGTCCACCTAGGCCCCTTGATTTTTTCCCCACTTGGCCATTTTCACCCTTCCTGAGTCCCTGGGCTGTTACCTGCAGGACAAGTTGTTGCCAGGCCATCGACAAGGGCTGCCCACTGCCCACGCCACTGCTGCCCATGCCAGGCTGCTGGGCACGCTCCAGCTGCAGGGCAACATGGCGCCGTTCCTGCTCCAATGCCCGTGTCAGCCGCTCGAAGCGGGCCTCCTGCTCCTTCACTGAGGCCAGGATGCTGGCAGCCGAGTGCACGTTGCAGTCCTCCATGACCAGGACGCTGGCTGACTGCAGGCAAAGCAGAGCAAGTCAGGGTGGGGCCAGGGCAGGGGCCTGGAGAGGCCGTCGTGGGCCCCCTGCCCACCCCACTCACAGATCACATGACTCACTCCCAGACCACAGCATCCAGCTCTCTGGAGAGAAGCCACATTGATTAAATTCTAAATTAAAAGCCATTAATCCAAGGCTGGCCGGAAGCAGCCGGCTCCCTCCCTGTGGTGTGTGGGGCTGTGACCTGGGCTCCCTGCTTCCTGCCAGGCCCAGCAGAACCTCGGACCATGGGCGGCCCAGAGCCTGCTGGGGAGGGAAGGGAAGGGGAGGGAAGGGAATTAAAGAAAGAGCTGGTGTGACCAGCTCTGAGACCTCCCAGGCAGTCTGCTGTCCAAAGCACATGCCAGTTCACCCCACCCTCACGGCACCAGCACAGGCCCATCTCACTGAGGTGGACGCTGGGGCCCAAAGAGGGTGGGGGACTTGTCTGTAGCCACACAGCTCACACGGCAGAGCCGGCGTACTAGTGGGCACAGAGTGAGAAGTTGCTCCACAGCCGCTGGGTGCCTGGCCACCTAGGCTGGTGCGGGGATGACGCGGGCCTGCAGACCAGCGGTCCCACCTCCACTCCCAGCCACGCTGGCTGGGAGCAAGGCCGGTGTCTACCCCATGCATACAGCCTGGCTGAGATCCCGTGTCCAGAAGTGGCCCATGTGCCTGACGCCCGACCCTGAAGGAGGCGGAGGGCAGGGGCCTGGGCACCTGAGGCCCAGCGTGTGGAGAGTGTCAGGCCTGCCCGGGCCCCATCCCAGCGCTGCCCCTGTGGGCCCCCGGGGAGTGGGTGGGGGCAGTGGGGGCTTGGCAGCTGCAAAGACAAGCCAGAGCCAGCGCTTTTCCTTACCACTTGCTCCCTGGCTGACCAGCATGTTTGCTTTTTGTGGGCAAACAGCAGCAGAAGTATGTGTGCTCAGACCCAGGCGCACGGCAGCGGGTGGGGCGCAGGCCACGCGGGGGCTCCATGTGCAGCACAAAGCCTGACCCAGGCCAGCCCGCCAAGGCCATACCAACGTGGGGCCTGGGCATGGCTGGCAGCACCCCTCAAGGGTCAGCTCTGCTGTTCATGGGCCCCTGGGGAACCGGCTGCAAGGACAAAGCCCTGGAGAGGAAGGGTCAGCGCTGGGCTCGGCCACTCCAGTGCCAGCTGGGCCAGGGGCGCGGGTGCACTTCAAGGTGAAAGGACAGCACAGAGACTCCCCCAAAGCCCGCGACAGCTGGGGAAACCAAGGCCCATCGAGGGAAGAGACCAGCGTGGGTCCAGGGCTGGGCTCCACTTCCCCAGCACCTGTCACACAAATGAAACAGCAACAAATTGAATTCCTGCTGGGAGAGGTGGTGGTCAGCACGGGGGTGGTGGGCCGGCTGCGGACCCACGTGATAACATGGAAGGCAAAATATGCATGAATTTTTAAGATGGACCATGAGATTTCAAAGATGCTTTACCCAGCTGATCCTGGGTAGAGGTCGGCTCCAGACTTGCTTCCTCTGCTGTCCCGGGAGGCCTGGGGGCCGCCAGGGAAGTGCCATATGCAGGACCTCAGTGACCCTCGCTCTCCTCCCTGGCCAACGCCTTCCCAGCCTCTGTTCCCCTCGAGGGCCCCGCACTGCCTGCTGGGCAGGCCCCTCCCGCCCCTGCCCAGACCAAGCCACCAGCTTCCTGAGTCCTCGGTGGAGGCCACTCCTCACCACGCTTGCCCGTCACCCATGGGGTGGATTTAGGAAGAGGACAGGGACGAATGTGCCATGCAGACACAGGCTGCCTGTCCTGGGGCCCGTGTCCAGGCCTAGGCACCCCAGGAGTGGCCCCAGGTGGGTGGATGGAGGGATGGAAAGGCAGGAGACCGGGTGGAAAGGGACACAGATGAACAGTGAGGGGACATGTGGATGCTGCTGGGAGGGGGCTGCATGGGAGGGTGGGTGGGTATGGAGGCAGCAGGGTGGGGGGAGAACGGGAGGCGGGCAGGAGGAATGAGTGGACGGGTAGTTGGGTGGATGAATGGGTGAGCAAGGGTGAGGCTGAGAAACACTCTTGGGAAGGGGCCCCCAAGCCCACTGGGGTGCCACTGTGGCCAGCGCTCGCTCCCCCATGAGGGTGCAGGCACACGAAGGAACTGGGGAGATGCCCACCCTCCCCTGAAACCATGCCCACACTCGGCGTCTTCCTGCTAAACCAGCCGCTCCTCCTCAGAAGGAGCCCAGCCAAACCCTGCTCCAGAAATCAAATTATGGGGACGGAGTCCAATCTGGGTTGAGGAATTAGAGGAATTTCCTACGGGTCAGGCTGGCGGGAGGCCTGGGCTCCAGTGCTGACCCTTCGCCGGCCATTTGTTGGCACACTGCCCACTGCCCCAACCTTCACAAGGGGAGGGAGGGGACTGGCTACGGGTGGAGCCTCCTTCCACGCCCCTGGCCCCACCCACTTGATGGAGAGGAAAGTAGGCAGCAGGGGTACTGAAGGCCACCCACCTGGGAGGGCACGGTGTCCCCCCCATGCTCCCAGCACTGGCCAGGCCTTTCAAGTGCCCATCTTTACCCTACCGCCCCTGCTGTGGTTGGATGGTGCCCACAGCCGCGGGACAGCTTCTGGCCAAGCCCACGAGGACGGGCACTGTGCCACGGCCAGGACCAGAGGGTCACCCGTAGTTGGTGTAATGCAGGGGTCGCAGGGTTGGGGGGGGCTTGGATGGGAAGAGTCCGTTCTTGACCTCAAAGCAGTGGAAGGAACTGCCAAGGAAAAAGGACCAGCTCGCCTTTGTGAGAATGAAACATTTCTAAACATCCAGAAAGAGTGCCACGTGCTGTGGTTGTGGCTTCTGTTTTTCAAGTGTAGCGAGCGTTTCAGACAGACGACAAGTGGGACTGTACATGTAGACACGGCTCCACTGCCGCGGAAGATGCGCGGGCACGTGGGGACACGTCACACTACTCTCCACTGTTGTGTTTGCAATTTTCCATGATATGGGAAGTAGGAGAAAACGACAAAGAAAACGAAAATACTGTCAACATATTGGGATCGTCTTCACAACATCCGGTAGAAAAGTGATATCCTTCATCTATACGGTGCCTATATAAGTCAGTAGGAAAACCAAACCCCAACTCGAGGTGGGAAAAGGTCATCAACAAGGCTTGTGGCCCAGAGATGAGGTGCGAAGGATGAGTGTGGAAATGGTCACGCGTGCACGCACACACACACATACACACACGCAATGGAAAGAGGGCGTGTCGGCCGCAGCGGTGCTCTGGGTGGAGGGCTCCTGGCCCGCAGGTTGCAGCAGGTCCAAAGTTCTGCACGTACCCACGTTCTAGGAGCTACTGCCTTCGCAAGACGGCAAGTAAGAGATGGGAAAGCAGGTGCCCCTCCCCCACCCCAGCAGGCCAGGCAAGTGTGAGGCCAGGGAACTCTCCCCAGGGGCTCAGGTGGGCGTTGCCACCCGCCACCTGAGGGAAGCAGCTAGGTTTTCAGGGAGCTGGGAGAACTGTAACTGAATTCAGCCTGGAAATTGGATTTCCCTAGCAGAGGAGGTGACCCTATCGCCACCTGGACCCGACACCATGGGGGTGGGAGGTGGACAGAGATGGCCCCTCAGTGACCTCCTCCTGCCCCCAAACTGTCCCTGTGGACACCCAGCAGCACCCACTGACCACATAGAGTACAACTACTCTGTGCAGGGGGAAGGGTCTGGGCGGTTCTTCCCAAGGGGCTCTTGCCCTGCACTGATGAGGTGCCCTGGGCTAAGGGAGAGCCAGGTCCCTGGCAGCACTGGTCAGCCCCAGGGCAGGGGCCGCTGGACTGGTGGTCCAGGAGGACCAGGGGCTATGGGGAGGCTGATGCAGGAGGCTCGGAGCCAGGTCAAGGCAGGGACACTTCTGGGGGCCCACGGAGCCCGAGGTCTTGGGAGCTGAGGGCCTGGGGCCGGGCCCAGGGCCAGGGCTGGGGAATGGCCAGGTAACTGCAGGCTGGACACAGCAGAGGAGACCTCGCCCTGGCAGGAGAGTGGGCCAGGTGTAGGTGAGCATCCAGCTGCTGCCCCTCCTCAGTGGGGGAATTGAGCCACAGGGAGCCCGCACCAGAGGCCCCCAAAGGGTCTCGGTTTGAGATTCCTGCCGGGGCAGGTCACAGACACTTGCTCTAAGTCTCCGGGTTCCCTGCCTCTCTGGGTGGACTCGTGGGATGGCGATGGACAGCAGTCCCCCAATCCCAGGCTGCCCCTCCTGCACCTGACCCAGATTCCAGCTGCAGTCGCAGCCCGAGGGCGATGCCTGACAGGCTCCAAGTGGGGGGTCTGGGCAGCGAGGACCCATCTCCTCCACGGTCTCTACAGCAGCAGCCAGCCCAGGGGCACCCCAAGGGCAGGGCAGGGAGGGCTGGGGCTGGTGGTCTCTCTGCCTGCACCAGCAGCCTACCCACTCCAGCCTGGCCATAAGAGGGGAGCCCAGGCATAACGCTGGGGAACGCCAAGGTGCCCCACTGTGCGGGGTGGGCTGGCCTGTTGCCTCCATACCTCCCCCTAGGGTCCCTCTGGGAGGTGGCTCCCCCAACCCCCCATTCCATCTCAGGGAGAGCAGAGCAGCGAGGGGGCAGTTCTGAGGGCCCAGGCTCAGAGCCCCACCCCACCGTGCTCTGGGGTGGGCACAGGGGCCAAGGCATTCCTGAGGCGGAGCCTGAGGCTCACAGCCAGGCTGGGACCAAACCCGACGGATCCAACTGGCACCAGGGCCTGGGAGCCCAGCTCCTACCCAGGGGCCAAGGGGTCCATGAGACCCCGAGGACCACCCCCCCCGAAGGCACAGGTGGGGCAGCTGTCTGGTCAGGCTGAGGGCCGGTGGCCTGTGTGCACCAGTGCCCTCTGCCTGGAACATCCTTTCTCCCTCAAGACGCTGGACCCCTTCTTCCCAGGCCCCCTCTGTCACCATGGCAATGCCCAAGCTTCTCTGAGAGGGACAGAGCCGCTTTGTGGTGGCACAAAGCCCCTTTGAGGGGCGGTGGGGGTTCAGCCCCTGGGAGCCTGTGGCCAGTAAGTCTCTGGGGGGCAAGGCATGGCCCCTCAGCCCAGCCCCCACCAAGGCTGCGGAGCCAAGAAAGATGGAGCAGGAGAGCCTGGTGGTTAGGGGCGGAGACACCCACCCTGGCACCACCTGCTCAGCTGCCCATGGAAGGGACTCTGGGATGAGCCCCAGGGCCCCAGGAGAGGCTCTCTGTGGGGGGCCTCAGAAATTCCCACAGCCTTTCCACCATTTGACAAGAAACATGCTCTCCCTGGATAAGTGGAAGAGGCACTGGCAGTGGGGAAACTCCCTGCCAGACGGGGAACCAGGCACAGGGAGCCCTCGGGGGGCAAGCGGGTCAGATGGCGCGGCCTGGCATCAGGCCTGCTGAGGGGCTGCCCATGTATCCGGGCCTGCCCTACTCATGATCCTGGCCTGCCTTGCCCTGCTGCAGGGACCCCATCTTCGCCTGCCTGCCTTGGGGGAACACAGCCAGCACAGCTGGGTGGCCTGGGGTAGCCTTGCTGCAGCCAGGACCTCAGGACAGGTTTGGGCAAGAGGGAACCTCGCTGTGGCCGGGCTCACTCCAGGGGTTGGGAGATGGGACCCCGAGGGCAATGTGGGTCCAGGGCACAGTGACAGGGACCGAGCGCAGAGCTCCCCGTCCCCACCCCAGAGTGTTGCCCTATCTGTGCCCTGGCCCCGCAGTCAGGGAGGCTCACCCCAGCCATGGAGCCCCTCCCCGTCCCAGTCTGTGGGCCCATGCCACCCTGGCCACTGCTGACCAGGCACTTCGCAGTGCCCCCACATGCTGGGCGCCCTGCCGGGCAGCCCTCCCCAAGTGACCTCAATGTGACCCACTGCAGCTTTGCTAACTAAGCCCCCAGCCTGGGGGTCACAGCCCCCGGGTGGCAGCACGAGGCAGAGCTGGCCCCAGGAGAGATCTGCCCCTTTGTGGGCAGATCCACGCAGGGCCCGGGGGTGGGGGGCTGCCAAGGGGCCAACCCTGACATGGCAGTGCCCCTCATGGTCAGCAAATGAGATGCCCCTGCACCCCGCGGAGGCCTCGTCTCATGCCCCCCACACCCCGCCCGCCTGCTTCCCCGCCAGCATTCCTGCAAGCTGCTGACACTTCTGGGCACTGGGACGGGCCTGCACAGGCCATCGTCAGCAATACCAGGTCCACCTCCCCACAGAGCCCAGCCTGGGACTTCGCCATCCAGGGAGATGGGGCCTGGGGCTCAGCTTCCAGAAGGAGGTTCCCTGGGAAGTGTGAGAGTGAGAAACTGGTTCCCTGTTCCCTCATCAGGAACACCGGGGTCCAGCAGGGAGACTCCAGGCCCTGCAGGCACAGTACCCACAGCCCAGGGGGTGACAGGTGTCAGGAAGACCCTCCAGCTGCCAAGGGTAGAGGCAGGGCAGCTGTGGCCACCTGGCCCTGGATGGATCAAAGGGGAGTGTAGGCAAGAGACCAGAGCACGCCCTGTGGAGGGAGGTTCCATCCTTGCTCCTGAGCACAGCATCAAAGAGCCAGGTCCCCTCTGGTCTGCCCTTGCCCAGGGTCCTGTGTGGCCTCCAGCCAGCACTGGCTCCTCCAGGGGCCCCTGGGAACTCCCATTCTCTCCCAGAAGCTGAGCTGGACGCCAGTCTCTCTGCTCCAGACCCCCTCGCCTGCCTGGGAACCAATTCAGTGCTCCTGAAGCCCGGGAGTGCCCATGGCAACAGGTCCAGACACCACCAGCCTCCATCAGACAGCAAAGTCCTGCCTTTTATATGCAAATGATGACCCAGTGGAACTGGGCAGGGGGCTTCACCCCGCCCCTACCCAGTGCAGACTCTGGGCCCCACAGTGTCCCTGCCTGGCTCCCCACCCCACCCCCACACCACATACCATGAGAGCCTGCTGGGAACCGGACCTGTCTGTGTGTCCTGCCCCCGCCAGGGCGCAGAACACTGCAGCTGGCATGCTGACAATTTGGGGAACTCCTTAAACCCACCCGCAGGCTCACGCGTGCGGCCACCCACAAAGTCATGCACACACACACCCAGAGGCACCCAGGCTGCCCTGTGGGGCCTCGCCTGCCCCGGAAAATGGATGGTAGGTGACCTGACACTCCTGACAGGTCCTTGTGCTGGGGCAGGTAGGACTCAGGCTCCTGGGGGTCAGCGTTCTGGGCAGACTGCATTCCTGTCCTGAACACCTGACAAGGTTGCCCCCACCAAGACCTGTGAGGCCGGCCTGCCCCTGGCTCCACAGCCTGCAGGTGCCCAGCCTCAGTCCACACCGAAGTGTCTCTGTGACAGTAGTGGGGAGCATGGCCGGGCCAGGACCCTGGACAGAAACACCGAGGCTGCACAGACCTGCTCCAGCCCCCACGGCCCAAGGCAGACCCTGCTGCCCCCCGGGGACCCAGGAGAGTTGCCATTTACCAGCACAAACATCAGGGAATAGCTGATGTGCCCTCAAAAGGTTAAAGACGGCCTTGAACTGATGAGCTGGGAACAAACTATAAGGAGAAGGACCGATCGTGGGTGATGAGGATCCTGTGGGGATTTGAAGAAAAACATGGCGGAAGCTAAACAGCAACCGGGACGCTGTCCCCAGGCCGCAGGATGCAAACCCAAGGCAGACCTGCCAAATGGGCAGAAAAGGACACAAAGCTGTCAAGAGGGAAGACAGGAGTGGTGGAAAATGGACCCTGGGAACAAACTCCCCTGGCACAGGAGGTCCCCGAGGGACCCCACAAATGGCCAGGAGCCACCCCCAACAGAGGCCTCCAGCAGGGTTGTCAGGGTCAGGTTGGGGTCTGAGCTTTCCACCCAGAAAGAAGCTGAGCAGATTGCGGTCATGTCAACCCTAGCCTTTACAACTTGCTCTCCCTGGGCTCTGTGCCCCAGCCTCCAGGCTGCTGTCCCTCCGCAGGGCAGGAAGGAGGTCGCCTGGCCTGGCCCGCACCGGACACACCCAAGGCGGCACTGAGGAGGGCCCACGTTGCCGCCAAGCTGCCCACATCCCGGAGGGGCTGGACGTCATCCACGCACAGATGTCAGCTGCAGGACCCTGCTGCCCAGCTATCGTCTCTTGTTTGCAGAAGCTCTTCTATGGCAAGGACCAGCTGACAGCTTTGTTAACAGGGTGCTTCCTTAAGGAAACATCGTGCAAAGTTCCCGGACTGTCAGAGACGATTTGCCACCCCAGGCCTCAGTGTCCCCATCTGCACACTCGGTGTCCCGCAGGCACTGCGGCCCAGGGCCCATGGGTGCAGGGGTCACGGGGCGCCAGCCTCTCCCTGCAGGGCACAGAGCAAAGGCCCCGGAGGACTGGCTGGCAGCCCGCTCGAAGCCTCCTCGTTATCTTGCAAAATGCAGAGAGCAGCAAGTACATTCAGACGAATGAATGGCCTAATTAGGATTTCACAGAGAGTGAAAATATTTTGAAAAGAAAAAGTTTAACTAAAGGCATACTTGAAATACCAAACTCATCAATTGCAAATGACAACCTCGCAAGATGTGCCAGTGGGGCGGGGTGTCTCCTTCTCCCCAGCTGACAATGGGCAGCCTTCCCTGTGGGCGAAAGAAACTGGGCCTCAGCCTCCCCAAATCAGAGCTGCAGGGGGGTGTCCCCGCAGCACAAGACCTAACTCAGGGCGGAGCTGACGACTCTGGGTGCCCCGGTGGAAGGTCACACAGGGACGGGGACGGACGCCCAGGGCCTGGGGAAGAAAGGCCCCTCAGCAGCCTGACAGTCCAGTCCAGGCAGGAGAACGAAGCAGAGCAAGCCAGGGAACAGCCAGAAGCTGACTGTGGCTGGCAAGGCAGGGAGAGGCCCCAGGGGCGAGCTGAGGGGCAGGGGCTGCCCCAAGAGCCACTAGGCCAATGGCCACCTCAGGCTTGCACAGACCACCCAGCACGGCTGGCGTGGCACCGTCCCTCCTGGTGGCCTGGGCCCCGCAGCGCAGTCACACCACCAGCTGTGAGGCACCCTGAGCAAGGAATGGCACAGCCAGAAGCTGGCATGGCTCTCGCACCATAACACAGCGGCCAGCACGAAGTGCCACCTGCGCTGAGCCCCACAGGGTGAGCAGAGCCAGGTCTGAAGCCAAGTTCGGCCTCGTAGAATGTTATTCCTGAGAAGCATGTGCTCCGGAGTGGGAAGGGGCTGGGGGCATCCCTGGGGCCGTGGTCTTCGCTCCTGCCTCTCACGTTGAGCCCCCCCACCCGGGGAATGACCCACGAGTCCAATCACAGAGACCCCTGGATGCCTGGCTGAGGGCCGCCCACAGGCGAGGGCCAGCACCTGGCTCTCTGGCAACGCAGGCAAGATGCTTGCGAGGCAGGTGGACCGGCCAACCCGCCCCGAACTGAGACACAAACAGGCGTGCGTGTGCCTGGCCCAGTGGTGCTGCCACTGGAGGCCCTGGGGGTGCCAAGCCCGCGACCCTAGAGGAAGAGGCCCATTCACCCCCCACAGCATGACAAAGCCACTCGGGCGTGGGACAGCCCATGCCCTCCCAGCCACAGGGAGTCACGCATTCACAGGCCGGATGCTGCAAAGGGGCCCGGATCACTGTGGGGGCTTCTCAGGGGCCTTCCCACAGCAGGGACCTGTTCTCAGTAACCAAGGAGGCTCAGAGGGGCTGGAGACCTGGGGAAACCAGAGCGGGATGCACACGCGCACAGGCCAGCACACCGGGGGTCCCGGGGAGGAGGCCCCAACTGCGTGGACCAACCTGCATCTGCAGGGCAAGTGCGAGGCCGCCCGTGACTTTTCAGAACAGAGACTGGTCAAAGGGAGGCCCCGACCTGATCTTCTAACGGGGCCACAGGCACCTCGAACCTGAGGATGTGGTATGTCACATTTATAATTCCTGGTGATAGAAAACATCAGTCAAGAAACTGTTCAGATACAACCATATCAACACAGTTCAGCCCTTGCCTCACATTTATGTCAAAGTAAATTCTAGACGGATGAAATTTCAAGTGTAGATGCTGACCTGGAAACACCGACAGGAGAAGACGGATGTGTGTTTATCTGGCCACGTGCTAGACAACGCGTGGAACAACAGAAGGATTGAAGGAGGAAGAATTCCACAAATTCCACACAAAACATTAAAAATTTGAACAGTTTTTGAACACGAAAGCCATCATAAGCAAAAATTAAAAGGCTGAAGAAAGACGGATGAAGGCAGAACCCACTCTGTGCGCGGCTGCGACCCCAAGAGGCCCCACGGGGGCCGCGGCCACAGAGGCACAGCCTCCCTCAGCCCGGGTGAGGCTGGTGGAACCAGTGCCCGCGAGGCTGCATGGAAGTGCCTGCGGCAGACACGAAGAGTCCGTTACCAGACTCAAGAAGCGCAGGAGATGGGGAAACAGGAAGAGGCAGAGAGAGAGGGACAGAGAGAAACAGGGAGAAAACCAGGAGAACGAGGGAGGAGGGAGAAACAGGGACAGGAAAAGAGCAGCAAGGGCAGGCACAGCAGGCGAGGCGGTGGGCAGCCTCCCACAGACCTCATTACCTGCCATTTGATGTCTGGTTGGCCTGCCAATCTGAGGCACGGTGGTCCACCAGAAGTTTAGGGGGGTGGGGGCCAGCCCCTGCCACCCTAGGCCCCAGATGCCATGCCACCTGTGCCACCAGCAACGCCACGTCCCAAGGCCTGGTGCTCTGGCCCAGCAAGCCCTGGACACAGGCTGAGCCTCTTCATCCCAATCCACAAGCCCCCACGTGGCCCAGCAGCCTGGCCACTGAGATGCTTGGCCAGACCTTGGTCCTCCCACCTGCCTGGCTGGCAGGTTGCCACACCCGAGGTCCTGTGGAACACAGAGGAAGGAGCAGGCCTCCTGCCCTCTCCTGTCTTACAGCCCTCAGCACAGGACACTCAGGCGTCTGGAGGCTCCTGAGTCTGTAACCACTGCCTTCTCACCACCACCCAAGTGAGGTGCTGGCTGGGCCAGGCTATCCACGCTGGACACCCAGGGACACAGAATCCACAGGGCTGGGTGGGCTGAGCCTCCCACAGAGACGGGGCTGGGCGGGGCAGGGGCAGAGGGCCAGGCTGGGGCCTGGGCTCCTGCAGTGGAGCAGCACAAGTGGCCACCACACTCTGCAAATCAGGCAACACAGCAAACTGACAGAGTGGTACCAGCAGGGCTCACTTCCCACCACACAGGGTTCTGGGGGCCACAGGGACCACTCAGCCTCCGTCCCTGCTACACTTCCCGGGCACCATGCCTCGTGCCCCTGGAGCTGTGATTAGCAGAGGAGCCCACGTGGCAGGGCCAGCACCAGCGCCCTCGCCATGAACACAGCAGTCACGGCCCCTCCCCACTCTGACGGTGGCCCAGGGTGGCTGTGTGTGCCAGAGGCCATCTGGCCCTTTCAGACAAAGCCTCCTCCCGGCCTCAGTGCCCTCCTCCAGGAGCTGCGGCATGTGGGCCCATTGCCTGTCCTGGCTGGCAGCTCCAACCTCCCTGGTGCAGCAGGGACTACCCTGAGCCGGGAGCGAAGCTGACGGCCTGTGCGACACCAGACACCGCCATGCCAGGCATCCAAGTCAAGGAGGGTGCGGACCAGTCCAGCTAATGTCCTGGTGGGTGGTCCCCAGTGCACGCTTGTCCCTCAAGCCAGACGTCCCTCAAGCCGGTATCTGTGGTCCATACCCAGGCCATCGGTGAATTCAAGTAGGGGTGGCAGGAGGCCCCATGTCCAGCCTTGTCCAGACCAGGGCCCTGTGCCCACCAGGTTGAGGCTGGCCGGAAGCACACACCACTCAGGCCACAGTCCATCCCTCCATGGACCACACCCACCAGCCCACCACCCGTGTGAGGAGGGGACATCCCTGGAGGAGGTCAGCATGTCCAGACACCCATCCGGCTGGCTCCACATCCTGCAAGGAACCAGAGGGCACCTGGTGAAGCCAACCGGCGGGGTTGAGTCCCTTCTGGATGGGGCCAGAGCCCCAGGTGGGCACTGTCATCCCTGACCCAAGGGCGTCTGGTGGTGCTCCAACACAGACTCACTCCCACACGACCGTGCGTGTTCTCACCCCCACCCCACTGGGACTGTCACGTCTACAGTTTGCATCAGCTGCCACGGTCCCTCCTGGGTGTTTCTTACGCTGTTGACTGTCCTTCAAAACCCTGACCATTTTGAGCCGATGATAACGTCTCCCTTCTCCAGAGGTTGGGTGTGCTCTGTTGTGATAAACTCCCACACCAGGATCTCACTGGCCTGTTCAGGGGGTCATGGCCCCCAGGGGTCTGCCCCCCTCACCTGCCCTGGGGCACAGGCTGCCTGCCTCTCTCCTGAGGCTCCCCGAGGCCAGCCCCCATCCATGTCCCTCCTAGGCCAGCAGCCAGCCTCCCAGTCCCGGACCAAGGACCATGCAGCTTCCTGTCTCGGCCAGTGGTCTGGGGACGCGTTCCCTCTCCTTGTATCTAGGTCTGGGGAAGTTGCCAAAGTGTTTGTGTTGTAAAAATGAAAAACAGGGCACCACAGACAGGCTGGAGGCCACCTCCAGGAGATCACAGTGGCAGAAGCTCTCTCCCCTTGGCTCTGCAGTGTTTACCAGGTTGTTCCAAGCTTCTGTCCAACCTTCCTTTGTGGACATGGCTCATTTGTGGGCCTGCGAGTGGGTCTCTCTGCCTCACAGTAGCCCCTTCATCAGGGGGAGGGGCTTCAAGTCAGGGTGGGATCATGGGGGTAGATCAGGATGCCAGGGCCAGAGGCAAGGAAGAACGGGGAGCTTGAGCCAGCCGTGTGTGTGCACGCGTGTACACGTGTGTGCGTGGGCACCTGGGAGGGGAGGCGTGGTTGGGAGTCTGCCCACCCGCTGTACCCTCCCCACCCACAGCAGGACCTGCTGCTCCCACCCTGAGGTCTGAGGCTCAGGGATCAGCTTTTGCTTAGAATGTGATGCTTCTGGGGCACGTCTGCTTTTGGTTTAAACGTTCACATAGACCTTGTCCCATGGAGAACCACGTGCCTTTCTTATCAGTCCTGATAACCGCCAGCCTCTCCCCAGTGCTGGCTGTGCCCCATCATCTCGGACTCTCACTAGGGGCCTGGGGTCAGCCCAGGACACCATTTTATAGACGGGGAAACCAGGTCCAGGCAAGGCAGCGCTGGGCCAGGATTTGAACTCAGGTCTTCCTGTCCTTAGGACACACCACCCCCCAATCCAGCCACAGGAAGAATGTGGCTCCCACCTCGTGGGACTCCAGCAGGCCAATAACTCCACAAATGCAGAGGAGGGCCGGGAGTCAATGCCAGTGTGGGGGGTGGGAGGGCATCTGCAGGGCTGCAGGTGGGGAGGGGGCCTGAGGGAACTTCCTGCAGGAGGGTGGGAGCAGGGGGGCAGGGAGGGTCTGGGGACGCAGGGTGGCGTTGGGACCTGAGGTGGGGTCTGTGTCCCCAGGGCGCCTCATCTCAGCAGCACTGTACAGATGGGGGGTGGGGGGAACAGAACCTCATAAGAGCCCTGGGGCCATGGACAGACAGATGGACAGGTCTGAGATACGAAGGTAGAAGCATTGATGGGATTTGTGCCGAGAGAGTGGGGGTACCTGTCTCAGGGAGCCCTTTCTAGCACCCCTCAGAGTTGGTCCTGGCCAAGGACCCTGCACCAAGAGCCTCGGGGCCAAGGGACCCACCCCCAGCCTTGAAAAGGCCTGTTGTGTCCCCGACTGGGGCAGGAGGCCTCTGCAAGGGCTGGCCAAGAGCCACAACAGCACAGACCACAGATGTCTGACAGCACGAGGCAGCCCCCATGTGCACAAACCAAGTCCGGCAGAGGGACAGGCAGCTCAGGGCCGCAGTGGGTGATGAGGAGCCCGGGTGAGGGTCAGGCCGGCCTGACTGAGAGCTCGCTCTGCACTCGAGCCTTGAGTCCTGCTCCACCACAGCAAATCCTGACGTGCCCTTCCAGGCCGCTGGTCACTCTGCACATCTTGAAAAGGCGCCACTTCGGCTGCACCCTTGTTTTACAGAGGTCACTGAGGCAGAGAGAGGCACAGCCCTGCGCTGAGTGGCAGACGCAGAGACCTTGCCCGGACCCCTGGGCAGTGGCAAGATGGCCTATGGGGGTCAGGGAGGCGCCTAGGGCACACGCCTGAAGGAGGACCCCACCTCCACGGTCCCTGCTGGAGCCTGTGCTCAACCACCCCGCCACCCAGCCCTCGGCCTCCCTCTGCTGTACCGAGGCGGTGAGGGCACAGGGTACTGAGGGGCGTTGCCCAGGGTCCTTGCCCCTCTCCACCTCCCCACCCTGAACAGGGGGCCTGGAGAAAGCAGAGCTCCAGCCTCCCAGCGGGTGCCTTGGCGGGTGCCTCGGGAAGGGTCCCCACCTCTGAGGGAGGCTGGGTGGAGCCAGTCTTGCTGGCCATGGCAGTCCTGGGTGCCCTCTGGTGGCTGCACTCAGCTTGTTGCTGCTTTGCTAGAGGCCGCTGGCCCCTCAGGGTCCACTGGGGCAGTGGTAAGCGCTGTGCCTCACACACACACAGCCTGGGCTGGGGGCCCTGTAGGTGATGTGGATGTCCACCAGCTCTGGGCTCTTCTTTCCAACCTGTGAAATAGGCTGAGCTGTGCAGCTCTCCCATTCAGGAAGCCCCAGGAAGGAATACCTGACCCTGAGTCTCTCTTGGTTACTCTCTGATTCCGGGGCTCCTGCAGAGTGGCCGAGGCCTCATCCTAGTCTTGATGGAAGCTGGCAGCAAGGGAACAGATGCCTTCCCCGACCCGAACCACTGTTGGGGAAGGTCCCAGAACCCCTCGCTGCCTCCCTGGCATCCCACAGCACCCCAGCTCTGTCCCCTCCCTCCCTCTGCTGACGCCAGCCCAGGGCACATGCTAGGGGCTGGTCGAGGCTCTGCTGGGCCTGGTGTCCCCACCCTCCTCTGCGCTACAGTTCTTAGCTCCTCTTGGAAGTGCAGGATCCCACTGCTCGTGGTCCCAGGCCTGTCTCCTGGGATGAAGGGGAGTGAACCCACCTGAATCCTTGTGCAGCACAAACAGGGATGGAGGTGCAGCCTCCAGGGAAACTGGGAGATGCAAAGGGACCCCTGAGGGGCCACCCTGGGGGAGGCACACAGCCCAGATTGGGGGGCAGCTCTAACCTGGCAGGACTAAGGGCTGGCCCAGCTCACCCAGGAGGCACCTGGTCAACAGGTACTTGTGCCCATGAGGAGAGTAGGGTGAGGGCTGGCCGGGCTGTGCTTATGTGACCTCCTCCCCAGGCCAGAACCAGAGTCCTGAGCACAGCAAGTGCTCTGTGCCCAGTCCTGTGCTGGGTGCCAGTGCACCTCAGACTTGGGGGCATGGGGCGGCAGGGAACAGACAGGGTACTGTGGATGGGACAGGGCAAGGCTGGGGGAAAGCACGAGTGCCCAATTCACAGCCCCACACGCTGTGGCCAGACCCCAGGTCCAGACCACCTACTCGGGAACTGACTGCTGTGGGTCCAGCACTGTCCCAGGTCCAGATACACTGAGCCCAGGACAGGTGGGACCTGCTTGGGGTGGGCAGACCTCTGGCAGCCTGGACCTGGGAGTGGAGGTTCCCAGTGCAGCCCTGTGTGTGTCCTCATGGGGGAGGTTGCCCCACAGGTGCTAAGCCGGTCACCATCCAACCCCCTGGGTTCATAAACCCTGACCCGGCGTGTGCCCTGCTCGGTGACTCGGGAAAGGGGTGTGAGTGAGGGATTATACAATGAATCGATCCTAAAGAATGAAACCCTTGGGGCAGTTCTTTTCTTTTCCTTGTTCCTAAACACGCCTGGGTCTAAAGGGGAAGGCCGCTGGAGTCCCCGAGTTGCGTTTTCACTGGGACACGTTATGCAGAGATTAGAAACGGTGACATATTGTAATAACCCAATATTTAATTAAAGATTAAAATAGGAAGGCTGGGGATCTCCGGCTGCCCGCCCAGGGTAACACCACGGCAAACCTGGGCCGAGTCCCACTACGAGTAGAGGGGACACGCCTCAGCCAGGGGTCCGGGGGCCCGCCGACAGGGCGCAGGGGTGGCGAGGAGGGGGACCCAGGTTGGGGCTCCGGGCAGGAACCCCAGGCAGCGTTCCCTCCCTCGTCCTCTGGGCGGCGGGAGCAGCGCGGCGCCGGGACATCCCTCGGCCCGGCCGTGCCGGTGCTTCCCGGCGGCGCGCCGCCCCAGGAAAGTTCCCCCGCCCCGGGCCCCTCCGGCCGATGGAAAGTTTCCGTGGCTGCGCGGCGCCAGCTCCAGGCGCCGGGTCGAGCAGGGGGAGGACACGGCTCATATTGGCCGCGGCTTGAGGGGCGCGCGGACCGAGGCGCACGGCCGGTCGGGCAGGACCCGAAGCTGCGCACAAAGGGACCCGCCCCCGTCAGTCCGGGGTCTTGCGCACCGCGGCGCGGGCTCGGTGCCGGTGGAGCAGAGCCGGGCTGGACCCCCGGCCTTGACCCCTGCCCGGACCTCGATTCGGGCCCCTGCCCATCCCGCAGCCCCGATCCCGGCCCCGACCCCGGTCCCCGGCCCGAGCCTACCTGGAGCGCGGCGTGGGCGGCGCCGCAGCGCGGCCCCCGCCCCAGACGGGCGTCCCCGGGTCCCTCGGCGCGCGGCGTCCCCGGGCGGGCGCAAGTAACTGTCCCAGGGCCTCCGCTCGCGCCGGTGCAGGACTCACGCCCCCAGCCCAGCGCAGCCCAGACTAACCCTCCGCCCCTCTCGCGGCCCGTGCGCAAAAGAGGCCTGCCGGCGCGGCGACCCTCGCCCCGCCCCTCCGCCGCCAGTGTTTCCATTGGTCGGGAGGCCCGGCAGCCGGCACCGATTGGACGGGCGCGGAGAGATACCGGCTTGCCATTGGGCGCTCCGGCTGTCCGTCTCTGCCGACCACGGCCCCTCGTGGAGTAGCGGAGGCCCGGGCACCTGCCGGGACCTCTGCGGCTGAGGTCGGGGCCGCGGGCCGCCCCTTCCGGCGGGCCGCCCCCTCCCGGCCGCCTTCGAGGAAGTCCCCGGACCGTCTGGCCCGAGCTGGGAAGGGAGCAGGCCCGGCGCCCCATCCCCGGACTCGGGCCGGGTCGCCTGCATCACCACCCCCAGTTCCCAGGTATCCTGCTCCAGCGCCTGCTGTTGGCCCGGCGCTGGGCGCCACGCCCTCCCTTCAGCGTCAATTGTATTCCCCACAATCCGCGAGGGAGCGTTCTGCTGCCCTCCCATTTTACAGACGGGAAACCGAGGCTCAGAGAGGTTCTCACTAGCTTTAGGTCACCGGGGCTCCAACCCAGTCCATCTGACTCCGGGGCCCGGGCGCTCTCCCACCCTCATTGCCCCAGGGTTCCCACTATGGAGGCCGGAGTGGGTGGGGCTGGCAGTTTTTCCAAGGGTAGAAAGGGACCGCTCGGTGAACAGCGGTTTTCCTCCTTGGTCAGTGATGACTCGACAGACACCGTGGGCTCAGCCCATCCTGCAGGGCCCCAGGGACTGGCCTCCCTCATGCGGCTCACCGAAAGGCCACAGGTCTGGGCCTGGGGAGGAGAAGTTTGTGTTCATTTTCCCCGCGTTCTGGTGTCCATTTCCTCCACCCTACCTGGGGTCATGCAGGATCCCTGTGGGGCTCAGCCACCCGAGTTGGGTTTAGCACAGGTTACATTTCCCTGCCAGGTGGAGAGCAGCCACCTGGTCCCTGCAGTGACACAGGGCACACACATGACCACAAATGGGACCACAACCCTAGGCCAGCTCCAGGTAACTTTGGGGTGCAGGGGGCACCAGTGTGGATGCTGCCCACTGGGGCTTGTTTCAGGGGGTCCCTGACCAGTGACCCTGGCTCGTGCGTGGTTCTAAGCCGTTCTTGCTCTGGTTGCACCTGGAGATGACCAGATCCTCAGCTCACCATATTCCCCAAGGCTGCACAGAGCCACATGGCCCACCACAGTGCTAATTGGGGGGACAGCGGGGGTAGAGACATTCATGTCTTATCCACCCACATCAGGGGTCCACTGTGTTCACCCAGAAGTTCCTCGGTCAGAACGAAGAAAAGGAAATGATTTGGGGCCAGAATTCACCACTGGTACCACATTGGGTTCCCCTGTACCCTGGCATACATGACAAATCAACCCCCAGCAGCCATTCAGAGCCAGGCAGCCACAGCCAACTGACTGGAATTGGTACTGGACGTGTCACCAGCACTGGAAGTGACAGCCACTTGGCACCCTGGCACAGGGATATTGCTTGAAGCTCTGGGCAGGCAGAATGAAGGTTCCCTCTCCAGAACATGGCAGACCCTTTCCTATACTTAGGAGTGGATTTAATTAGCCCAAAGTTCTCTGTGGATCTCTCCAAGGGCATTGGGCCCTGGTCCTCCTGCAGCCCCTCCTCTCACAATGACCTTGTGGCCCAGCACCACCCCTTTCCCACACACTTGCTGATGGTGGCAAGAGGGGCTGGACAGACCTCTGCTGAGAGGGCAAAGGGGAGAATTGTGCACCAAAATCGGCCCAAGTGAGGACTCCCTCCATCCCCCCTCATCCCTACCCCCCCCCTCCTGACAGGCTTCCAGAGGCCTGTCTGCCCTCAAGCTGGCTCACCAGCTGCACGGAGGGTCGGGGCAGGCAGTGCCAGTTCCACGAGGACCCACCATGACCCAGGCTGCAGATGGGGGTCAGAAACAGAGTGCAGGAGAGATGGTCTCTACCCCTAGACCACTGTCACAGGGCCCAGTAGCCTGGTCTCCTATATTTCGCCCTCTCTACCTGGCTTCTGGCCAACTCTGTAGGGGCATACCTGGGGCATGTGAGGAAAGCTGCAGGGAGAAAAAGGTTTCAGCCGGATATTAAGAAGAACTTCCCAACAGTTGCAGATGCATGAGATCAAAAGGGTGACCACACAAGGTAATGAGCTCCCCATCTGAGGATGTATCTATGTATGTATTTATGTATTTTCTTTTTTAGATTTTTTTTGACGTGGACCATTTTTAAAGTCTTTATTGAATTTGTTACAGTATTGCTTCTGTTTTACATTTTGGTTTTTTGGCCGTGGGGCATGTGGGATCTTAGCTCCCTGACCAGGGATCGAACCTGCACCCCCTGCATTGGAAGGTGAAGTCTTAACCACTGGACCACCAGGGAAGCCCCTGGATGTATGTATTTAGAGGTGATGTAGCAGTGAACCCCTTGTAGTCCTGAGACTACCCCCACCCAGATGCATCTCATTGGGTGATGGCAAAGTGGGATTTAAACCTCCACGGAACCCAAGCATGGCTGCATCCCACTTTGCAGGTAATGGGAAGGCACTGCTCAGGAGGGCTTGACCAGTCTGTGTCCCACCCCTCTAAGGCATTGGCCCAGTGATTTGGGGCAGACTACTGCAGCTGCTGCCCCATCCCCCAGGGCATGGTCACTCGCCTCCAAGCCCCAGGTCCTGCTTATTCAACACTACTACCTCTTGGCTGGACTGCATGATCCAGCTGCCAGGAGGGGAATCACTGGCACCCACCCAGCATGACTCTCTTGACAGAAGGCAGGAGGGAGGACTGAGTGTCTCACTGGGTTTGCCGCCTGCTGGCCAGGAGTCCTTGGACGTCGGGAGTCCTTGGCTTCTGTGCCTGTAAAGAGCTTTTGTTGAGTTCCAGGAGGAACACAGATAAGATGGCAAGAGAGTGGGGTGGAATGGGCCTTTGGGGGTGTCATGCAGGTTTGGGTTTTACTCTTGCCTGTGTTTACTACCAGCCAGGCCCTTGCCCTCTCTGAGCCCCAGTTTTCACAGGGCGTCAGTGCTCCAAGGAAGGATCAGGGCACCTACAACCTCAACGCAGGGCTGTGGAGCTAATCCAGCCACTGCTACTTGCCACCTTCTTTTGACTTCAGGCAAGTGACATACATAACTGCTCTGAGCCTCGATGTTTGCATCTGTAAAATGGGATAAATGAGAGCTGTGTCCTGCAACTCTGGGTTTAGAGCACTTAGCACATTGTTATTAACCTTAATACAACTATTTGCTGAGGGCCCACTTTGGAGCAAGCCCTGGGCCTCTGACTCCCCACTTTCTCTGCACTCAGACCCCAGACACAGCCCAGAGGCCAGTGTGCGCAGGGAGCCCAGTGAATGACTCTGTTCTCTTGCAAGGGCCCGGGTCAGTGCCCCTTCCCAGCCTCTTGCTCACTTGTAACCCGGTGCAGATCAAGCCGGCAGCCCTTCATCCTGGGGCCGGCCCTGCAGAACAGCCTCGAGGTGGGTTAAAGGCTGCAGTGGCCGGTCCAGGGTCTGTCCTGAGTTTGGCAGGGATGTCAGGGGTGCAGTGAGGAAGATGGCCAGTTAAGAGGCATGGAGGGGGCGAGCAGGGCCCCACCAGTGAGCATCCCTGCAGAGCCTCCAGCAGGGCCCAGTGCAGCGCGGGACGCTGGGCGGGCAGGTGACGTGTCCTCGAGGTCAGGGCCCAGGGGCCGGTGTCCGAACCGGGCGGGCTGCAAAGGCCGCAGGGGTCACGAGGCGCAGCCGGGCGCTTGGCGCAGCCCCGGGGGCGGGGCGCCGGGAGGTGCAGCCCGGAGCGATGGTGCGCGCAGCCAACTGTGCTCCGGCTCGCGGCTCGCCGCCCCGCCCCTAGCCGCGCTGCCCAATGGCGAGTGCGCAGGCGGTGGGGGGCGGGGCCTGGGCGGTGGCGGCGGCGCGCGGGCGCAGCACCCGGAAGTCGGCGGCGGTGGCGGAGGTGGTGAGTACGCGGTGGACTGCGGGCGGCGGGTGGCCGGCGGCGGGTGGCCGGCTGCGCTCCCCGCGGTGCTCGGGGCTCGGAGTCGGGAAGCGGGTCTCGGGAAGTGGGGCGCGGAGTCGGAAGCGGCCGTACAGCCCGCCCTGCCTCAGTTTCCCCTTCTCGAGGCGGTGAATGCAAATCCAGCGGCCGGTCCGGGGAGACCAAGCCGACCCCGGCCGAAGGAGCGTCCCTCCCATTCCTGGAAGGCGTTTCCAGTGTCCCCGCCTGGGTGGGGCGTGGGCCCCGCAGGCAGGGCCGGTGTCCCTCGGTGGGGCAGACTGGCCGATCGGGAGCTGCGCGGTCATCGCGGGGCGAGGGTGGGTGGGCTACGCGGCTGTCGGCCCCAGAGCCCTGAGTCACGCTGCTCCCTCCCTGCGCCCTGCTGTGGGTGACAGCTGATGTCTCTCCGGGGAGGCAGCAAGTGCCAGGTCATCTGTGCGTCTGGACACGGTCTTCCTGGGGTGGCTCAATACTCAGACCTTCCCCCCCAGGGCGTCAGGGGAGGAGACTGGGCAGGGCTGCATGCTGGGCAAGGCCTTGTAGCCTCTGGGCTTTAAGACGCCTTCCCGCCCAGCAGCTACCACGCTCACCTCTGGGCCACAGATTTGGCTTGGGCCTTCTGGCCTTGGACCGGTCCCTGAGGCTCAAGCCCCCGTCTGTCCTCCACTGGGGATGTCACATGGTCAGCCAGGCCTGCCCTGCCATCCTGCTGCGGACTTGCCCACTGATGTTTTGCTGTTGCTGTTTCCATGCGGCAGCTGTGCAGTAATGGTGCTGTAAGGGGCGCCTGCAGCTGGTAGCTCTTGGGAATTGCTTTTTGCTGCTTGTTCCTTAGTCTTCTGGGCAGCCTTTCACGGCAAGTATTTGTTGGCCAGACACCGTTCACAGCGAAGAAAACTCAGGCCGAGGGCCAATGGTGTTCCCAAGGTCAGTAAGAGCCAGGGTTGGCCTCTCCTCCTGAGCCCCTCTCCTAAGAACCTTCCTGCGTCGGGTGACCTTTCGTGTGGGGTGGGGCTGCAGGAGGGTGGCTGTGTTGGCAGGTGGACACAGCAGAGCTTCTGTTCCCCCCTCTCCAGGTTCCCAGGGCTCCCAGTGGGCGGGCATGTTGCCCTGGTGCTCCCACCCCCTTGGACCCCTGACCATTCACTTCAAAAGCATGTGTCCTGCAGTCCTGTGGCTGTGTGTTACTGGTGTGTCTGCAGAATGCAGGCCCCTCAGACCAGACCACTAGCCGTCAGCTCTGCCCCGCTGCCCAGCCCCTGAGCCGTATTACTGCCTCATGCTTTCTTTGTTTTTTCATTTCTGGGCTGTCACTTTGATCATGTTTACCCTGGGTGTAGTTACATGTGGTGTTGTGGGGACTTACTCCTGTGCTGGCTGCTGCTCTAGAAGGCGCCTCCCGGTCCCACTCGCCTGTCCGTGGATGCTGCTGCTTCTGAGGATGTCAGTAGCCCAGGGCAGGGAGGTAGGCGGGCTGCTACAAATAGGGCCACGCTCGTCACTGACACCCCAGATGTGTGAGGACTGGGTCCATCCTTTGGCAACATGTCAGCCGGTGTTGAGGACAGTTTGTTGGTCTGGACTTCGGGGTTTGGTGATGGGCTCTGAGAGAATGAGGACACCCCTGGACCACTGAGTTCCCTTTTCAGGGTATCGATGAAGCCTTTTTTTTTTCCCTCTCAACTTTTTTTTTAGGTTGCAGAAATAATGGATACACGCTTAAAAGTAAAGAGGCCAGCCCCCATCTCGTGGTGTCAGCTGGTACTCAGGGAGGCTCTGCTGGGTCTTCAGGACCATGCCTACTATAAGTATTTACTTCCACCCTCTTTCGAGGGGCTGGTGGGAATGCCCCCTTCCTCCCCTATTAACCATGTGAGCTATAGGGGCCACCATGAGGCCGGGCTGGCCCCCGCCTTGTGGGGAAGCTGTGTTCCTGCCAGGAGGGGCCGGGGTGCGGAGCATCCAGAGCTCACCGTGGCTCACTGTATCCCTCATTTGTGTTGCCCTTTTGAACCTTGAAGGGACAATGATACTTGGTATGAGGCTGAATTAGTGCTCCTAAGACATCTTGAAGATCTCAGGAAAGAGTGTCGCCATAGAAAATGTGTCATGGTGAAATGCTACTTATCAGCCAGATGACAGAGTGTAGATTATGGAGTTCTAGGTCGTGGGCAGGGAGGAGGGCACAGTGTTTGGGGGGGGGGGGCGGCGGGCTGCTTGGAACGATTAGGATGGCAGGGCTTTCTCAGCGAAGGCTCCGGAACAGCGACAATGTGTTCCCATGTGTTTACCTCCTCTGCTGGCAGCCTGGGGGGACGTCACACGTCACTTGTAAAGAGCAGCTCCTGCCGTCCAGTTCCGCCCTGTGCAGGGTGGGTGGGGTGCCCAGCTCCTCTGCTCAAGGCCAGATGGACAGGCTGGCTAGCCTTGACCACGTTCCTCCACATGTGTGCGGTGCTGGGCGTAAGGAGTGGAGCCGCCGACTCTAGGGCTCCATCACCCCCTGCCCAGAGCCCTAAGCAACAGCCAGAGGAGACTGATTGCTGGGACCCGGGGCCTCACTGTCCCACTGGCCCAGGCCCCCTTGTTCCTGCTTGCTCGCATGTGTCCCCGCATTCCTCGCTGCCTCTGGCCAGCGTGCTCCCCTCTGTCTGACAGAGGGAAGTGCTCCCCGAGGGCACAGGCCCCCACCCCACCCGGTGGTCGCCTGAGTGTGTGGGTCCTTGTGCAGAACTCAGGGCAGCCTGGCCGCTCCGTCCTGTTCTGAGGAGCTCTGAG
Organism: Balaenoptera ricei; assembly: GCF_028023285.1. Taxonomy (NCBI): domain Eukaryota; kingdom Metazoa; phylum Chordata; class Mammalia; order Artiodactyla; family Balaenopteridae; genus Balaenoptera; species Balaenoptera ricei. Next base: position 27,991,287 of record NC_082652.1, read on the forward strand.
CTGGGGCTGGATCCGCCTTGTCCGGTCTCCTGAGAATTGCTCTTCCTGCCTCACCCCTCAGTGCCCCCCCACCCAGAGTAGCAACTCAAAGCCAGCGGGGAAGGAGGGCAGGGTCTGTCCATGTTCTCCTCATGGGCAGCTTTCCAGGTGGATGATCCTGTTTTCCCTACCGGAAGTGTGCAGCGTCCAGCTCCAGGGATGGTGCAGAGTGAGCCCAGCATGCAGCCGCCATCCAGATCAGGGTGTGGACACCGTCACTAGCACCCAAACGTCTCCCTGCGGGTCTCCATTGTCCCCTGGCCAGGTGGCCTGCCCTGACTTCTGTACCCACGCATGAGTCTTGCTTCTTCCTTGCCTCGTACAAGCACCGAGTGGTATGCTCTCATGGGTGGGGTCCCGCTGTGCCCCACGCTGCTCAGGCGGGTGGACACCACTATGGACAGACAGCCTGGCTTCCAGCTCCGGGCTGTGGACTTCCTCGTCTGTGTCACTTCATGGACATGGGTACCCCACAGTGCCTGGTGTGCCCTGATCAGTCGGAGTTTTAGAAGCTTCTGTGAAAAGCCAAGAGGGAGACTCACCTTCCAGATACCACAGCATGTGCTGAAGCTCAGGGGCCGAGGGGCCGAGTGGTGGGGTGTCCAGGGCGTGACCCAGGTGGTGGCAGACAGCATGCCCGTCTGCTGGGAAGCATGGGGGTCCGTGGCTCACACCTCCCACATAGGCAGACCCTGGATACATCCTAGAACAAAGCCCAAACGCAACCACGCACGGAAATCAAGAGAAAGGGGCTCTTGCTTTGAGATGAGAAGGGCGAGAACCATGCAGTACAAGTGGGGGGACTTGCTGTGGAAGGACATATGGATTCCGATGGAGGCAGCACAGGCAAAGGGATGGGCCACCCCACCCCGCTGCCACCGCACTGTGGGACAGAGGCCCTGGATCCTGGCACGGTGTGCCAGTGGCTGCTGGGGGATGCCAGCAGACCACCTGAGCATCTCCTGCCACTGCGGTGAGGGTCGGGGGAGCAGTGGCGGGTCCCCTCGTGCTGGACGCCCCTGTGCCAGACATTGGAGGGAGTCGGCCGGGCGTGCTCATCTAAGAGCGCCACCCCCTGCCCAGTGATTCTGCCTCCCGGATGTCTGCCTGGGAGACAGGACGACACCTGTTGGGAAGGTCCTCAGCCTGTTTGCAGAACGTGCGCACCGGGCCCGGCTGTGTTACTCTGTATGGGTGGAAGCTGGATGGCAAGAGTGGACAGAAGGCGCACATGCCCCGGGCAGCAGCAGGCAGGTGGGGGACGCCGCTACCCAGGGCGTGGGCGAACCGCATGGCCAGGTGGCAAGAAGACAGGGTGGCGGGGTCCTGTGCATGTGATGGAGCATACATCTGTGGAGTACGTGGAGCCATGGGCGGGGGCCTTCCTTTGGGGCCTTGCAGTGAGCACAAAACGACATGCCCCCCAACCCTAGTGGTGACAAATATGGCTTCTCTCTGCCACCAGGCCCAGAGACCCACTGCCACGCCACGTGGGCACCCTGGGCACTTGTCAGGATGTTCGGCCATCTCACAGCCTGCATCCTCCGGTCCTGGGAGGCCCCCTCAGACTGCTGCCCATGAGGCTTCCCCTCAGCCCAGGCCACCGTCTGGGGTCTTCCTTCCGTGGGGGCCCGTCTGAGGCCTGGCTGCACCCCTGTATGCGAGGCAGTTGTAAGGCAGCCCCCCAGCAAGATACACATGGGCACAGTGATTCCAGGACTGTGGCCAGGACGGAGCCGGCTGCCCCACTGTGAGCTTTCCTGGGGGCTGCTCGCACCTGGGGAGGGTCAGCAGGGATGCTCAGGAGCACGCTGGCTGCCGAGCATTTCCGTGACGTGGCTGGAGCAGCTCATTCGTGTGCCAGGGGGTGCAGATGGGCAGGTCCAGTGCCCGGGGCATCCTGAGAGCATGTACTGGGGTCAGGAGACCCCACGTGTGCCCACACTATCACCCCGAGTGCAGCCAGCAGGCACCCCCATCCCCCAGAGCCCTCATGTGGCCCCTGGCACCACCTGAACTCTCGGTGAGAGAGGAGCCTGCCCAGGATGTGCCCGACCTGGGAAAGGGGTCCCCAGCTGTCCCTCCCCTGCCCCGTGGCACTGGGGCCCGGCCTCCTCCAGGTCAGTGTGTCACCTGCCCCATCGGGTGGGGGCCCTGCTCTCCTGGCCTGGGTCCCCCACTGCCATCCTGCTTGCCATGGGGCCAAGCAAGGGGGAGGGAGGGGGAGGGAGCCCCCTCACCTGCAGAGGGCAGGCGTGTGGCATCCGACTGCCATCCACACACCTGGCGGGGTGTGCACGTCACCTTAGCGGCCTCCACACCCGTTGGGCCGGCACGGCTTCCTGTATCGCTTGAAGCCGCAGGCTTTGCCCACCTCCAGGCGGCGTCCACCCTGTGGTCTCTGAGGCCTGTGGGTGAGGCTCCTCGTCAGGCCCCGGGACCTTCCTGCCCACCTCTGGCTCTGCCTCTGCCTCTGCCTCTGGCCACCTGGCCCTCATGGCGGCCCCAGCAGCCACAGAGCTCTGACATGGGCGTGTGGACACCCCAGGCTCCAGGTGAAGGTGGGCGGGGCGGGGATGGCGTGAGAAAGCCGGCGTGCTTCTGCCCCGGTCGCCCCCCCTCCCTCGGCACTTGCCAGCCCAGGTGCTCTTCAGGGTGACTTCCTCCTGACAGGCTTAGGTGTCACCTGGTGAGGAGGAGCCCTGAGTTTACCTGGAGCAGTGAGACCTGTTGAACTGCTCCCCCACCTCACCTTCCCACTCCGTGGCCTTGGAAGCCTTAGGAGCGGAGGGGAGCATTTCCCAGCAGCGGAGCGCCCCGGGCAGGATGCCCCAGTCAGTGCCCCGCTGCAGTGCAGTGGTGGGACGGCAGTGGTGTGTCCAGGGCTTGCTCTGGGAACCCCGAAAGTCAGCAGGGGTGTCAGGGAGGACTCGCCAGGCCCCGAAGAGGGTGTTGGAGCTCGGCCTGGGTTGGGGCAGGATGGAAGAAGGGCCCTGCACCCACAGGACCTGCGAAGGAGGGTGCTGGGGGTGGTGGGAGTGAAGCGGGAAGGGGATGGGCCAGTTGGCAGCGGGCCTGGCTCGAGTGGGGGGTGAGGGATTGGAGAGAAAGGCAGTTCCTGATGGTCTCTTCCCCAGGGGCTGGCTTTCCTCTGGTCCTTCCCTCCCAATGACCGCGTCTTCACTCTTCACTGAGGCCGCAGCCCTGGGTTCCGCGCCCACACCACTGGCAGCAAGCTGCCCGGAGACCGCTCGGCAGCCTTCCTCTGACCGCGGAGCCCTTCTTGCCACCACCTTCTGGAGGGCTTGTCTGCCACCCACCTGGGCCAGCTAGGGTGGTGGGGTGCTGCAGCCGAATTGGGGGGCTCTGCATCTGGCCTGTGAGCAGCGGTGGCCGGCGACCTCGCCCAGTGCCAGTCATGCAGCCTGGGCTGGGCGTGGGGGGATGGCAGGCATGCTGGCCTCCTTTGACGGCCCAGAGTAGTGTGTTCCTGGTGACGCAGCCCTTTGTCCTGGCGGGGCCGGGGGTGGTGGGATCTCAGCAGGGCTTCTCCCATTGACCTCGGCCAGCCTGGTTGCCACAGATGACACAGGCCAACCTTGCCTGGAGCATCCTTGTGTCTGGGAGAGACCAGCCCCCTCAGGGTGGGGGACCTGTGTCTTCTGTGCTGGACTCTGGTCACGAGGCAGGTGCTGGGAGCCCTGCCAGCTACACGGGACAGGTGGGATGACGAGGCCCTGTGATGCCCAGCGTGCTTCCCATCACCCTGCACTGCATTCTGGGTGATTCTCATTCTCTGTGCCTAATCTGCCGAACATTCTCTGCCAAGTTTTAAGTCGTACTTACTGGGGCTGCTGTTTCTAAAGGGTCTTTCTGGTGCTGGGGTGGACACCCCATTTACTCTTTATCATGTCCTTTCCCTGCAGATATTCCTGAGCTCCTTTCTCCTGTACTCAGTGGCTGGTTTATGGGACGTGTGGGGACTACTGCTGGTTCTTGCTGTGGTGCTTTGTTTTATGTGGTTCTTTCTATTGTACTGCTTTTTGTTCTTGAAATTATTTGTGAGACTTCTCGGAAGTCTGGGATGAAGAGGAAAACTTTGGTTTGCCTGGTGCCCAGGGGCACTGCCAGTGCAAGCACCCATCAGACCAAGTCCCTGGACCCCTGGTGTGGCCCTAGTTCTGCACATGGAGCTTCTCAGGGACCACGCCCACTTCTGTGCACCTTCCCTGCGGCCCTGGTGTGGCTGTGGATACAACCCCCCAACCCTAGCTCCCTGTCCTGGGTCGGTCCTGGGCTGTGTCTTCTGTCTCCCTCATCCCTGAGGCCACCAGAGCCTGGTTTGCCCCGTGGGCCACTGCCCTGGGGCAGGAACTGCTGCTGTACTCTGCTGTCTTTCCTCTCTGGGTTCCTGTGTTCTCTGAGATGTTGGCTAAATCCTGCATGACCTTGTCAGCTCTTGGTTGCTTTTAAGATTTTTCACCTTCTTTCAAGCGTTTGGAATTGCTTTTACCAGGGAGGTCGGTCCCAACAGTCTGCCTACCAGTACTGGGATCATCAGGCACTCCTGGGATGATGGCCACCAGTGGACACTGCCAGGCCGCCCTGGCGGGAACCCAGCCTGTTCCCATCACCTTGGGGAACCCTTCTGCACAGGGCCCTTCTGCATCAGCACTGCATGTGGCCCAGCATCCCGGGGGGGGGGGGGCAGCGGCTGGCAGCCCATCTCACATGGCACACATCCCCTAGCGCCCCGGGCTGCTGCAGATGGTGCTCGTCACCGCAGCAGCACCTCAGCTGCACAGCCACAAAAGTTGGTCCTCTGAGGCTGTCACCACATCTGTGCCTGGAGGAACACAGGGCTGAATCCTGGGGGTCCCTCCAGGGCCTGTGGGGGCCGACAGGGAAAATAGTGGGGTGAACCCTGCCCCTGCCACCTGCGCCAGCCAGACCAGTGAGCACGAGTGAGAGGAGGGTGGGACGCCCGAAGGCCTCGTGTGCTGGGCAGCTACCGCGTGGCTCTGAGCCACGGTTGTGTCTGTGGTGCTGGCCTTGGGCTCCGGCCCATCCTTGGCTTCTCTTTGCACGGTGGCCAGAGCCACCATGCCCGCCCACCCACCATGCGATGCTGGCATGGCTTTGAAGCCAGGGTCGGTGTGGTGGGAACAATCTCCTGTGAATCCCAAGGTGGGAAGGGTTCCGTTTCAGACCCCAGAACCAGAAGCAATTGCCAACAATCCAGGGCCAACGAGGTCACAGGCGTCAGGGGAGTGTCTGGCCAGTGCCCAGGAGCGTGTTTACAGAGATGGATGAGTGTCAGGGCATCCGACACGCGGTCTCCTCGTCCAGCGAGGGTCTGGGCGTCGTGAGCCCATTCCGTTTGGGCAAGGGAGTTTTGCAGGTTTGGGAGGCAGTTCTGTTGTCTGCCATTTACTCAACTCATTTTTCCTTCTCCCACAGACCTCGTTACCCCGTGTGAGCCAAGCCACCCCTTGGGGACCCATGTGCATCATCTTCTTTAAGTTCGATCCTCGCCCCGTTTCCAAAAATGCGTACAGGTAACCCCCTCGTGCTGCGTCTGCTATCCTGCTCGGCCTTGGGAACACGCCATCCTCAGTGCCTGTTTGGGCTCCATGTGCGGGGTCGGGGGCAGAGGCCAGGCCCTGGGACACGCTGCCCGGGCCCTGCCCTGCCCTCTCCCACAGTGGCCACTCAGTGTGGGCAGGGACCCTGAGTCGATGTGCAGAGATGCTAAGACTGAGCCGCTGAAGGTGGCCATGTGGGCAGGATGGGGGAGTGACGTGGGTCCAGCACAGCCCTGCACCTCTGACTGGGGATCAGGTTGCAACAGAACAGAGTGATAGGGAGCGACACCTGGCTTGTGGGGCTGGAGCCTGTGGCCAGTGAGCAGTCTGGGTGGTGAGGGCAGAGTGTGGGGGGCGGGTCAGGGAAGCTGGGGGACCAGCTAGAGGAGGCGGGAGGCCGAGGCCAGTGAGGGGCCACACACGGTCCGGATTCCTCTCCTCCCCATGACCCCCGGCTCTGGACGGCGCCCCTCCATTCCCCGGCACCCTGGTGGGAATCCACCGACATTTATCCACACGGAGAATGAGGCTGGGATGTGACCCTCAACCACAGATGAGCCACTAGTGCGACTGCCTAGGAAGTTTACATCATCTCAAGATCTGGAACATTTCAACTGGCTTCTGGGATTCCGTGCTACCTGATGTGTGGCTGAAGTAACTCATTCCAGGCTGGGGAACGGGGAACAAGGGGTGCCCAGTGTCCCTTTCCTGCAGGGGAGTGGGCAGCAGGGCCATGCTGGGGGCCGGGAGCTGGCCCTGAGCAGCCCCCAACAGAGCATGCCGTGTGAGTCAGGGTCCAGCCAGGGGACAGAATCCCGGAGCAGTGATTTGAGCAGGGAACGTCTAACTCGTGGAAATATAAACTGTTGTGGGATCGGGGTGCCCGAGGCAGAGCCTGTCTTCCATCCTTGGGCTGAGACCCAGACCTTGCTGGGGGCACAGCCGTGGCACACCGGGCAGCCGGGAGCTCTCTGGGCACTTGCTGGAAGTCTGCCTGCTCCGCTCGCGCTGGCCGCTGTCTGGGGCGCTTGTTGCTGGGGAAGCCGCACCCAGAGCCTGGGAGAGAAGCCTCTCCCTCTGCAGCGTCCCTCCAGCGCCCTCTGCTGACAGAACTGGACCTGCAGCCACTGCAGAGCCCCCAGGAAGGGCGGGAGTGGGGCTGAGGCAACAGGTGGATCACTGGCGCTGTCGCCTTCCGCGCTGAGAGTAGCACTCCTTCCTCCTGACAAGTGAGGACACGCGGCCTGATGGCCACCGAGTCCATGGCTGCCTTGGTTCTTACTCACGGATTCAGCCAAGCCCTGAGGTCACCCCTGTTCTCCTGGGAGTGAGAAGGAATGGAAGGGACGGGGAGGGGGAGCCTGCGTCCTGCCAGGACCTGCCTCTGACAGCTCCCGGGCTGGGACTCGGTCTCAGCATTGATCTCAAATGTTGTCCTAGCCTGATGGCGTTGGAGGGTGAGAGGGGCTTCCGGCTCCGGGGTGGGCAGCTCTCACATGTGATGTGGGACTAGGACGGGAGGAGTGGGGGTGGAGCTGCTGTGGGAGGGACACTGCAGCAGGGCCGTGAGGAGAGCCTGGTGAGCCGACCCTGGGCCCATCGGAGACCAAGGAGGGGCCCCCAGCTCCTGGAGTTGCGGGGGGCAGGCACAGAGCCAGGAGGCCTGGCTGTCCTCACCTGGGCTCCCTCCCACCTAAGCTGTCGCTGCCCTGGCTGGCAGTGCAGCAGCTTCTGCCCCCACCCCAGTGCCCATCACTGTGTTCACTGCCGGCCCCCCACCCAGTGATGTCAGGAGAAGAAGTGTACTTTGTGTGTGTGTGTGTTTGTGGTTAAGTATACATGACATAAATTTACCATTTTTAAGCGCAGGGCTCAGCGGCATTAAGCACATTCACACTGTCATGTAACTGTCACCAGAACGTTCTCATCTTCCCAAACTGACACTCTGTGCCCAACAAACACTGACTCCCCATCCCCCTCCCCAGCCCCTGGCACCCACCCTCCTTCTTTTTGTCTCTATGACCTTGACTCTTCTAAGTGCCTCATGGAAGTAGCATCATATGTTTTCTTTTTGTGTCTGGCTTTTTTTCACTCAACATAATGTCCTCAAGGTTCATGCACGTTGTAACATGTGTCAGGATTTCCTTCCTTCTTAAGGCTGAATAATGTTCCTTGTGTGGATGGACTATGTTTTGTGTCTGCGTCCATCCTGTCGGCGGACACCTGTACTGTTCCTGCTTCTCGGCTGCTGTGGACATTAGTGTACAAGTACCTGTCCCAGCCCTCTTTTCAGTCCTTTTGGGTATATACCCAGAATCAGAAAATCCTGGATCACACGGAACCTCCAAGTTGATTTCCTCGTGTGTCTTCTGATGGCTGTACCAGAGGCTCCCTGCAGCGTTGGTCCGTGTCCTCATGTTGGGTGGTGGAGTGGGTCATTGTGGCGCTTTGTCGTCATGCATCATTGAGACTAGGTCCTCTCCCCACAGCCGGAAAGGCCCAGACCCAGGGCCGCCGTCCACTTGGACACCACTGCCCACAAAGCCTGTCCAGGGCCTGGGACCCACACAGGCCCCTGCTCCGGCACGTTCGACATCGCACCTGTTTTCATCTGTGTTTGTGAGCTAAGGTCACCCCTGTGTCAGTAATGCTCCAGGGTCAGCTGATTGCAGAGGACTCTTCCATCTGGGTCTGTGGCCATCCCTGCCGTGTGTAAGCATTGATCTAAACAGATCACCTCTGCCCTGAAGGACAGAGCGGGACATCCTCACTCTGATGCTGTGGGTGGTGCCACTCCTGGCTTTGTCCTTTCCAGTCTCATGGGAACCTGTTTTCTGGCCTCCCTAGAATTAGTTCCTGAAAGATGAGGCCAGCCCTGCCAGCTCTGCCGTGCCTGTGGGGCTCTTGAAGCCTCTCTCCCCTCCTTGGGTTGCAGCCGATTTAGAGCGTGTGTCCTGTGGGCTATTCAGACAAGTGCCCTCGTGGGTGTGGGAAGGGAGGGGAGACAGCCCAGTGTGGCCGGGAGTACATGTGAACTGCCTCTGCAGAGCAGCTCCAGGCCTGATGTTGGGCTGGGCCATGACTGTCATGGACCCCTCGTCTGCACCCCACCCCCATGTCACCAGCCCACTGCCCTCCATATTGGGGCACCCATCCCTCCAGACGTGGCAGCTCTCCCCGCATCATATCCCACTGCCATGTCCCCCCAGGCACTGCCCATCATGATCCCCCAGGCGCCCTTGGGTTTGACCTGCCTTCCAGGCTGCATACCTGCCCACCCACAGGTGCCGCACCCTCCTGGGGTCACCCCTGGGGGGTCCCGGCCTCTGCACCGCACCCCCCACCACGCCTGAGGTTGCCCAGCACTTGGAACCTCCATATTTTGCCGACACGATGAAAGTCCCGAATCAGGGGACCTGGAGTTCATGGGACGGGGGTGTCCTGGGTGGGCCTGACCTCATTTGGGCGGCCCGCAGAGGGACCAGCCCCTCCTCAGGGAGTAAGCTGCTGCCCTTGGAGGGGCCCGTGGCCAGAGCTTGAGGGCGGCCTCCAGGAGGCGAGTGACCTCGGCACACGGCAGGCGAGACCAGGGGCCCCAGTCACATGGCTTCAAGGAACTGACCCCTGCAACAGCAGAGACCCCGCCGACCAGCACCTGTGTCACCCCGGGGCTGAGCACCCGGCTGAGATGATGGGTGGGCGTTGCTTTAAGCTGCCGCATTTGTGTAGATGTTTGGCTGCATAGAAGACCAGCATACTCCCGTCAGGATGGCGCTGTCATGGCTGTCACGTCACCACCCTCTTTGTCAAAATATCATTTAGACCCACAGGCTGATGCTTTTACTGGCTCCACCTGGAGGGACTGCTGGGCCAGCTGTTGCCCTTTGGGGTGGCTTCCATGGAGGTTGTCACTACTGGACACTTCATTGGACCCTGGCCTGTGCATCCGTCACTGCTGCCAAACACCCCCCGGCGGTGTGCAGATCCCTCCCCTGACTGTGCCCAGACCCACCCCTCAAATGATGACAGACCCTTTCCATGACTGTGCCCAGTTGGACTTGGAAGTGAGGAGTGAGGGGCTTCCTCTCGCTTGGAGCCTCCACGTGGTACCATCATGCCCACCAGCAGTTCGGCTAAACAGTGACTCTGATGAAAGCAACCCAGCGCTTCAGGCTCCTAGCAATTAGCAAACACCTCGCTTCTTGTCTACAAATGGGCAGTTGGAGTAAGAGGACAGAGGCACTGCTCTTTCGCTTTGTTATTTTCCCTAAGTTTTCCTTTCTGGAGTCTTCACAAGAATGGGAACCAGAAGCCACAGCACCGGCCTGGTTCGGGCTCAGCCTCCCGTCCCCTGCGACTGCAGGGGTCAGGCGAGCGGGCAGGTGAGGGGCGCTGGGCACCTGAAGGAGGACACTTGATCCTGGCACAGGAGCCACCGCACCCTCTGTGGGGCCCAGGCCCCACAGCCAAGTCTCCCCACCCGGGGAGGGGGGGCATTGCGCTGTCCTTTTCCTGACTGCTGCTTAGCAAGCTTCTGCCAGGATGGGTCCCAGACTGGGTCCCAGGGGGACAGGGCAGACGTGGCAAGAGGCAGGGGGTGGGGTCCGGGTCAGGGCCTGGCAGCTGGAGCTGCAGAGGATCCTTCTGTGAGCTGCTGCGGCTCATGTCAGGGACAGTGAACCCCCTGCCCCCTGCGCCTGGACCCGGCGCAGCCCTAGAGCCAGCTGTGTGGAGGAAGAGCCAGGCCACAGGCTAGACGGGCATCCTGAGGGTGGTGAGGCTTCCAGGGTGGTCCCTGGCGGTGCCAGCGCCTGTGGCCGAGGTGGCGTGGGAGGCACAGGTGGGGGGTGACACGTGCGCACAGGTGAGACACTTCCAGGGCCCTGGGGTGCCAGCACTGGTTTTGCCTTCAATTTTGTGAGTGTCTTTGTTAATTCACATTTTACCACAAGCCAGTATTCATGAAATCAATGAGTCGATGCAAACAGTACCTCTGAAGACTTCTGAGGATCTAACCCCTGACTCAGCGAACTTGGTTTCAGACCCACTGTGGCCCCAGGTGCCGCGCCCGCCTGCGGTGCTTGGAGGGTCCTTCGGCGGCCACTCTTAGACCCCGGGGTCTACGGGACCCTGTGGGGTGACCCCGCCCACTCAGTCACTGTCTGTGTTTGTAGTTATTTTAAATGGCAAAGCTGACCGAAAACTTCGTTTTCTTATCTCAAAACCAGGGCCCTGAAAACATCGACGTCTTTCCTAATTGCCAAAGAAATACTTGTTTGATTCATAATACAAAACACTAGTGAAACACAGAGAAGTCCTCACTCGCTCCCTCCCAAAGACACCCCAAAGTGCGGGATGGAGCAGCCCTCGGAGTCCCTGAGCGCTGGTGGGAGGCTTACAGGGTGTCGTCAGGGAAGGGACCGAAGGGCAGGAGGACACGCCCGCCCAACGCCCTGTTCCAGGTGGTGGAGCGAGCAGGGCTGAGCCGGCAGCCACCCGTCTCCTCCTCCCAGCGGATCCCCGTCCTCTCTGGGACTTGCCCACGTTGCTGCCTACCAAGGTGCGTTGTCTTGGTAACGAGAGGAAACACGTGACTCTTCCACATTCACGCGAGACCCTCAGCCGTGCTCTCTCCTCAGGCTCATCCTGGCCGCCAACAGGGACGAGTTCTACCACCGGCCTTCCAGGGCCGCGGACTTCTGGGGGAACAACAACGAGGTCCTCAGCGGTGAGTGTCCCCGCTGTCCACCCAGCACCGTCCACTCAGCTTCACGTGCCCGGATCCCCGGGGGAAGCAGATGGAAGGTGGGGGTTGTATTTGGATCCACCATCCGCTGCGGTTGGTCTCGTGTGAGGCATGAGTTCAGACCGGTCACCTCAGAGCATCATGGTTGTGCGTGCATGCATGTGTGTGTACATGCATGTGTATGTGCATGTAATTCTGTTACACACCTGGCACCCCTTGCCCCAGGGAGAGCGGCCTGAGTTTGGGGAGCAGAGGCCCGGCTGGCAGGGCTGGGGGAGCCGATGAGGAGCCCATGGGGTGGAGTGGAGGTGACCGCACCCCGCCTGCCCTGCCGGTGGCTTCCGCGGGCCCCTTGGAGGGAGCAGCTCCTATCCCAGCAGGCAGGGGCCACTCGGAGGACGTGCAGACAGGTGTCGGCTGGGCCAGGGACCCTCTCTGCCTGCGGAGCCTGGAAGCTCGTCTGGAGCATTCACGAAGGCCTCCAGTGTGGACTGGGGTCGGGCAATGGTGCTGCGTGGGAGGAGGATGGGAGTGGGGAGACCAAAGCGGAGGTCTGGAAGGAGGTGGGGAGAGCTGTGAGCGGGGCCCTCAGGGTGGGAGTGCAGGAGGGTGAGGCTGGGTCTTGGCCTCACCAGAAGCTGCTCGGGAGACCTTGGATACCTGCTTGCTCGGGAGCGTGGGGTGGGGCTGGCAGGGAGGCCCCCGCTGCCTGAGCTCTGGGCACAGCGGTCGTGTGTGGGGTCTTCAGCCAGGCCGGCCATGGCTCCCCCAGAGGTCCAGGGGCAGGCCTGCTGGGCCACGGGAGGGGGTCCGAGGGGAGCCTGTGGGCATGGCCAGGACCATCCTGGGCTAGGACGGAACAAAGGGGTCGTGGGGAGAGGGCAGGCCGTGTGTGTCACTGCTGCAGGGCATGCATGGGAGGCTGAAGTGGGGACTGCTCGGGACGGGTGAGGTGAAGGGCGAGGAGCTGAGCCTTCGGGAGGGAGGCGGGAGGCACTGCTGGGGCACTTTGTAGATGAGGACACGGAGGCTCAGACGAAGGGTGAGCCTGCCTGGGCCCCTTGGCCGTCCTGGCCCCTGGGCTCCACACTACCTGCCCTGGTCAGTGCCCATCCCGCTGGGGAGCCCCAGCCACTCAAGTCCTTCACCCTTTGCAGTGGTTTGGAGGCGGCCCCTGGCGCGTTGATACGGGTCCTGCCAGGCGGGAGGGTGGCCCTGCTGCACCGCAGTGCTGGGTGGACCCGTGGCCACTGCGCCCGGCTCAAGCCTGGGAGACCCCAAGGTCCACCCCCTCCCTCTGTCTGGCGTCACCCAGCGTGCACAGAATTGTAGCAGCAGCGTCAGCATTGCTGGGGACTTGTTAGGCATTCAGGAACCTCTGGGTTCTGTTTCTTCAAGTCCTCCGTCTCCTGCTGTCTCTCCTCAGCCCCACAGTCACACGTGTGTCAGTTTATCTGAAGTGGTCGTGCCCTTCGGTGATGCTCGGTTCACTTAAAAGCCCTCTGTTGTCCCTGCTCCTTTTTAGGTGGTTTCTATTGCCATATCCTTTACTCACGTTCACTAACCTTTTTTTCTTTAGTGTCTAATCTGCTTTTAATCCCATTCTGCATATTTTTCATCTCACACACTGTAGTTTTTATCTCCAGAAATTCCACCGTGGTATCTTCCTTGTCTGGACTCTGTTGTTTGGCCAGATGTGGAAGCTTCATTCACTTTCTAGTTGTTGGTTTGTTAGAGGCCTCTGTCCTCTGGATGTGAATCCTTTGCTGGATAATTGTGTCACTGTCTCATTTTCTTCATGATGTCCTTTGGTGAGCAGAATATTTTATTTTAATGAAGTGCTGTTTATCTTCTGTTTTGTGACTTGTTCTTTTTGTGTCTTACCCACAAAGTCTTTGCCTATCATGAGGTCGTAAAGATATTTTCCTCTGTGTGCTTCTGGAAGCCTCCTGATTTGGGTTTATGCTTAGGTCTGTGATTTGTCTCAAATTAAACTTTGCGTGCAGTACAAAGCAGGGACTGAGCCACGCCCACCTCTCCAGCTGTCCCTGCAGCACTGACCAGTGGGCCTCATCTGGCCTGTGCATGACTATGGCAAACTGGCTGAAAGTCAGTTGATCACATCCGTGTGGGGTCGTTGTTGACTCTTGTGTACCACTGACATGTCGGGTGCTGCAGCCTCTGAGCAAGTCTGGGAACCAGCTGAGGTGAGCCCTGTGGCTTTGCTGCTTGTTGGGACTGCTGTGGACGTCCTGAACTTCAGGGCCAGCTTATGAATTTCTATAAACACCAGCCCACGGGGTCTTCACTGGGATCATGGTCATCCTCTTGGTCATTTGGGGAGAACTGTCATCCTTTTTTTGTTTTGTTTTATTATTTTTTTACTGAAGTACAATTGATTTACAAGGTTGTGTTAATTTCTGCTGTTCAGCACAGTGATTCAGTTATACATGCATATGTGTATATTCTTTTCCATTATGGTTCATTATAGGATATTGAATATAGTTCCCTGTGCTGTACGGTAGGACCTTGTTGTTTATCTATCCTGTATGTAATGGTTTGTATCTGCTAATCCCAAACTCCCACTCCATCCCTCCCCCACCCCCCCCTCCCCCTTGGCATCCACAAGTCTGTTCTCTATGTCTATGAGTCTGTTTCATAGATATGTTCATTTGTGTCATATATCAGATGACACATACAGGTGATATCATATTATATTTGTCTTTCTCTTTTTTTTTTTTAAACAGTTTTTTTTTAAGTGCTACGTTTTTTTTTGTTGTTGTTTTTAAATGAGCTTATTTATTTATTTATTTATTTATTATTATTAATTTTGGCTGTGTTGGGTCTTCGTTTCTGTGCGAGGGCTTTCTCTAGTTGCGGCAAGCAGGGGCCACTCTTCATCGCGGTGCGCGGGCCTCTCACTATCGCGGCCTCTCTTGCTGCGGAGCACAGGCTCCAGACGCACAGGCTCAGTAGTTGTGGCTCACGGGCCTAGTTGCTCCGCGGCATGTGGGATCTTCCCAGACCAGGGCTCGAACCCGTGTCCCCTGCATTGGCAGGCAGATTCTCAACCGCTGTGCCACCAGGGAAGCCCTGTCTTTCTCTTTCTGACTTATTTTACTTAGTACAATAATTTCCATCCATGTTGCTGCGAATGACATTATTTTGTTCTTTTTTTATAGCTGAGTAATATTCCATTGTATATACGTACCACATCTTCTTTATCCATTCATCTGTCAGTGGACATTTAGGTTGTTTCTATGTCGTGGCCATTGTGAATAGTGCTGCTGTGAACATTGGGGTGCGTATATCTTTTCGAATTAGTTTTCTCTGCGTATACACCCAGGAGTGGGATTGCAGGATCATACGGTAGCTCTATTTTTAGTTTTTTCAGGAACCTCCATACTGTTCTCCATGGTGGCTGCACCAATTTACATTCCCACCAACAGTGTAGGAGGCTCCCTTTTCTCCACACTCTGGGAGAGCTGTCCTCTTAACCATGTGAGCTTCCCGGGCAAGGAACAAGTCTCCTCCTTTAACTAGGTCGGCCTGACGTCCATCCCTCAGCACACACATCTTTCCCGTAACGTTTTCCTAAGTGTTTTAAAACTCTTTCAGTGCTGTTGTAAATGATTAATTGAATTTTCATTTCCCAGTTCTTGCCAAGTATTCACTTATTCCAGTAGGTTTTTTTTGTAGATCCTTTTGGATCTTCTTTACATACGATCCTATCTTGTACAAATAAGGACAGTTTTGCTTCTTTCAGATCTTTGCGGCTTTTAGTTCTTCTACTATTATAACTTATTACTGTTATAATAATAATATGTTAATGACTTAGCTATTTTCACTCCAGTTGTCAAGTGAAATGCCCCTCTGGCCTGGGAAGACACTCTCCTGGGGCTGTAGTGGCCTTGCTGCCCTGTGGCGGGGCCCACGGTTATGGAGGGTTGCAGCCTGCGGGGCTCCTAGTGAAGGGCCCACCGAGGGCTGGGTCCTGCCTAGGGAGGACAGCCGGTGTCCCTACACCTGATCAGGATGCGGGGCTGGGGCCTGGCGTGATTTCTGCAACGGAGCTGGTGCTGTGCCCCGAGCCTGACGCCCACCCAGGCATCAGGATGTGTTGTGCAGGGGCCGGGGGCTCCCAGGGGCATCAGGTGTTGTCCCGGGCGAGGGTCTCTCCCACATACCCATGGTCCCCAGGGGCTGCCTCAGCCTGCAGAGTTCCAGTCCCCGTTTCACCATAAGGGCTGCTGGGCTGGTGGTGACACTGTTGTTGCCGCAGGGCTGGACATGGAGGAAGGCAAGGAAGGCGGCACGTGGCTGGGCATCAACACGCGGGGCAAGCTGGCGGCACTTACCAACTACCTGCAGCCACGGCTGGACCGGGACGCCCGGGGCCGAGGTACGGGGTTGGGGGGGGGCGCTTCCTGGGCACCTGGAGGGACGGGAGGAGTGGCGAAAAGAGGGGCCCTGAAGCCCCATGGCTGGCAACGCCAGGAGCCACCCTCGGCCTGGCCATATGGCTCCCACTTGTGGCCATGGCATGGCTCCCGACTGCCGTGTTGTCACTGCCCGTCTGGTGGACATATACTGTCCCCACTGAAGACTTTTCCCCTCTTGCTGGACTTCCATGTCGGGGCACAACAGGAAAAATTTTCAAAATCAGTTCTTGGTGCCCTCCTCCTTGGCTGCCGGGTTGCTGAGGTGTGGCCGTCCCGTGGGGGACCATCAGTCTCCCCGGGAGAGGGGCTCAGTCCTACCGCCCCGGCCATGGGCGTGTGTCCCCTGACGTAGGTGAACTCGTGGCCCAGTTTCTGACCTCAGACGTGGATAGCTTGTCCTACCTGAAGAAGGTCTCCGCAGAGGGCCACCTGTACAACGGCTTCAACCTCATAGCGGCCGACCTAAGGTGGGTCTACCAGGTGGGGACGCAGCCCCCAGGCGCCGCACAGGGCTGGGTTGCAGGCTCGGCAGGCAGCGGGAGCCGGGGCATCTGTGGCAGCCTCTCTGGGGACATTACACCTGGTGGGCTCAGGGAGCGTCCCGAGGGCCGAGCGCCTCCCAGACCCACTGTCCTGGGGACTCAGGGAGCCAAGCTGGGGCAGCGTGAGGGCCGCCAGCTCCTGCTGTGGGAGCTGGAGTAGGGCCAGGGGTGTACCCGGGCCAGACCGGCCCCTCCGACTCATCTCCTCCCTGCGTCTGTGGCTGAGGAGCCCGTTTTTGAGCCATACCTCACTTGCCCTGTGGTCTGGTGGCAGAGGTGCCCCGGTGGAGAAGGCGGTGCAGGCACAGCTGGGTACGGAGACCCCGGGCCCCATGGTGGTCGGGCGCTGCCGAGTGCTGGGCAGAGTGGGTGACGAGGCTCACGTCGGCTTCTGCAAGGGGCTCGGCGGACGGCTCCTGGGGCAATGACGCTGTCCATGCCACCCATGGGCCCTGTCACCAGAGGACATGGTGGCCGGGAGCTTTCTCCGCCCCGGGGTGGGGCAGACTGCCTGGGAGTAGGGCAGGAGCAGGGGCAGAGGGGCCTGTCCTAGAGGCGGGAGGAGCAGGTCCCCCAGGGAGGTGCAGGCCCTTGAGTCCAGGGTACCTGCGCTGGCTGTGAGATTCAGGAGTCAGGTTGCTGGGACTCTGCAGGAGGCTGGGGCCACGTGGGGAAGTGGCAGTTGGGGTGTGGCCAGGCCCATGTTGGCACACAGAGAGATGCTGGGCGGGGTGGGGGGCAGATAGCTCAGCAACAGTGGTGCCTGCACGGATGGTGCCACCTGAGTGCTGGGGCCCGGGCTGTGGGGCTTGCCAGATGGCGAGGGTTGGGGACGCCCTGTGGCTCCCGTCTGACCCTGTCTCCCCTCCGGTCCGCAGCACAGAGAAGGGAGATGTCATTTGCTACTATGGAAACCGGGGGGAGCGTGAGCCTGTTGTCCTGGCGCCAGGTGAGGCTGCTCTGGCGGGTGGCACAGGGTGGGGCTGCTCTTGTGGGGACCCCAGTACTTTCAGGGACCGGGTCCCTGCTGATTTCCCTCCTGGGGCTGTTTTTCGGCCGTTCGTGTACCTTGTGGCCAGTAGTGGCCATGGCCTCACCTGGCCCACATGAGGCTGCCCACAGGTTAGGTTGCCTTCCCCCTGTACCGAGTCCCTGGCTGTCTGGAGAGAATTGGAAGCTAAAAGGCACAAAAGGATGCAGAGACCTCCCCCTGCAATTCTGTGGCCTTTGTGGAAGCATCTGGAAACCACCCCATGATGCCCTCAACTGTGACTGGAGATGCTTCTTTTCTGCTAAATTGCTGCTTGGAAGGAATTCTTTTGAACTCCGTCCTATTTCATCCCTGAGCCTGCCGCGCCTGATCCATGTCCCTTAAAAAAAAAACAACAGCTCCATTGAGATATAACCACATGTCATACAGTTCACTCATTAGAGTGTGCCTTCAGTCGTTTTTACTCTATCTACAAAGTGGTGCAACCCTCACTAAAATCCAACTCTAGAACATTTTCATCACCTCACCAAGAAACCACACCCACTGGCACTGCCACCGGCCCCTAGAAACCACTAGTCTCCTTTCTGTCTCTGTGGATTTGCCCGTCCTGCACATTTTACATAAACAGATGCAGACAATACGTGGCCTTTTGTGTCTGGTTTCTTTCCCTTTATGTAATGCTTTCAAGGTTCATCCATGTTGTAGCGTGAGTGAGGGCTCCATTCCTTTTTATGGCTGAATAATATTCCATCGTGTGGATTTTCTGCCTTTTGTTTATCCATTATCCGCTGAAGGACACTTGGTTGTTTCCACCTTTTGGCTATTGTGGAAAATGCTGCTGCGAATGTTTGTTATATGTTTTTGTGTGGAAACGTTTTCATTTCTCTTGTGTGTGGACCTAGGAGTGGAGTTGCTAGATCATAAGGTAACCATTTAACCTTTTGAGGAATTGCCAGACTGTTTTCCAAAGCAGCTGTGCCATTTTATATTCCCAGCAGCAACTTATGAGGTTCCAGTCTCTCCCCATCCTCGCCAAGACTTGTCACTGTCTGACTTTTTGATCGCAGCTGTTCTGGGGTATGATGCGGTCTCACTGTGGCCTTGATTTGCATTTCCCTGATGGTTAATGACGTTGAGCAGCTTTTCATGTGCTTGTTGGCCATTTGTGTATCTTGTTTGGAGAAATGTCTATTCAAGTCCTATGCTTGTTTTTAAATTGGGTTGTCTTTTTGTTATTGAATTGTAAGAATTGTTTTATATATTCTAAATACAAGTCTCTCATCAGTTGCATGATTTGCAAATATTTTCTCCCATCCTGTGGGATTTTCCCCTTTCTCGTTGGTCTCTTTTGAAGTACGTCATTTTAAATTTTGATGATGTCCAATTTTATGTATTTTTTTTGTTGTTGCTCATGCTTTTGGTGTCACATCTAGGAAGTCATTTCCTAATCTAAGGTTGTGTAGCTTTTCCCCTGTTTGGTTTTAGCTCTCATGTTCAGGTCTTTGAGACATTTTCAATGGACTCTTGTGTGTGGTGCACGGTGGGGGTCCTGCTCTGTTCTTTGCATGTAGCTGCCAGGTGCCTGATGGATACAGCGCGGTGATGCCGTGGCTGGCGGCGTGACTATGGGCCCCACAGTGCCAAGTGGCAGTAGTCATGTCAGACTTGGCCCAGAGTCCGGTAGCAGCAGAGGGTGGTGGCTCTCTGTCATTGGTGCATCTTTTCAGGCCGCATGGCTCCAGGTTGGCTGCCCCTGCTGCCTCTTGAGAAGAGGCTCTGGGGGCCTTTCCACATTGAAGCTGGGCCTCTTCTTGAGAACTTGTCCTGAGAAACTTGCTCTAAGACCCTACGGCGCCCCCAGCCAGGACCTGGCCTACGCCTCGGGCCTGCCAAGGTCAGCGGGCTCCCTGACCCCGGCTGACCCCGGTGGGCCGCCTCCTGGCCTCAGGCTGTGGTGCTCCCAGCCTTGACCTTCTCAGGTGGACCCCCATGTCGGGCTCCCCCAACTTATGGACGGACCTTCCTCTGCTGTTGATTCCGATCACCCATCCCTGAGGCCTGGCGAGTTACTGGACGCATGTAGAGAAGGGGCGGGTGGGTGGAGTTCCAGCCACAGCCCCCGACACCTCCGACGCTGGCCGAGCCAACCCCTCCTGCAGGGACCTACGGGCTAAGCAACGCGCTGCTGGAGACGCCCTGGAGGAAGCTGTGCTTCGGGAAGCGGCTCTTCCTGGAGGCCGTGGAGCGAGGCCAGGCACTCCCCAAGGACGCCCTGGCCGCCCAGCTCCTGGACGTGCTCAACAACGAAGAGGCGTGAGTGCCGTGCCACACACACACACACCCGCCCCCCGGCTCTGAGAGGTGGCTACTGTCCTTCCACAGGGCCTGCACGGCTCTGACTGGACAGAGCCCATGAGCTCGTGCCCTGGGCCCTGGGAAGCTCCTGGTGGCCCCAGCACAGGGACTGGCCGGCAATCGCTGTCCTGCGGCCTGGCCCCCACAATGGAGCCCTGAGTGAAAGGCTAGATGGAGGTTCGAGGCCTTGACCTGGAAAGTGCCCAGAACGACCCTTGTGGTTCCCCTAGCCCCTCTCTGAGGCTGGAGGGCTCCTCAGGCGCTACAGGGCTGCGGCTGAGCGTTGGTGGGGATAGGTGGGGGGCGGCCAGTGGTGACCCCTCCTCTGTCCTTCAGGCAGCTGCCGGACCCGGCCATCGAGGACCAGGGCAGGGAGTACGTGCAGCCCATACTTAGCAAGTATGCGGCTGTGTGTGTGCGCTGCCCGGACTACGGCACCAGGTACGACGGATGGGCCGCTGGTGGGCCCTCCTGTCCCTGGAGGAGCCCACCTTCCCCAGCTCCTCCCCACCTCCACTCTGCCTAGAAGCCACTGCAGGTGTCTGGGCAGTCCCCGGTGGTGGTGCTGGGAGCCCTGGGGGTTCTGAGCGGGGAAGTGCCTGGTCAGCCCAGGGCCCACCCTGCTGAGAGTGGTGGGCAATCAGGGCTCGTGCTGCAGAGGGTGGGCAGGGCGGCCTGGGGGTGTTTCAGAGGGGAGGTGATAGGACTTGTGGGCAGGGGCCTGTGGGGCCCGCAGCTCAGGGCCCTGATGCCTCACAGGGGACCCTCTGCTCACCGAGACTGAGGCTGCTGCTCTTTGTGACCCATCTCGAGCCAGGCCAGTGCCCAGCAAGGCCCCTCGCACCTCTGTTCTGATCCATTTGGGGCTCTGACTGGCGTGCAGGGGTCCAGGGGCAGCGGGCTGAACACAGGCCCCATGCTCTCTTTCAGAACCAACACAGTCATCCTTGTGGATGCAGATGGGCACGTGACCTTCACAGAGCGAAGCATGCTGGGCACGGACCCCTCTTGCTGGGAGACCAGCACCCACGAGTTCAGGCTGCAGAGCTAACCCCCACCCGGGTGTGGCCGGGGCTCCCGGGAGGCCCTGTCACAGGTACTGCCTGTGACTCGGCCAGCGTCCCCCAGGGCCAGAGCCCTCTGATGTGTGTGAACTGTTTGCATCCCCACGTCAAGCTCGGGGTCCAGCCTTGTGCCAGTGGAAATGACGGAGGCCCATGGCCAGGTGTGCGGCAGGCCCAGGTGTGCCGTGCCTCCCCCTGCCCACGCACAGAAGCTCACACAAGGCACACGTGACACCCATCATGCACGCGTGCACACGTTACAGGCAGTAGACGTGTGCACACGTGCTCAGATATGCACACGCTCCAGGCATGCACCCCCCATGCGAGCCAGACACGCAGAGCTGTGCCTCTCAACACCCACACGTGCTTCTGGCCAGTGAGTCTTGCTGTGATCCCGACAACAAGAGTGGATGTCTGTTTCAAAGTGGCCCCTCCTCTTCTGGGCGTAGCCAGTTCCTGACCACCAGCCCTGCTCTTGGAGAGGACACGGGCCACATTTGAATGAGGAAAACCTCCTCCATAGCACAGGCACAGGCCGCTGGGTGGGTCCGGTGGTTCTGTGGGTGCCGGGGGGTCCTGTGTGTGGAGCTATCCTGTGAGGGGGCATCCATGTGCACTGGGCCGCCTCGGCAGGCTCTCAGGCCTCCACCTGTGCAGGGGGGTCATGGGTTCCGGGCAGGCCCATCTCAGGGAGGGGACACAGCTGCCCCTGCCATTTCCCTTCTCCTAGGGAGTTAAACTTCATAAGACTCTGTACTTGAATGTGAGACACTGATAATAAAACTCTTGAGGCCGTTGTGAGCCAGTGCATTCCAGGCCCTTGACTCTGTGACAGGATGACCAAAGCTGCCGTGCGGGAGCCCCCAGGAGCTCCTGGGGCCCAGACCCCGGTGCAGGGCTCTTCCTCTTTTCCCTTTTGCTCATGGCCTCCTGAGCACTGTGACGGAAGCCAGGAGTTCATCCGGGTGCAGGTGGGAGCCCTGGGGAGCAGTGCACACGTGCTGGACCGTGGAGGCCGGGGGATGGCAGGAAGGGCTGGGCTTCAGGTAACAGAGCAGGTGGAGTCTGTCCTACCCCAGGGCCCTTGTTTTGGGCAAGCACCCTGGAGCTCCTGTCCCCAGCTGGGGCTGGGCATTTGGGGGTCCTGTGTCCAATGCTGACACTCAGGCTTCCCTCCGCCTCAGCGGCCGACCTGACTTGGCCTTCTCAGTGCAGTGACAGCTCGGGTGAGCTGTGGACCTTGACTGGGCCCAACCTGCCTCTCCGTCACTTCTCCCTTCCTGCTCACCACCCCACAGCCAGGCATGAAGGGGCTCCCAGTGTGACGCAGCCTGTGCCCCCCACCCACGTGTCCAGCTGAGCCATGGCTAGCCAGGCTCCCAGCTCCGGCACTGCCAACACCCTCTGTCTGCTTCAGCAGGCCACCTTGCACCATGAAATGGACCAGGTCCCCACACCAGCACCTGCCCTGGCCAGGCAGGTCTGCCCTCATGGGGTGCCGCTGGACTGGGTGCAAAGCCATCTGAAGAGCCTTTCAGATGTTTGCCACTGCCCCAGGGACGGGCCTGCACAGGAAAAGCTTCCCACACTTGTCACGGTCCCCTCTGCCCCTGCCTGCCCTGGGCTCCCTGGCAGCTTGGAACCCCTGAGGAAGGGGCAGCCCAAGACTTGTTTCTATTGTTATGGGCTGAGTTGTGTGCCCTCCAAAAGATATGTTGGACCCCAGCACCCAGTACCTCAGAATGTGATCTTGTTACGGTCTTTCCAGAGGTAATCAGAATAAAATGGGATCGTTAGGGTGGCCCTAATCCAATATGAGTGGTGTCCTTATAAAAAGGGGGAAACGTGGACACAGGGACAGACAGGCACCCAGGCAGACGCCTGTGAAGACTGGAGCTGGGCTGCCTCACGCCAAGGAACCCCAGAAGCTGGGAGAGAGGCCAGGGCACGTCCTCCCCTGGAGCCCTCAGAGGGAGCACGGCCCTGTGACACCCTGCCCTCAGACGTCCAGCCTCCAGAACTGTGAGAATAAATTTCTGTTGTTTAAGCTCCCTCACTTGTCGTACTTTGTTATGGCAGCCCAAGCAAGATTAAAAAATTGTGACCTTGCTTTACACACAAGGAAACTGAGGCTTGGGGAGACACAGTAACAGTCCTTCAGTCCCCAGGTGGGTGGGGAGGCAGAGTCACGAAGCCAGGAGAGAAGAGGATGAGGGCGAGGTGGTCCTCGGGGTCCTGCCACACCCAGCTCACCCTGCTGCCTGGCACCCCTGCCTTCGCCTCACTTGCCCTGGCTCTTGCCACTGCTCCTGCTCCAGGGCCTTTGCTCTCGCTGTCCCCTCTGCCTGAAGGGCTCCTTCCCCAGACACCCAAACCGCACTCCCCCTTGTGTCCCGCAGGTCTTTGCTGAAGTCCCGGGCAGTTGACCTGTCTAAGGCAGTCTTCCCTCCCTTGGTCCCTGCTCTGCTTTGCTCTGTAACAGAAAGCGCTGTCTGATGTGCTGTGCATTTTGATTGACTGTTTCTTGTGTGTCTCCCTGTCGGAACAAGAGCTCCAGGAAGTCGGGACCTTTCCTCTCTTGTCTACCCCTGTATCCTGATGCCCAGGCCAGGTAGATGTTAGAGCTGAGGATGACAGTGCTGGCCCTTCCCAGGCCCCGTTGGCTCAGGCCAGTGTCTGGAAGTGAGGTCGGTGCTGTAGGTGGGTTCAGGACCCTGGGAAGCTGTCTCCTAGAATTGCTTTTGACATGCCCAGAAAGGCCTCTGTGCTTGTCACCAGATGCATCTGATCCCTGAGTCCCCAACACGGGTCTCTTCTCCTGGGCAGAGGAGACTCTGCCCCTTCCCAGATGAGCTGCTTCTGTTCTCCGGCTCCAGGATGGCCAAGTGGAGGTGTGCAGGCACAGAGGCTGGAGGCGTGGAGCTGAGCGAGGCAGAGGCATGTCTACGAGCACACGTGGCCAGCCCAGGGACACAGGGGACCTTGGGTCTAATCCCATCAGGCCTGGGCTCCTGGCCTTCTGCCCATAGAGACCCCCTCCCCCCCCATCATCCCATCTTTTGGTCTCATCTGCCAGCAGATGGCATCATCCAGGCTCTCCAGAGGGAAAAGTTTCCTCCCCCAGCTTGGGCTGGAGTTCCAACTTCCAGGTGTTGATCTTTGTGACTCCAAGGCTGGAGCCAGGTGGGGATGGTGGGGAGGTCCCGTGGTAAGGTCCTTGTTCATCACCCGGTTGGTGCCAAGCCGAGTGGAAGTTGGCTGTAGTGTGCAGGGCTGAGGTCTCAGGTCTGACTGGGGTAGGCGGGGCCCCCACCTCACCAAGCAACAAAGCGTGGCGAGGTGGCTAGTTGGAGGGTGGTGTGCTGAGGGTTCCCATGGGCTCTGACTGCGCTGGACAAGGTCAGCAGCTGGCTGAGTCCAGGAGCCAGACCCTTACGGGGCTCGGTGTCCACTGGGGTTCCTGGTGCTGTCCCCTGGCACAGCCTGACAAGCAGAGGGGCAGGCAGGGAGGGAAGGGCCTGGGTAGGTCTCCAGCTTAGTCACCTGCAGCACCCCTGCCCGCTTTTCTTTAGGAAATGATTTCAACTTGCTACAAACTTGAAAAAATAGAACAAAGAATCCAGTATGCTTTGCCCAATTCCTCCCAACTGTAACACTTTACCTAACCACAGTAAACTGTATTACAACCATGAAATTAGCATTGACCTTTTCTGAATTTTACCAACTGTCCTGCTAATAACCCTTGTCTGAGTTCAGACCCCTCATCCCACTTAGTTGTCTCTCCTTCAGTCCAAGACGGCTCCTCAGTCTGTCTTTGACTTGAACGATCCTGACACTTTCTGAAAAGCACTGGCCAGTTTTTTGGGTAGAAGGGCCTTCCTATGGGTTTGCTGGATCTTTCTTCACGATTACATTCAGGTTTTGCCTTTGGGGCTTTAATGTGGATACATGTCCCTCTCAGGAAGCCCTCCATACGTCCCTTTACTGGTGCTTTTTTCATTTTTATCGAGGCATCAACACACAAAGCAACACATGTCTTTCAAGTGCATCCTCTGATGTTGGTCATGCGCACCTTTGGTCACCTGGTGAAGGGGTCTCCCAGGTTATTTCTTGCAAAATCACTGTATTCATTTTGCAGTTAGAGTCTGGGGCGGGTGGGAACTCTGCGACTCTGCCCAACTGACAACCCCCGTCTGTTTCTCATTCTTTGCCCTCTGTCTAGCACCCCTGGCTTTTGTCTGCAGCAGCCACCGTGCCGGCTGCCGACGGGAGAGCGTGTTCCCGGCGTTCCTGGGAATTCCCGCCTCAGCAAGAACGGTCCCTGCTCCACGGCTCAGCACCTTTGTCAAGGCTCCTCGCGCAGGATCAGCAAATGGAAAAGTGCCAGACACTTGCGCACACTTGTCTTTTTCCCCCTAGTGGTTATGTTTAATGCTTTTAAATGGAAAAATGGGTGATGTTTCTATGTGTACGGTCTCGTCCGCACCGTCCACACCGGATAGGCACCCTCTACTCCCGGTTCCCGGCGTCCTCCGCGTTCTGCCGTTCCCGGCGTCACCCGCGCTCCCTGTTCCCGGCGCCCCTCGCGGCCGCCGTCCTCCGCGCCACGAGCCCCGCCCCGGCGGCGACCGTTAGCGCGGCCCCGGCCTCAGCTCCTGGTCCCGCCCACGTGGCCGCGCCATTGGGCCGTGCGCCGTGGCCGGGAGCGCCGCGCGCCGCCGATTGGCTGCCTCTGCAGCCCGCTCTGCGGTTCCCCCAATGCGGGGCGGCCGCGCGCCGGATTGGCCGCGCGCGCCAAGGTCCGCCCTCCGCTCGCCCCGCGCGGCAGGCGGGTCCCGCCGACTGGAGAGCGCCCGCGCGGCCCTTCTGGAGGGCGGCGGCGGCGGCGGCCGGGCAGTAGGGGTCTCCGCTGCAGTTGGGCTGCGGGCAGCTCGGGCCGGCCGCGGGCGCCGGAGGTAGGTGCGGGGCGCGAGGGGCGCCCCGCGGCCGAGCGAGCGGGCGGGCGGGCGGGCGGCGCTGCGGCCTGCGTGAGGCGCGCCCTTCCCCTCCCTCCCTCCCGGGCCGAGGCCGCGGGCCGGGGTCCGGCGGGCGGCGGGGGCGCGGGCGGGCCTGGCCTCTCCGAGTCCCGGCCTTTGTGAAGCATCATGGCCACGGGCCTCGGAGCGCGGGCGGGGGGCCCGCCAGGGCCGGGTTCTGGGCTGGGGCCGGGGGCGGCGGCGGGCCCCGGGCCGGGGGGCGCCGCGCCGGTCGCTTTCCTCCCGGGCAGACACCGGGGTGTGAGGAGGTCCCTCGTCCCGCGGGCCCGAAGCCGTAGATGGCTTTCAGGCGGGAAAGGTACCAACAGGGGCGGTGCTCGCCCAGGACCCTGCCGGGTGTAACACAGTTTGGGAAATCTGAGAAGTCGCCCGTCTTCACCAAATGCTCACGGACTGAGTGTCACGTAGGTGATCAGGATATGGTTTTGTCGTAACAATGACCATGATAGAAATAAGTGGAAGGTGGCAACCTGTTGACAGTGGTACCTGTCAGGTGTCGTCCGATGGACTTGGGTTGCTCAGGGTAGGAACTTGATTTGTCATTTGCATGCTTGCATGTACCTTGTTACCCGGTGCACGACAGTCCATTCTGGGGCTGGGGACTGTGCCAGGCCAACCACTAGGCGGGGATCCTGTTTCCTGGCGGCGGTAGAGTGGGCCAAACCCTGCCACAGGCGGTCACCCACCAGAGGGAGTGAATGGCCAGTCGGCAGTGCCGCCTGTAAGCGCGGGATGTGAGGCCGATGGAGGATGACAAAAGGACGGGATGAGGTCATACTGCTGCTGGGTTGGGCGGGAGGCTGCAGCGCGGAGAGGCTTGAGCGAAAGGCAGCAGCCACAGCGCTGGACCATCACTGACGGCACCTCCATGCCAGCCCAGCAAACGGACTCCAGTGAAGGGCACTGTCCAAGCGTCTCGGTTTTACCCTGTGCCGGGATCCAGGGGAGCCTGCTGCAAGTCTGCTGCTGGCTTACGGTCCACTTGGCAAGCAAGGTTTGCATCCGTGTGTGCAGTCAGCTGAAGCAGTAGTGAGGCCGATGGCAGGAGAGCCACCCTTTGAGCCCTTTGTGGCCAGCCACTGTGCAGGGCACTTCCCAGGGGTTTTATAATCTAACCGTGACCTTGGGGGTAGGAAAGTGAGTCTGACTGGTTTGGCCAGTCTCGGCTTCAGGTTGGAGCTGCCCTCTACTCCTTGGTGATCTCTTCCAGTCTCCTGGCTTTAATGCCGTCTCTCCTTGACATCTGCATCTCCATTTCCAGCCCTCGCCTCCCTTCTGAGCTGCAGCCTTATGCCTGTGGCTGCCTCTTCCACATCCCCACGTGTTACTTTGATGCCAAGTAGCCATGTGTAAACCTAAACTGTGATCTTCACTTACCCCAAACACTCCCCATGCTGCCTTCACCACCTCTGCGTGTGACACCTCTGTCCTTGAATATAGAGTCACTCCTAGGCCTCCATGCAACCCTCAGGACAGTTTCTCACCACCTCCAGCTTGACATTCTGGTCCAAGCTCCCGGTGAGCCTCTTTATTCTTTTCTTTGCTCTCACCCTTGCTCCTCCTACTGTCCACCCACCTGGGGTTTTTCTGGACCTACAGTGGTTCTTTTAAACTGCAAGACTGTAATCCCGAGGCAGTACAGACTGGAGCCAGCTTACCTGGGTGGTAAAGCAGCTCCACCACTTTCTAGCTGTGTGACCTCGAGCAAGTTGCTTCATTTCTCTATCCTTAACTTTTTCTCACAGTGCTGTGTAAGAGCTGGTGAGTGACAGTACATAAAGTGCTTAGAACAGGGCCTGCCTGAGGGTTGGTTGCCACTGCTGACCTTGGATCATGTGACCTCACCGCTTGGACCCTCCTGTCCAGTGGCCCATCTCTCAAGATAAGAGCCAGAGTCCTGCTCTCCCTCGCCCTCATTGACCTGGCCTCCTCTCTCCCCCCTGGGCATACTGCTGTCACCTGCCACCCCACGCTCCTACCCGGAGGCCTTTGCTCTTCTCGCTGTTGCCTGGAATGTCCCCTCCTCCCACCCCAGCTACCCACCCGGCCCACTCCTCTACCTTCGGGTGGACGTTGGCTGTGAGGCCTTTGCTGCCCACCCTTTTTGAAGCTACCTCCCCTTCCCCAACTCCTTGCCTTGTTTTTTCTTGAACGGTTCTCAGTTTTTCTTAGTTGTTACTTGTCAGTCTCTCTGCTAAAATGTGAGCTCTGTGGCCAGGGGTTTTGTCTGTCTCATGTCTTCAGCATCTAAAACGGTATGTGTGTACCACCTGGAAGGTATTGATAGGTACCGACAGGCAACAGGAATGGTAAGGAGCTTGCTTAGGATGGCCTGCTGTGGAGCCCTCAGCATGAGCTGCTGCCCTTGGGGCTGGGCAGCTTCCCTGAGCTCCAAGGACCACACTCTCCACGGCTCCTTGGAGACTCCACTCTGCAGCTCTTCAAGGCTTCTATTCTTCAGTTTTTATCATTATCATCCTGGCTTCGTGCTGCTCTTAGCCTTTGAACGTGGTAGCAGGTGTCCCCGTCCTATGCCGAGTGTATCTTCAGTGCCCCCCGTCTCCTCACATCTCTTCATGTTAGCCTTTTCAGCCCCAGAATCACGAGTTGGCTCTTGCTAGGGTCTCTGCAGACCTGCCTGGTGCCGAGGGGTTTGGTCCTGGTCACATCTGTGTTCTGTAGCACTGGGTATGCTGACCTTCTGTCCTTCTCTGAAATGATCTTTCTTGGTGCCAGGAGACTGGCCCTACTCCACTCAGTGTTCCTCGTGTGTGTCTGGCTACAGCCTCAGCGATCACTGCGGTTCTGAGTCTGTCATCATTTGTGTGCTATGTTTCCTTGGTCCTTAGCACCTTTGACAGACATACCTGTGGGGGAGGTATTATGTTAAATTCCCACTGAATTCAGAAATGTGAAGACATCTTAGAATCTAGGAAATAGATTGACAGTCAGTGGTCGTTGCCCTGTAGTTCATGGTAGTGCCCCCATCAGAGTAGGTAGTCTTTGGGTAGTTGTTGGATGAGTTAATCAAATCTAAACAAGTCTCTGGTTTTTATGTTATGTCCCCTTCAAAGTTCAACCACCACGCTCTGTCCCTTCACTGTAAACTTCTTAAACATGTGGTGTCTGCTGTTTCCTGTTCTGTCTGCAACCAGCAAGGTGCCCCGAGTGGGCGTGGGCACGCACATGTGTCTGCATCTGCGTGCATATGGCATGTTTGTGCGTGTGTCTGCACGGTGTGGGGGTGTACGTGTGAGCACATGCGTGCGTGTCTGCACGT
This sequence comes from Balaenoptera ricei, assembly GCF_028023285.1. NCBI lineage: Eukaryota > Metazoa > Chordata > Mammalia > Artiodactyla > Balaenopteridae > Balaenoptera > Balaenoptera ricei. The sequence goes on from NC_082652.1 coordinate 28,020,367, forward strand.
GCTTCTGCTCTGGTGGGTGCCCTCCCTCCTGCAGGCCCCTGTGTTTGGATGGCCCCCTGCCCTGCCTTCTCAGCCTTGTGTCTTCCTTTCCGTTGTGCTTCTCCAGAGTTGCGTCCTCAGCCCTCTTCTCGGTCTGCATTCCCTCTCTGGGCGGCCTCTCCTGCGGTTTGGGTGACCGCCTGGCTAATGTGTCCTGGCGGCCTCAGCCCCGTTGGCCGGGTCTGCCCAGAGGCTTGGGGCGCCCTCCTTTGCAGGCCCTGCTTGACTGTCCCTCTGGGGAGAGGCCTCGTTGGTCGTCACGGCCCCCTTGTCCCAGCTCTTCACCTCTGCCCACTCAGCAGTGCGGTCAACTCTATGTCTCTGCTGTTCTCGAGGGCGCGGGCACTGTGCCTGGCGCAGCTGTTGGCCTCCCTTCTCGAGTAGGGACTGAATTGTGGCCTAAGGGTCTCTTCACTCCCGGTGGCTTCTTGTTGCCCCCCAGGATGGAGCCAGGCTCCGGGTGGCTCCCAGGATTCCCCGTGCCTTGGCTCCAGCTGTCTCCTGCGGCTCCCCCGACCCACCCTGGCTGGGCTCCCTTCCCTGCGGCCACCACCCCTACCTCTCCCGGGAACAGAACCCCGCCACCTCTGGCTCCCCCAGCCCGCTGCATCACTGTCCCCATCCACGTGCCCCAGGGTCCCGGGTGACAGAGCCCCTGGCCCTAGTGCCGCAGAGTTGAGCCGAGGGTCTCCCGCTTGCCCTCTGACTGACCCAGCCCTCGCAGGTGAGTGGATCCATGTCGCTCTGGTGCTGGAGGGAAGCTGCACACCTTCTGTGTGTTCTGGAAAGGGCAGCCTTGCATTGCATGCTGGCTTGCCTTGTAAACTGAGTTAGGGGGTGCTGCGGTGAAGTTTAGTGGAGGATTTTTTTTTTTTTAATCCTTTTTGAGCCTAAATATAATATGGTTTTTGTGCTTCTCAAGTTGGAATTACAGTGGACAATTAAAGTATTTAATTTGGGACTTAAGGTACAATTTAGGTTCTGAAGAAAAAAGTAAAGTTCGATTGTTTTGAAACATAGAAGGTTCTCTTTTTAGGCAGCATTCTTTTAAGTTTTCACTGCGCTGTCAATAGCACTGGGCTCTTGGTACCAGGACACGGAGGGCTCTGTTGCGTTGTGACGACGCCTTTACGTCTCTTTGCAGGTGGAGGAAGACGGGTGCCCCTCCGGCTTGAGGACAGACTCGCTTAGTCGTCAGTCATTTAAGCTGAGTGCATTGTGATTTCCAATAATTGAGGCAGTGGTTCTAAAAGCTGTCTACATTAATGAAAAGAGCAATGTGGCCAGCTTGACTAAGCCGCCAGCGTGTGCAGCGCGGGCAGGACGGCACCCGGGTCTCGACGGACTTGTGCATGTTAGCTGTATAGATTTATGTAAGGTTTTTTAAAACTCTGGTCTTTTAAAATAGTCTTAACCACTTTTACTATGGAGACATGTGAGAGCCCCTCTCCTCTCCCGCGTGAGCCCGCAGGAGGAGCGGTGATGGAGAACCAAGCTTGCCCCCTCCGAGCGCTGCCCCGTGGACAGTCTCCACCACCTCCCCTGCAAACGTCCAGTGATGCAGAGGTAATGGACGTTGGCTCTGGTGGTGATGGACAGGCCGAACCCCCTGCTGAGGACCCACTCAACTTCTACGGAGCTTCTCTTCTCTCCAAAGGATCCTTCTCTAAGGCCCGCCTCCTCGTAGACCCGAACTGTAGTGGCCACAGCCCGCGCACCGCCCGGCACGCACCTGCGGTCCGGAAGTTCTCCCCTGACCTTAAGTTGCTTAAGGATGTAAAGATTAGCGTGAGCTTTACCGAGAGCTGCAGGAGTAAGGACAGGAAGGTGCTGTACACGGGAGCGGAGCGCGACGCGCGGGCAGAGTGCGGTCTGGCCCTTAGCCCTGTCAGTGGAGACGTGCATGCTTGTCCCTTTGGCGGGAGTGTTGGTAACGGGGTAGGCGTAGGGGGTGAGAGTGCGGATAAGAAGGATGAGGAGAATGAGCTGGATCAGGAAAAGAGAGTGGAGTACGCAGTGCTGGATGAGTTAGAAGATTTTACTGACAATTTGGAGCTAGATGAAGAAGGAGCAGGCGGGCTCACGGCTAAAGCGATCGTGCAGAGAGACAGAGTGGACGAAGAGGCCTTGAAGTTCTCCTACGAGGTATGTCGGCGTCCCCTCCTTTGGAGCACTCTTAGCAAAACCCAAAGAGAGGTGTTTGGGAATCGCAGCATCTCTGTAAAGCTGATGTTGCAGAGCAAAGAACACCCACAGGAGGTGGAAACGTAAATGTGAAAAGAGAAAGCCATCAGGAGTCCAGGTTTTCAAACTTTGCTAATGAAAAGTTTGGCTGACAGGTCTGCCTCGTACCCTTGTCCCAACTGAGTTGGAAGGAGCTGCTGGCCCCGCTCCCTGGTGGCACGGGCACCTGCCTGAGCGTGTGCTTCAGCTGGCGGTTTCATCCCATTTGTTTTTCAGATGATCACGCAACATAGAGGCACACCTAGGCCCCCGAGAGCGCCTCCTTTCTGTGTCGTTGTCAGTGACACTGTGACACTTGCCTGGAGGGCACCGGGGGGCTGTGGTGTCTGAACAGCATATTTTGCAGGATGATTTTGACAACGATGTTGATGCTCTGCTGGAAGAGGGCCTCTGTGCTCCCAAAAAGAGGCGGATGGAGGAGAAATACGGAGGAGACAGCGATCACCCGTCAGACGGAGAGACAAGTGTGCAGCCAATGATGACCAAGATTAAAACAGTGCTCAAAAGTAAGTCGGGCCAGGAAGTAGCGAGTGTTCACGGGGCTTTGCACGTACGGGCATGAGAGCCCTCGGTGTCAGGCAGCAGGTGTGCGTCTGAGGCCAGGAGGGTCCTGTCTGGTGACAGGAAACAGACAAGATGTGAGGACACACCCAGATGCATGATGGCCCAGCTGCAGGTGGTGCAGATGCTGTGGAAACCAGAGCAGCTGGGCTTGTGCGGCGTGGCGGGGAGAGGCCTTCTGAGGGGGTTGGGCAGATCCCTGGGGAGGGGGCATCCAGAGGTGTGGATGGTGGGCCCAGAGGCGGTTGCTCGGCGCGGTGTCTGGTGATGGTTGCAGTCCGGGTTCTAGATTCTGTGCCAAGTGTCGGGGGAGCCACTGGAAGCAGGCAGGACTCGTTCCACAGTCTGGTCTGAAAGCACGGCTCGCGGTGCACGTGTGACTCCTGCACTTTGAGTGGGCAGAGGTGGAGGGGTCAGAGACGCGGTGGGGAGTGGTCAGGGGGCGCCCAGAGCTGGCCCGTGCAGCCCCCCTGCTGACGCGGAGAGGTCTGAGGGGGCTCCGTGTCTGTTTCTGTCTTGGCCTGGAGGCGCCTCTCAGTGTCTAGGTGGAGGTGTCAGGTGGGCGGTGGAAAGGGGCTGGAGGGACACAGGACTCAGGCACACAGGTTACACCTTCTGCTGAGCACCAGCGCAGGTGGCCAGCATGATGGGAGGAAACCGAGGGTGGCCGGCGTACAGTCTCCTGGCTGCGGAGTGGACATGTTGGCAGTGCTGGGCTGCGCGTCTGCCAAGTGGGCCGCAGCAGGAACAGTAACAGACTATGAGATGCACGCGAGCTCTCCGGGCAGCCGGGCCAACTCTGTGACAGCTCACTATCGCAGACATGCCTTGTCCCATGATGTGCTCAGCTTGAGCTGTGTGAGTGCCTCCTTCTCCTTACTTAGCCCAGAGCTGGTTGCAGACAGCTCCCAGCTCAGCCCACGGTGGGCATGGGGGTGCCTGACGGGGTCTGTGCGTGTCCAACTTCACATTCCCTCCCAGGGCCGTCCTGACACAGGTGTCCGCTGGTGTTGGCCACGTGTGGGTGTCAGACCTGGCACAAGGGTGTCATTCCCTTTTCTGTGAGAGTAGCTGGTGCTGTTTTCATCTCATATGTGTCTTTTTAGATTTCACTTGGTTTTTCACTTTCGTTTCTGAATTTTTAACTTGTTCCCAATACCTGTAAGAAAAATAAGTTTTACTTAAGTCTTTGCCATGTGCTTTTTTCAGCAGCCAGGGCTGTCAGTGGCAGCTCGAACAGCACAGGCTTGTCACCTGGTCACAGGGAGCAGTGATCCACAGATGTGCAGTTACTAGCGAAGCCTACCCAGGCCCTGCGGTGCCTCTGGCCACACCTGTGGGAGGTGGGCGGGGAGTCAGTGTCCACGGTGCTTGCCAGCCGTGGAGGCAGAGCTGTGGCGAGGCCCTGTGTCTTGCAGAACCCTGCTCTGGGCTCCGTGGTGTGCCTGTGCCGTTCTAGGCTGGGGAGTATAGCAGTGAGCAGGGTGGACAGCTTCCTGCTGCACGGAGGGACTTGGAGCCTGTGGGTCACACCCAGAGGGACAGGCACAGCAGCAGAGGGAGAGCAGAGTTTTGCAGGTGGGGCTGGCTGGGGCTTTCTCTAGTGGAGGGCGGGGTGTTCCCCCACTACTACTTCTTAGAGGTTCTCTGTAACGTTGGGTCCACCTTGCTGTTGTTTCTGACACGGGTTGTAACTTTGGAAACATCCTGACAGTTCTTACTCAGTTACAAGTGTCTTTAAGTGATTGCAGGGTGTTCTTGTCTTCTGTGCAGGTCGTGGCCGCCCACCTACAGAACCACTGCCGGACGGGTGGATCATGACGTTCCATAACTCCGGAGTCCCCGTGTACCTGCACCGAGAGTCTCGGGTGGTCACCTGGTCCAGGCCATACTTCTTGGGAACGGGAAGCATACGGGTAGGGGACGCGTCAGTCGTGAATTTAGTCTCGTAAGTTGTAGGAGGAGCATGCATGTCTGCCCACGTTGCATTGCAGCCAGACAGGCAGGTGAAAGGCATCGGACGTTCAGACGTTTGGGGCCATCCTTGTAACCTGTGTTGCAATTTCACTATCCACAGAAACATGACCCTCCTCTGAGTAGCATCCCCTGTCTGCATTACAAGAAAATGAAAGACAATGAGGAAAGGGAGCAAAACAGCGAGCTCTCCCCCTGTGGGGAGGTGTCCCCTGCCAAGCCCCTGAGCCGATCTGCAGAGCTGGAGCTCCCCCTGGAAGAGCCCGACTCCTTGGGGGCTGACTTGGGGCCCCCAGATGAGAAAGACCCATTGGGGGCCGAGGCCGCCCCCGGGGCCCTGGGGCAAGTGAAGGCCAAGGTGGAAGTGTGCAAAGATGAATCAGTTGGTAAGTTTCCAGAGTGAACTTGGTCCCTGAGGAGGAAGGGACCTGTCCGTGCTTGCCTGTCCATTCCCTCATGGCTGGAGAGGCCGTCTCCCCGAGCTTAGGAGATTCTGCCTGACCTCTTGCTCCCAACCCGCACACTGGTGCTGCCCTGCCTTTTTCTCTGGTCATGTTCGCGATCTTTCCTCAAGTCTGGCTTTTCATGAAAATGGGACATGCTCGCATGGAGTCCTGGTGTACCAGTGCGCAGAGTGGGCGTCTCCACCATGTGGTGTGGGTGCCGCCCCCTTCTCAGACCCTCAGTTGCTCTCGGGTGTGGGGCGTTCCTCCCTGTCCCTCCTGCATCTCTTCCGTGGTGGCATGCTGTCTTAGCCCCCACGCGTTTTCGGGGTCTCTGCCTCTGTCCTACTGCCCGGCCTGTCTGGGAACTCCTGCATGTGAGGGGCTGGAGCTGCTGCTGAGGAGGGGGACAGTGGTGTCTAGCTCCCCGTCCTGGCCAGCTCTGTCAGCGTGTGGGCTGTTCTCGGGACCCAGCTGGAAGGGAGCCCTCCCTATAAGACTCTAACTTGACGGTCTGCCTCTTCACAACGTCCTTCCGCACACGCAGGACACACCTGAGTGTGCTCCTGTTTTTCTGAAAACACCTGCCTCCCACCTCTGACCTCATGGCGCTTGTTTCCAGACTCGCTTCTCTGCACTCATGTGTAAAGAACTATGTGGTTTCGGTTTGTCACTAAGTGTGCAAGCATGTTGTTCTGTAGCTCACGTGGAATCTCAGGCATCTGCCTGGCTGGGAGGAGGGGTGCAGGCAGGGCACCAGCGAGGCTGACAGGAAGCCCTGGGGTCCTGGGGGAGAGGTGGGACGAGTGCCATGGCCCTGAGCTGCATGCTTGCTGCAGGGCGTGGGGGCAGCCACGGTGGGCATGTGGTGCCTCGGCTGCTGCTGGCCGTCTGGCACCTGTTTCCGTATGGGGAGAAAGGTCCCAAAGGCTGGTTGTGCTTGGCTTTTTTTTTTTTTTTTAGGTTCCTTTTTGTTTGTTTATTTTTGTATTCTTGCTCTAAATAAACTAAAGGACATGCCAGAAATTTGTCCCTAGGGGACCTGGCAGGGTAATTTGAGCTGGCAGAATGAAGGAACGTGACTCTTTACTTCCCTCGCCCTTGGAGAGGAAAGGGGAAGGGGGGGTATCGTGTGGCTGGGACCTGTCCTGCTCACTGGGTGGAGGGTGTGACCCACTGGTTGGGAGTCCGTGACTTGGGTCTCTGGTGAATCCCGTATAGACCTCGAGGAGTTTCGGAACTACCTGGAGAAACGCTTTGACTTCGAGCAAGTTACCGTGAAGAAGTTCAGGACATGGGCTGAGCGTCGGCAGTTCAACCGAGAAATGAAGCGAAAACAGGCTGAGTCAGAGAGGCCCATCCTGCCGGCCAATCAGAAGCTCATCACTCTGTCTGTGCAGGACGCGCCCACGAAGAAAGGTGAGCGGGACTCGCAGGTCTGATGTTCCTGGGATGTGTGCTCCAAGGGTGCTGCATCGGCCTGTGTCTGCCTTGCGGCGTAGAGGTCCTCTCCCTGCGGGCTGAGGTGTGGTCGCTGCGGCCCCTGCTGTTGCTGAGACGGCCCCTCTTGTCACAGAGTTTGTCATCAACCCCAATGGGAAGTCGGAGGTCTGCATCCTGCACGAGTACATGCAGCGCGTCCTCAAGGTCCGCCCTGTGTACAACTTCTTTGAATGTGGTGAGTGTGACCTTCCCCATCTCACTCCTAAAGCATCAAGCACGTCACTGGGGTCACCGCCGGGGAGGCGGGAGCTGACTGTCAGTCCCCTCTGCTGGGTAGGAACGAGAGGGGTGGTCGAGGGGGATCAGATGGTCACCTCCCCACACCCCCTCCCCACTGAGCCTCCGAGGGTGGAGGGGCCGCAGCCCTGCAATGGCCACCAGCTGTCCTCTGGATGCCCTCATCACTCTTTAGTGAAAACCAGAAGCTCAGCGTCCGCCATCGTCTTCCTGCTTCTCTGGCTCACAATGTCTGCGTCCCACCGCTCGCGCTCCTCCATCCATCTTTCTCAGACGTTGGTCCCTGTCCCCCTCGACTTCCTGGCCATGCTCTCTGCCTGCTGACTGTCCCTCAGCCCCATCCCAGTGCCTCAGGGACCCCCCCCGCCAGGCCTCTGCCTTCCAGCAGCAGCCCTACCCCCACCTCGTCTGTCTGTCAGTGTGAGCAGATTGTGTATGTGCAAGTATGCTTTTAACGTCTTGGCAAGTGTGTTTTGAAATGGTAATTTTAATTTTAAGAGAACCCAAGTGAGCCTTTTGGTGCCTCGGTGACCATCGACGGTGTGACCTATGGATCTGGAACGGCAAGCAGCAAAAAACTTGCGAAGAATAAAGCTGGTAATGTGCCTGCTTGGTGTCAGAGACCCGTGTTGGCCCACCAATGGCTAGGGAAGGCTGTGGATGGGGCAAGTCTGTTTTATTTATGTAATCTACTTGAATCTTTTTAAATTATGTACTCACTGGAAAAGATTCAAATAGAAAAAGTAAAACGTGAGAAATGAAAGTAGAAGGCCCTTTTCCACTCAGATGGCTGGGCCAGCGCCTCCCGCCCCGTCCCCAGTGCTCACAGATGCTGGTTTCTTTGTGCTGCCTGAGCCCAGGGCACCGTCTGTTTAAACCCAGCAAGCCAGGGGTGTGCTGAGAAGGAGAACAGGCGGCATCTTCCTCAGGTGGTTTTGACGTCCATGAGGACCATTTTCCAAGTCCTTCCAGCTCCAGACTTGGGACTGCCACTCTCGGAACACAGCCAAGCAGGCCCTTGGGAAAGCTGGTGGTTTTTGGTGGACGCCTGATGCTCCTCCTGCCCGTGGCCTGCCGCTGGCTATATTCCTGGTACACCTTGTTGTTGGCGTGCTTTTCCAGAAGCCACTTAGCCCCAGCACCAGGGTTATTTGGCCTCTTCTGGGGAGTGGACCACATCGCAGGCACGCGATGGATGCACCCCGGGCCCTGGCGCCCCCATCGCCACACTGTCTTCAGAGCAGCTCTGCCCCTTACACAGTGCGAAGCGTTTATCGCAGTCTAACCGAGTCTTGGGTTGGTGGAGTGTGCTCCGGGGCTCAGAGTGCCCCTGGGCCTTGCTCTCTTCTGGTGGCGAATGCCGAGGGTGATGGGACCCCACCTTACTGTCTGGCTGACCCTGTGTGAAGCTGTGCTGGGCTCACAAGCTCTGCCTGGTCCCCAGGAGGCCTCCTGTCCATTTTAGAGAGATTCTCTCCAAAGGCTCTTCCTGCTTCACAAGTGGGGTGTTCCTGGGGTCTCGGAGCAGAAGCCTGTGAGGGTCCCATAGTGGGTGGGGCCATCCTCGTGGTGCCCCGCCTCCCACCCCCACCCCATGCTCCTCCCCATGTGCTCTTCATTTTGCACCCCTGTTCATGGGGTGCCTGCACTCGGCTTCCCGCCACCCCTGCGCTCGGGCCTGCAGGCACCTCCCCAGAGTGTCCTTTTGGCCCGGCTGCTGCTCCCCACCGCACCCTCTGCCCATGCCTCACCTGCAGGCTCTTGGGGCTCTGTCCCCGGGGCCCAGGCTCCCCTCGGCCGTGGGGACCCCACCCTCACCCTCAGGGTTCCTCTTTCCACAGCCCGGGCCACGCTGGAAATCCTCATCCCGGACTTTGTTAAACAGACCTCTGAGGAGAAGCCCAAAGACAGTGAGGAGCTGGAGGTGAGGGTCGTGAGCCCGCCCTGGTGTCAGGCTGTGCTTGGGTTTAATCGCCCTGGTGCCGGGTGCTCCGTCTCTTGTACTTCATCAAAGAGACCTGCTTGTCTTTGTGCAAGCAGAGGAAATGTTCTTGTCGGAGATTTCTGTCATTGTGTCTTGCCATGGGTCGTGAGAAACTGCGGGTAAATGTTTCGGAAGGAAGCCACGCTCTGCTGACAGCAGATCCAAAGTGGAGTGAGCCTTTGAGGCAGAGGCTGCAAAAGCTAGATTGTTCTTTATGTTAAGAACCATTTAAAACTATTTGTTAAGTTTTTTGGGTAAATATGGTCCTATGATTATTTGTAGCAAGGGCTTCTCACTCTGAAGAATGCATTCTTATTTATAACACCATAAATTTTTCCCTTTTAAACTACACAGTACAGTGGATTTTTGTACATTCAGAATATTTTCATCACTCCAAAAAAAACCTCTGTCCCCATTAGCAGCCACCCCCATTTCTCCCCGTTCCCAGCCCCTCAACCCCCAGCAGCCACTCACCTACTTTCTGTCCCTGGATTTGCCAATTCTGACGTCTTCTGTCAGTGGAATCATACGATGTATGTTCCTTTGCGACTGGCCTCTTCCACTTCACGTGCTATGTGAGTTGTGAGTATTATCAGATTGAGGACGTTTCTTCCACTCCTGGTTTGTTGACAGTTTTTGTCAGGAATGGGTGCTGGATTTTGTTTTTTCTGTTTCTGTTGAGATGATCTCGTGGTTTTTGTCTTTGACTTTACTGATGTGGGGGGGTGTTTCATTGACTTTTGAATGGTAAACAAACCTTGCATTCCTGGGGTAAATCCCACTCAGTCATGGTGTATAATCATTTTTATGCGTTGACAGGTTTGGCTCGCTGATATTTGTTAAGGATTTTTGCAGCTGTACTTACAAGGGATACTCTTCTGTATTTTCTTTGCTCGTGATGTCGTTGGTGTTGGTTTCAGGGTAATACTTGCCTCATAGAATGAGTTGGGAAGTGTTGCTTCCTCTTTCATTGTGTGGAATAGTTTGCGAAGGATTGATATTAATTTTTTTTTTTAAGATATACCACACGCTTCCTTGGTGGTACAGTGGTTAAGAATCCACCTGCCAATGCAGGTGACATGGGTTCGAGCCCTGGTCCAGGAAGATCCCTCATGCTGTGGAGCAACGAAGCCCTGCGCCACAACTACTGAGCCTGTGTGACACAACTACTGAAACCTGTGAGCCTAGAGCCCGTGCTCCATCACAAGAGAAGCCACCGCAATTAGAAGCCCGCACACTGCAATGAAGAGTAGCCCCCGCTTGCCACAACTAGAGAAAGCCCGCGCGCAGCAACGAAGACCCAACGCAGCCAAAAAAAAAAAAGATATACCATGCAAGCACGATATTTATTCATTCATTCATTCATTCATTTATTTATTTATTTATTGGCTGCACTGGGTCTTCGTTGCGGCACACAGGCTTCTCTAGTTGTGGCGTGCAGGCTCTGTGGTTTCAGCACACGGTCTTAGTTGCTCTGCGGTATGTGGGATCTTAGTTCCCTGACCAGGGATCAAACACACGTCCCCTGCATTGGAAGGCAGATACTTAACCACTGGACCACCCGGGAAGTCCCGTTATTAATTTTTTAAACACTTGATAGAATTCACCAGTGAAACAGTCCGAGCCTAGACTTTGCTTGGTTTTGAAGTTATTTATTTACTGATTCAATCTTTTTGTTATACATCTTCAGATTTTCTACTCCTTCTTGAGCCACTTTTGGGATTTTGTGTCTCTCTAGGAGTTTTCCCACTTGATCTAGGTTATCTAATTTATTGATAAATACACATTCATAGTATTCCGTTATGATCCTTTTGTTTAAACTTTTTTTTTTTATAAATTTATTTCATTTTTATTTTTGACTGCATTGTGTCTTCATTGCTCTGCACAGGCTTTCTCTAGTTGCGGCCAGCAGGGGCTACTCTTTATTGGGCTGCGCAAGTTTCTCATTGTGGTGGCTTCTCTTGTTGCGGAGCACAGGCTCTAGGCACGTGGGCTTCAGTAGTTGTGGCACGCGGGCTCAGTAGTTGTGGCTCGCGGGCTCTAGAGCACAGGCTCAGTAGTTGTGGCGCATGGGCTTAGTTGCTCCATGGCATGTGGGATCTTCCTGGACCAGGGCTCGAACCCATGTCTCTTGCATTGGCAGGCGGATTCTTAACCACTGCGCCACCAGGGAAGCCCCTTATACCTGATTTTTAGCAGCTAGAGTCTTTCCTTTCTCTTGGTCAGTGTGACTAAAGGTTTGTCAATGTTGTTGGTCTTTTCAAATATCCAACTTCTGGTTTTGTTGATTTTTTTCCTATTGGTTTTTTATTTTCTATTTATTTCTGCTCTTGCCTTTATTATTCTTTTTTTCTGCCAGCCTTGGGTTTAGTTTTTTCTTCTTTTTCTAGTGTCTTAAGATTAAGGTATTGATTTGGGGTCTTCTTTTTAAATGTGGAGTTCACAGCTATAAATTTTCTTCTGTGTACTACTTTGCATCCCGTAATTTTGCTTTAATATATGTTGTGTTTCTTTTGTCATTTGTCTCAAGGTATTTTCCTAATTTCTCTTGTAATTTTTTTCTTTAAACCAGCGGTTATTTTAGGAGCATTTACTTTTCATATATTTGTGAATCTCCCAAATTTCCTTTGGTTATTGATTTCTAACTTAATTCCATTGTGGTTCAAAACATAGTTTTTGTGATTTCAGTCAATCCTTTTAAGTTTATTGAGGCTTGTGTTGTGACCGCCTGAGAGGATGTGCACTGTGTGTTTCTGAGTGGAGTGAACAGGCATCTATGGGTTGAGCTGGTGTGGGGTTTGCTCTTCTCGTTCTTGGTGGGTTTTCTGTTCTGTCTGGACTGGTGTTGAGTCCCCAGCTGTTACTGTTGAATTGTTTATTGCTCCCTTCACTTGTCAGGTTTTGTTTCATGTATTTTGGGGCTGTTAGGTGTGTATGTGTTTGTGATATTGTGATATAAAATACACGTTTGGTCTTTGTCCTTGGTTCCTGGTGGGACCTTCTAATGTAGTAAATAAATTAACGTTTGGTTTTTGTCTCCAGTTCCTGAAATAGTTCCCAGTTGATAAAAGTGAAGGGAACGTTCTATTCTAACCCCTTCAACTACGCCTGAGTTCATGTTCAGGAGGTGACTTTTGGAAGCCCCGAGGATGGGGGTTGGTTGCCAGGGGAACCGTCATGTAGTCAGAGGTTGGACTTCCAGCCTTGTCCTCTGCCTCCCCCAGTGCCCGGGGAGGGGTGGTGCTGGGGGTTGGGTTCATCCTTCGTGGCCAGGGTCTGAGCAGCCTGGCTCACACAGCGATGCCTCCGCAGACACCCTGACTAAGGGGCTCGGGGTGCCTCTGGCTGGCGGACCCATTGAGGTGCTGGGGGGGCGGGGTTGTGCTCAGAGGGGGATGATTTCCTGCTTGCTGGAACCAGGGCCGCCTCCTGATGCTGGGTGGGGAGGAAGCCCCCTCCCTGCCAGAGCAGCAGGTTCCAAGGCTTCTATACGAAGAGGGCAGGGCTGGGGTTGATGCTGCCACAAGCCGAGGGACACCTGGGGCCCTAGTAACTGGACAGTCTGGGAAGGCACCTCCCTGAGACGCCTCGAAGGAGCGTGTGGTTCTGCGTTATGGCTGCCCCGGGAGGAGGGCCACAGTCCTGAGTGGGAGCCGGGGGCCATGGGGTCAGAGCCACCTCTGGGCTGGCAATGCCCCTATCACCAGCTTCCTTTTTCTCCCTGAACCAGCTGGGCGTCGCCTCTTAAGAACCTTTCACGTTTCTGTTCTGCCGTATCTGGTCACTTTCTCTCTTCTATAACCTCACTTATGATGGTTTTCAAGCTTTTCTTCGAAGGTTGTGTGTCTTTAGACTTCTGACCGGTCGTCTGATCAGCCTCTGATTCAGGATGGGCTCCCCAGGCCAGCGGGCAGGCAGCCCGGCCCTTGCCATTCCTCGTTTGTGTCACGGGCTGCTGGGCGGGGAGGTGTGGGATGTGGGGTGCAATGTCTCCGAGAGGTAGTGGTGGGGGCAGGAGGCCCCTGGGAGAGGCGGCAGCACAGGAACCGCTTCACGGGGCTGTGGGTGTGGCCAGCACTATGACCGGCTGCTTCATTTTGTAGTATTTTAACCACATCAGTATCGAGGACTCGCGAGTCTACGAGCTGACCAGCAAGGCTGGACTGCTATCTCCCTACCAGATCCTCCATGAGTGCCTTAAAAGGTAAGGGGGGTGGGGGGTGGGGTGCTTCCCTGGCCATCGGGCATGGGGGCCTCTCTGGGGTGCCCAGCACCCTTCCACCCAAGGGGCCAGATGGCGTGTGGTGGGAGAGTCCCTCCTCTTGGGCAGAGCAGCGGTTTGGGGAGAAGGGTTGGTGCTGTCTTGATGGGCCCTTGGAGGGCTTTCTGGAAGCAGCCATTTCGTCCCCCTCAGCTGATGTCACCTACTGTCTGTTTTCTCCTACAGAAACCATGGGATGGGGGACACCTCCATCAAGTTTGAAGTGGTTCCTGGTAAAAACCAGAAGAGTGAATATGTCATGGCGTGTGGCAAGCACACAGTGCGCGGCTGGTGTAAGACACACACCCCTCCCCCAATACACCCACACACAGGCTTTCAGTGATCCCGGGGACCACTGCCCTGGCATAAGCCGAGCCTCAGCTGTATGCTGACTGCCCACGGTTGTGCCCACAGCATCTCATGTCCACGTCTGAGTCACAGCTGGCCTGAGTGCAGCTGTGGGTGTCCCGTCCCCGGGCTGGTCATTTTGGCTGGGCTGTGTTGCTCCCCGGCTGCCACCACTGCCCCTGTCCAGCCCTCGGTCCCTGTAAAGGGAGCAGGAGCCTCCTAAGACAGCAGCAGAGCCCCCCCGCAGGGCCCTCTGCTATTGCTGGGCACCACCTGTGCTCTTCACCTAATCTGGTGTTTGGATATAACCTTACTTGAAAAGAAACTTTGTGTAACTACTGTAAACACAGACCAGCACTGGGTAAGTGAGAAGGTCATGACCAAGCAGGCCCTGGATGTGCCCTGTGCCCTGCAGACACCATTCCTTGCTGAGACCAGCCCTGAGCAGGTGGGCAGGGCATAGGATAGATCCCCCATCTGAGCCAGAGGCCCTTGCTGCTCTCCAGGCCTGTTCTGCACCCTGGCCCCACCTTCTCTCCATCTAGAAATGTCCCCAGCACAGGATGCCCTCTGGATGCTCCCCGACCCCTGTGTCTGCCCTGCAGGTGCGTCCTCTGTATCGGCAGATGTGGACTGGGGGCCGTGAGGCCTCATAAGCTGTGGCCTTGGGTGTGTCCTGACCTCCCCGAGCTTCTGATGGGCTGTTCTGCAGGACGGGCAGGGCTGAGGTGCTGTGCCCAGTGCAGCGGCTGTGCCTTCTGCCCCCTCCCGTCGGGAGGGCCCCTGTCTGGACGAGGTGGCCCTGTGGATGGCTGGTATCTGTGACTCCCTCTCTCCATGTTTCCTCTCAGGCAAGAATAAGCGAGTCGGGAAACAGTTAGCTTCTCAGAAGATCCTTCAGCTGCTGCACCCACATGTCAAGAACTGGGGGTCCTTGCTGCGCATGTACGGCCGTGAAAGCAGCAAGATGGTCAAACAGGTAATGGGGCCCCCTGCTGGCACGGGGGGCCAGGGGCAGAGTCAGGCTCTGGCTGCACGGGGAGGGGATGGGGTGCGGGCCAGGGCTAGAGGGAGAGCGAGCAGACCACACACAGCTCTCCTCGGCCAACTAACCCAACTTTCAACAGCCCGTGTGTGTCATCTGTTTTGTTTCTGCTCTTTGGGCCAAGATCTCAAGATTTTAGCCAATACCCTTAGGTTTTTGTGTTTGGGGTGGAGAGAAGTACAGGGAAGCGAGGTTTATGTTCTTTGATTTTTTTTTTCCCTGACGTTTACAGAAACAGTCTGGGTCACCAGCCACCCCAGTGAGTGGTGGGTGTGGAGGGTGGGGACTGTGGGTGGTGACCCCCAGGTCGTCTGTGAAGAGCTCCTTGCTCTCGCCCTGACAGGGTGGGTGAGGGGAGGGGACACTGGGCCCCAAGGTGCTTGGCCCTGCGTTGCTGAGCCTCTGCCTTCAGGTCTGTGCTTCTGTGCATCGTGCTGGGCTGTGAGTGAGGGGAGAAAGCTTGCTTGGGCCCGTGGTGGGAGCCCCCCTGGAGCTGGCAGGCAAGGTGTCCTTCCAGGGGCAGGGGAGTGTGGCACCCATGGCCAGCAGGCATCCTCAGATGTGGTTTCTTCACCCTGGACGGGCCTGCAGGGAGTTCAGCGTCTGGGCCCCACAGGCTCCCAGGGGCCGCAGTGCCGGGGCGAGTCCTGTCCTGCAGTGTGCTGTCCCCCCGGCCGAGGCTGTGTCCTGGTCGCTCCTACCTGAGGGCTCTGGGCATGTCGAGTGCCTGGCCAGTGGCTATGTCAGAGGCCAAGGGGGCCGGGGAGGAGGAGGAGGCAGTGGCAGAAGTGGGGACAGCCGGTAGGCAGCCAGCCAGGCGGGTCAAGGGAGGGGTGGCCCCAGACGGTCCTGTGAGCCGGCTCTGCTCCCCAGGAGACGTCGGACAAGAGTGTGATTGAGCTGCAGCAGTTTGCCCGGAAGAACAAGCCCAACCTGCACATCCTGAGCAAACTGCAGGAGGAGATGCGGAGGCTGGCGGAGGAGAGGGTGAGGCCCGCCCACATGCCCTCGGGCTGTGGCAGTGCTGGAGAGCTGGCGGCCCTGGCCTCCTGTGCGCTGATGTGGGGTCCCCGTGGGGCTTGTCGGGGCAGCTTCAAATCCCTGGTGGCTGTGACCTCCTTGACCCTGCACTCCCGGGCATGCGTCTTGATGCCCACAGGAGTGCCAGCACGTGGTGCCCTGCGAATCGCGCACATTCTGCAGCCCCGCCACCAGCCTTTCACCGAGGTTGGGCTGCAGGTTCCCATGTTGCCTACATCCCTGACCTTGGCTATTCTTCCAGGAGGAGACGCGGAAGAAGCCCAAGATGTCCATCATGGCATCTGCACAGCCTGGCGGCGAGCCCCTGTGCACTGTGGACGTGTGATGGTTGGTGGTCCGGGCTCAGGGGCTGCCAGCTCTGCTGCGGGGGAGACCTGCCCTCACTCTGCAGCCCCGGGTCTCCAGTCCACAGTCCCCCGCCACTGCGTGTCTGACAGCCAGGTCCACGCAGCTCTTCCTTGGGGGCCACCCACAGGTCTGGGTGGCCGTGTTAAAGCATCGACTCAGCCTGCCACACAGGTGGACACAGAGAGGTGGGAGGTCGCCATGGACCTCTGCTTGTGTGGACATGCTGCAGACTGGTGTTATGAAGGTTTTCACGAATTTTAGTATGTAACAGGCGCTGACAAGAAATGATAGTTGGATGACATGAAATGAGAAAGCCCTGCGCCTGGGGCTCCCGTGGGCACCGTAGGGACCTGGCCAGAAGGTGCACACTGGCACCCCATCCCCTTCCCCGCCTCCTGGGTTTTCCTTTTTTCTCTGAAAAAAGTTATAGTTAGGAAGGAGTATTTCAGACCTCTTTGGTTTAAAATAAACACAACTTAGTATCAGAACTATTTTTCAGAGGCTGTAGGCAAACCACCAAGGTGATCATTCTTTGCCTTGAAATGCATTGCCCGTGATGTGGATGAAGGCACCTGTCCCTGCCCAGCTTGCTGCCCCTGCCTGGGCTGGGGTGCAGTGCATT
Source organism: Balaenoptera ricei (assembly GCF_028023285.1). Classification (NCBI taxonomy): domain Eukaryota; kingdom Metazoa; phylum Chordata; class Mammalia; order Artiodactyla; family Balaenopteridae; genus Balaenoptera; species Balaenoptera ricei. The sequence continues at coordinate 28,037,017 of NC_082652.1, forward strand.
CTTCTAAGTCTTAATGCCCCCAAAACATGCCTTCTTAGACACTGAGGCCCCTCACCTTCGCTGGCCTCTGGCAATTTTTTACTAGATTTTTGCACAGTCAAGTCTGTCCACCCATCAATTTTTAAAGCTTTTATGATATTTTAGCGTTTGGAAAGAAACTTTTACAGTGAGAGTAGAAGATAGATTTGGAATCATGTAGCAGATATGAACAGTTAACGCATTTTAGCTCGTGGACTTGAGAGGAAACGACTCTCAGTGCAGTGCGTTCACATGCTGGTGCTCCTCTCCAGAGCTGGTGCGAGCATGTTGGGGCGGCACTGGATTTTGAGAGCAGCCGCCTGGTGCAGCCAGGTGACTAGGTGGCCCCTGTGGACAGGTGTGGGGTAGATCTGTCCCCTCTGAGTCCCAGCAGTCCAAGTTGGTTGTGAGCCGTTGGCTCCCCGCCCCTGGCACCTGTTCAGGGCACCGTGTGCTCATGGCACAGTGCTGGACACCTCCCCTTGTGTGGTGTTTTTACAGGAGACAGTATTTTCTGTTCCCTGCCACCCCCTGTGACTGAGGTTGGCGCCTGTGCTGACCTTTGTAAAAGAGTCCGCAAATCAAGTTGCTATTATTACACACTTGCTTCTGTCCTGCCCCATCTGCAGTTGTGAATAACCATTTGACTATAACTGTTTGCCCTTAAAACAGTCAGATGCACCACCTCGAACCAAAGCTTTGTGCACACTGGAGGCAGGTGAGCCTCACTGAGGCCTCCCCGAGTCCTTCTTTCCTTCCTCTGTCCTGTGTGTGGGTGCAAGTATCCTGTGAACACAGCCATACTGTGGGGGCAGAGGGCAGGGGGAGTCTGTGCTGAGGCCACTTCTGGGTGGCCACCACCCTGTGTGTACCTCCCAGGTGGCGGCTGGGCCATGGCTGTAGGGGTGAGCCTTGACTGTCTGAATGCATAAAGCAAAACTGTCCAAAAGGAAATGGCTGGTCTGTTTTTCTTCTGGCCATGGGTCCTCAACTGGCCAGAGCTGCCCTGAAGGCCAGAGCAGCTGAGCAGTGTCCCAACCCCACCCCTAGCTCTTGTGGTCACTGGGAGGTATATTCCTTTGGGGATGGGACTGCAATGAGGGTGGGGAAGGGCAACAGGGCAGCATCTTGCTCTGTGCTCCCCATGCCATGTGTACAGTTGGCCCTTGGCCACAAGGCCTGTGTCTCTCGTCAGACAGCAGGCGCTCTGCTGGGACGCCAGGACTTTTGGCCACACAAAGAGCTGGGAGAACTGTTCCAACTGGGCCAGTTCTTATGAGCGCTCCTGGCCCTGCCCCTTTGCACCTGTGGCGAGGGTAGAGGGGAGTCCCTGTGTGCCAGGCTCCGAGTTCTCATCACAAACATTGGTAATTCAGCACTTGTTTATTCCAGCCCTTGTGGCCCATTCTGGGGGTGAGGGGGGAGCAGACCACAGGAGCCCACGGGGACAGGGGTCTTGTACCCTCTGTGGCTATTGCCTGAGTATGCCAGGCAGGGCAAGGACTTGGGGAGCCCCTGGATTCTGCCCGTGATGCAGTCTGGGTACTGTTCTGGAAGGGCTGGTTTCCACTGCCCCAGAGGACTAAGAAGCGGGGGAGGCCCTGGTTTCTGGTGGGGTGTCACCTGGGGGCCCTGGTGGGGGCTGGACTGGAGGATCCTGGGGCTCCAGGGCCCCCATGCCATTGGGGTGCTCCACTCTCTCAAACAGGATGAGCATCTCACAGTGTGGGGTCTGTGGGAACAGGTCCACGGCCACAGCCTTGACTGGCCGAAAGGGACTGCCCTTCACCCGGTTCGACGGGGCCCTGCAGAGGCTGTATGGGAGGGAGCGCCATGGTCAACTGCGTGGGTACAGCAGGGTCTCCTGGGGTGAGGCCCTGTCCACCCAGGCCCCACACTCACTCCACAAAGTTGCCCATGGCTGCCCGGGGGTTGCAGGAGACATATAGGAGTCGCTTGAGGTTCTCAGCTCTGCGGACAGCCAGGATCACTTTGGAATCTGGGGAGGCACAGACCCCTCAAGGGAGAGTCCCCAGTGGCTCCCCCTCAAGGAGCGGACAGGGGCCCGAGGCCAGGCAGCCTAGTTGGCCACCCTCTGCCTCCCCGCACCACGCCTCAGGTGGAGACCACTCACGTAGACCAGCGCGGGGTGGGTCCAGGACAGCTGTGAGCTGCTGGGACGCCAGTCTGCTCACCAGTGCAGGCACCAGGTCCTCGGCCCTCCCGCAATGGAACTCGACGTTGCTCAACTCTGGAGGTGGCACAGCAGCAGCCCTGCCATGAGGCCTGGGACACCCCCCAGAGACCTGCCCAGCCGTGTCCAGAAGCCCCCAGAAGACACCTCAGGAAAACCCTTCCCTGCGGGGCAGCCCCAGGCATCGTGGGTGCACAATAGGTCCACACAGTAGGGGCCCTTTCTGCCCTCACCCCATGAGCCCTAGGAGCCACTGGGTGGGTCCCAGGTGCCGTGTGGAGGGACACACAGGACCTGCCACCCACTGCGAGGCCCGCTGGCTCTCACCGTTGTCCAGGGCATTCACCCGGGCGTCCTCCACAGCCTCCTGGCACAGCTCGATCCCCACGACTCTCTTTACCTTCTGGAGCAAAAACAGGTCAGACTGATGGCGCCCCTCCCCACCCCGGACCTTCTGGGGGGGGCAGCGGAAGAGGATCTGGAACAGTCTGAGGTTCTCTTGGGGGGACATGACAGAATGGGTGACGACACAAGAGTGGGGTGGGGGAGAGCATGCTCTTGACCGGGGTAGGAGGGCTCACCCGGGCCAGAGCCAGGCCGATGGTGCCAGTGCCGCAGCACACATCCAGCACCGTGCTCCCCGCGTCCAGCTGGGCCCAGTCCTGGATGAGCGTGTAGAGCACCTCAGCCGCGGGAGTGTTCACCTGGGCGTGGGTTATGCATCAGAGCAGCCTCCCTGCTGCCCTCCAGCCCCCGTGTCTGCATCCCCAGGCACTTGTGCTCTTGGTCGCCGCCCCCCCCCCGCCACTCCCTTCCCCACCTCTAACTGCCTGAGAGCCCCAGGGTCCCTCCGTCCACACCCAGTCTCCTGGCCCGAGAAAGCAACTCAATGCCGCCCCCCTCCCACCTCCTTGAGAGCTGGACCCATGGGACCCCTGCAGCAGCAGATACCAGACCCCACCAGCGCCAGAGCCTGGTGTCGTGCCCACAAGCCACCCTCCCACAGGGTGGTCACCAGGGTCTAGCGAGTGGCCACGATTAGGAGCCCTTCTTCCAGGTGGCCGACCTCACAGCCCTGGCAGCTCACTGCCTGGATGCTCTCCCCTCTCTGCTGCACCAGCCCGGAGCCCAGGGATCTGGTCACCTGGAAGAAGGCGTGAGGGGAAATCCGGAAGGTCAGCCCCAGCAGGTCCTCGCGGATGCACTGGTCCCCGGCCACATGCTCCAGAGGCAGGCCCTCTTGGCTGGGGGTCTTTCTGTAGGCGGGAAGGTGCGTCTATCGGTGTCACCAGTCCTCGGAGAAACCCGCCCAGCCTCACCTGAGCTACTAACCGCTGTCCCTCCTCCACGAAGTAGAGGCAAGTCACCCCGCTGGTCTTGCCCGGCCCCTCCATGAAGTGCTGTGCCAAAGAAGCCTTCAGCCCCTCCAGCTCCTCAGGGCTCAGGTTCTGGAGCAAGCAGTAGAAAAGGCCCGTAAGACTGTGTCGAAGTCTGCTTTGGCCCAGACACCCCTCCCCCTGCAAGCCACCCGCTTGAGACCTGCGGGTGGAAGTAGGCAATGGCCATGGCTTGCCCACGGCGGCTGGTGCGCACAGTCAGCTGCTTCCAGTGACCCGAGTATGTCTCCGGGTCATACGCCGAGTAGGGAGTGGACCTGTGGGAGCCACAGATGGCCCTAAGTCCCTGACATCTGCCAACCAAGACTGGGTGAGCAGCGTCCCTGCTCTCTCCTCCAGCCACACCCACCAGACCCCCCAGATAGGACCCAGGTCTTCTGCTCCCAGACTGCCTCGGGATGTCCCGGAGCCACCAACCCAGCCACGTGTCCTCACCGGATGAACTCCTGGAAAGCCTTCACCACCTGCTTGGTGGCCCCAGGAATATGCACGGTGTCGAAAGGAGCTGCCACAGCACACGTCCCACCCTTGTACTTGCCAAGCCGGCAGCCAACCGTGTTGTCTTCCCCATCCACCCCGACACCAACCAGAAACTCACATTTGTTCCGATACTCAGTCTGCAGGAAGGGGAGAAGGAAACAGAAAGACACCCACCCTTACCCCGGCGGTCCAGCACTCGTGCACGGAGGGTGTACAGCAAAAGACGATGGTGAGCGAGACCCCGGTTCCCCCGCAGGCCCTGGCAGCCCAGGGCAGAAGGCTGACAACTAACAAACACTTGATGACAACCATAAGCAGATATGCAAAAAAAAGAGAGATGGGAGAGCCAGGCAAGAGGAGTTTCTGTGAGAGCAGAGGCCCTGACCTGCTGAGGTGACGGCCGGACCCCCTCCAGCGGGCAGCAGGCCTTGTTGTGTTTGTGCCTCTGTAAGAGCAGCCAAGGGAGCAGAGCGCGGTTGGTGCTCCCAATTTCCCTGCAGGGCAAAGGAGGGGCAGAGGTCAGGCTCCAATTGCCCAAGCGCCTGGGCTCCTTCTTGGAACCTCACTGTCCCCACCGGTAACACAGGGTTTTTACTGGTTAGTTCCCCAAAGGGGTATCTGAGCAGGCTGAGCGCACAGGGAGCCACCGATGGGCGCTCTGCCCAGAAGTGCCTGCACCCACACTCACTTGGCGAGCTTCTGCAGCACCTGCTCACACTCCAGCCGCTTCCGTTCAAGCTGCTCCGCGTAGGGCATGGTCCAAAGAGGGGTCACCACATCAGCGATGCACGTGGCGGGGGTGGCAGGCGGCTCCCCCTGATCCTCCCGTTGCCTCTTCCTGGCCAAGGGGTCAGCCTTGGGCCTGGCCAGGCGCACGCTGAGCGGCCGGCCCTTCCACAGGGCGCCGTGCAGCACACATAGGGCTTTGTCGCGCTCGGCGGCGCTGCGAAAGGTCACGAAGGCGCAGGGAGGCTGCCCGAAGAGCTTCGTCTTGTGGGGCTGCAGCCCGAAGCGGCCCAGGAAGCGCCGGACGTCGCTAAAGCTGGCGTGGCGCGGCACGTTCTGAAGCTCCAGCTTGAAGATCTCCGAAGTGAATAGGCCGGCCCGGATGTAGCTGTAGGGCCCCGGCTGAGCACCCGGTCCCGCGGCCCCGGCCCCCGTGGCCTGCTCCTCCCCTTGCTGGGGGCCCGGGGCGCTGCGGCCGTCCTGGTCGGGGCCCCCCACGCGCGCCCGGCCCTGCGTGGAGACAGCAGACAGGCGGGCTGGCTGGGGCCCGCGCGCCCCGAGCCTCTCCCTCTCCGTCCCATCTCACCACCCGCCCCCGGCTCCGCCAGGGTCTCCCTTCACCGTACTTCGCCGTCGAGCTCGTCACCCATCGTCCGCTCCGTCCGCCGCCTCGCCCGGGGCCTGGCACACGGGGGGCGCGCGGAGAGCGGCTGCGACTCGGCGAGGCCGGCCCTGCTCCGGCCCGGGCGGGGGCGGGACTCGTACCCTCCGCGCTCAGGTCCGGGTCTCGGGCACGGGCTGCGCAGCCCGCCGCCCTCCTCGCCGACCACTCTCTCGTCCGCCGGCGCGCGCAGCTGAGGCGGCGCGTCTCTATCGTCCCCACTTCCGTCGACGTCATCGCCACGCGCCGCTCGGACCCCCAGCACTGTCCGCGAGCTCTAGGGGCGCGCGCGGCCGCGGACGGAAGTGCGCGCGAGGGCCGCCGGGAGTGCGCGCTCCCCGGCCCCCGGGCGGGCCGGGCATGCGCCGCGGGCGTTTTGGCGGGAAGCGTGGGGCGGGCTGGACAATGAGAGTGTCCGCCGCCTGAGCCAATAAAGCTGCGCTGGTTTTGAATCGCGGCGCGTTTCCCGCCGCCGGGGTCAGGGGTCGGGGTTCGGGTCGCGGGGCGGAGGGAAGAGAGGGCGGGCGGGAGGTGCCGGCGCCAGACGCGGAGGAAGGAGCTGCGACCAGCCGCCGAGAGGCCGCGGAGCCCGCGACGACCGAGCCAGCCGAGCCGCCGCCGCCGCCGCGCCCATGGCGGCCGCCAAGGTGGGCCGGGCCGGGCGGGCCGGGCGGGCTGGGGCGGGGGCCGGACGGGCCGGGGCCGCTACCGGCGGCCACGTGGGAGGCCCGCGCCGCCGCCAACCCCCGGCCAGCGGGCTCGGGCGCGGGGCCGCGTGACCTTGGGGCAGCCGGGCCTCGCGCTCGCTCCTGGTCGCCGGGCCGCGGTCGGGCCCAGGCCTCCCGCTCGATCCCCGCGGGCCCCGCACCGAGACGGCCCTCGCCCGCCCGCGGCCCACGCAAAGCCCCATTCATCCAGTGCTGGTCCCCGAGCCGCCACCAGCCTCCGCTCCCGCGCGGCCCGGCGGGCGGCCTGTGGCGGCGGGGGCCCGGGGGTGGCCGTGCGGCCCGGTGCGATCCGGCCGAGGAGCCGGCGAAGGCCTGCCTTTCTGGGCAGAGCCCGGGAGCTAAGTCTGGGCGTCTTATACTCCTGGGCTGTGGATTGCCAAGCCACGTGCTCCGTGAGACAACCTAAAACATGATCCTTTGTGCTCTACAGTTTTTTGCACTGGATTAGAATTCTGTAGCTCTTGTGTGAATTCTTTTGAATTATAAAACGTAATTTTCCCAACCTAGGTATAACTGCCGGCAGAACTGTGAATTCTGCATAAACGCTAGCAGACCCATCACAACTTTTTTCCTTTTAAGCAAGAGCACAGATTTTTCTCAACCAGTAAAAACTCAAAGAGTTGCTTTGTTTTAAGGGTAGTGTTTGTTTCTAGGCCCTCTTTTCTCCATCATCGTGTCCTTAGTCTGTGCGTGGCAGTACCAGCATCTGCATCTTACAGATGAGGAGCCTGGGGCAGTTTCTCCCCGGCACTGGGAGTTTCAGGGTTTAAGGAGCCCAGTCAGTCTGTGCAGGTGTGGTTGTTGCATCTGGGGGAGGGTGTCAGAGTCCGGTGTCTCCCTGCAGATCCTGGAGAAAAGTTTTGAGTTGAAAGGCTTTTTTAATCCCTTGCTTTGTGGTGAGGCCCTTCACTAGTGGGGATGATGGCTCTGGCCACTGGTGAGCTCTGGCGTGGCCAGTAGGGTCATATCTCCACCCTCCTCCATAGGACACCCATGAGGACCACGACACCTCCACCGAGAATGCCGACGAGTCCAACCATGACCCCCAGTTTGAACCAATAGTTTCTCTTCCTGAGCAAGAAATTAAAACGCTGGAAGAAGATGAAGAGGAGCTTTTTAAAATGTAAGTAAGTTGGTGTTTTTTCAGAAGTAGGCATTTTTAGAATAAGATAGTAACTGGTTCTTACGGGTGTCAAGGTCTTGGCTTGACCTTTAACCACACTGAGGGTTTTGTGATGGCTACTCCCACGTGGAAATCAAGGCTGTTGTTAGAATCCACTCATTCCTAGGTCCTGGGTGTCCTTGCTGCCCTGAGGCCAGTCCTGGGGAGGGCATGGGCACTCCCAGGTGTCATGTTACCACTGCTCTGTCCACAAGGGACATCTCCCCAAGACCCCTGTCCTTGCCAGCCTTGCCTCTAAGACTGTCTCAGCCCCCTGCCGCTGGTTGAGCATTGGGTCTTTACTATTATCTTTTTTCCTTAAATGTGGGGGTACTTTAAAGTTTATGAATTTCAGATTCAATACTTTTAGTGTACAAAACAATGCCTGGAATTACAAATGAGAGTGGGCGGTGCTATAGTCATTAAAGTTACTCTTTAAAAATCATACGTGATTCTTGGTGCTTTCAACAAGAAGCTACGGTGGCCGTGTCACTTTGAAGCAGTGGTCACAGAAGCCGTGCATCCAGATGTGTGCGACAAAGTGACGGCACCGGCGGACAGGCGGGATCGCAGGAGACGCTAATGTAGCTACAAGTTAGTGGAAATCAGGGGGAAGCAAACTCTCCACCCCTTCAAATTCTGTCCAAGATGCCAGGTTATGGTTTGAGTGCTTTGCTGTGGGTCAGGGGAGGGAAGCAGAGGGGATCACCAGCACTGCGACTCCTCTCTCTAAAGCAGGGAGGCTGGAGAGACCAGCCCCTCCCCACCACTCCCAAGGACCTGGGGAAGGAGAGCTGTTTGCACCCCTTGGGTCTCAGAGGGTGCTGGGCGGCTCCATAAAGACACTGGTTTTCTGGGTCTCTGATCTGCGTAGAGATGCTGCTGCACCTCCTGGCGTCCTGAGGGAAGTGAGGCCAGTGGGTGGGGCCTTCATGATGGGCCTGGGGCTTCTTCCTGAGGATGCATCTCCCTTGACAGAGTTGAGTTCGGAGAGCAGTCTTCCACAGGAAAGGGACCGGCTGAGCTGGGGTCCTGTGGGGAAGCAAAGGGCAGGGCTGCTCTGGGCAGGAAGGTGGGCTGCTGGGCCAGAGCCTGGCGGCCTGAGCAGAGGCCTGCAGCCCCGTCTTCCCAGCAGAGGGAAGGCTCCTCGGCCCCTGCCTACTTCCGTGCTGCCCTTGTGGTGCCGGGGACGCCAGGGAGCCCCCTGCCCCATGATTGCAGCCTTGCCCAGGATGCGGTGGGCTCTCTGAGAGGTCAGGTCTTCCTGTTGGAATATGTTGCAACTGTAGAAATTCTTTTCCTTTTTTTATTGTGAAGTAAAAATCTGGAGTTTGTTGAGCCGTCTCACTCTTTTGTTGACGTCTTGACTTGTGGTACTGGGAGTAAAAAGAAAGGCAGGGGTGTCTTGTGACGCCGCGGGCGCAGGCTCGTTCGTCCCCTCCTGTGCTTGCCTAACCCCTCGCTCAACGGCTTTCCTCAAAGGCGGGCCAAGCTGTTCCGGTTCGCTTCAGAGAACGACCTCCCGGAGTGGAAGGAGCGGGGCACTGGGGACGTCAAGCTGCTGAAGCACAAGGAGAAGGGGACCATCCGCCTCCTCATGCGCAGGGACAAGACCCTCAAGATCTGCGCCAACCACTACAGTAGGTGGCCCCGGGCACAGTGTGGGGCATCCAGGGAAAGCCACCCGCAGCTTGGCTGGCAAAGGGGTGACAGTAAGATTCCCCCCATGTCAGTCCCTTGGTCACTGGGCTGCTCTGGAGTCGCAAGTGTGTGTCTGGAAGCAAACGTGTCCGGCGGGGCAGGGCCCCTCCTCTGGGCACACAGGTGACCCTGGCAGGAACCAGAGGGAGCGGCCTGGAGGGTGATGTGGCCAGATGAGCAGGGAGGGGCCTCCTGGCACCACAGTCCCCCGGGCCTTCACGGGCCAGACTCCATGTCCCTGCCCCATGGTCCTCCCACCCTGCCCAGGCCATCGGCTCTGGCCTGGTCCTCGTCTTCCAACCCAATTTGAGGTGTTTCCCCGGGGGTTTTCCCTGACCCCCTGCTTTTCCCAGAGCCAGGCCGGTCACTGGGTTGTTTGCTGTGAGCTGCAGGTGGGTCCCAGGCCTGGTGCCCTGTAGGAATGTGGGCTCACTGGGTGTCTGTGGGCTGGGATGACCGCTCTCGGCTCAGAATGTGACGTATTCCTGGGGCTGGGCATGTCCTGTATCTCAGGAGGCTTCTGCCAGGGGCATGGGGTGAACGTGGCTCTGGGGTGCTCCTGTTTCTTGGGGAGCTCGTCCCCCTTGAGTCTGTGCAAGGTCTGAGGAGATGGACAGCTGTGCTTATTCCCGGCCATGGCTCAACCTTCTGTGACATACGAGCAGGTCACGAGGCCTTCGGTGTCCACTTCCGGTGGCCTCGTTCCCCGTGGTGTCCCTGGGCAGTGCAAGGCTGAGAGTGGTTGGCCTGGTCTGACCATGAGCCTTCCTGGGTGATCACTCCACTTCCTGGCTTCTGCTCCTCTGCCGCTCCCCACTTTCTGTGGGCCAGGTCCCGGATGGAGTGGCCAAGCATGGACACAGCCACTGGAAGGGCTGGGCCCACCAGGCCTTGTGGCCCATGTCTGCCCTGGGTCTGGGGGCTGCTCAGACAGGGGCAGGGCCATGGGGCTGAGCATGAGCAGCCATGGTGGCATTGGAGGCCTTGGCTGAGTTGGGATTGGAAACCCTCGCTGAGGTGTCCTCGTGGTCAGGGAATGGGCCACCCTGTTCCCCGATTCAGAGCGGTCCTGGTTTTACGTGAACATAGGGTGTTTTCAGAGGTTTGGGTAAAATCGGGATCCCACAGGACTTTGTCTAAGCCTGGTTGGCAAACCCCAAACCAGGCCTGTTTTGCCCCAATTCGGGCCTTCAGGGGTCAGGGTGGGTGGGCCAGCTTGACAGCTGCAACATCCTCATGGGGCTTCTCTCTCCAGTCACGCCGATGATGGAGCTGAAGCCGAACGCAGGCAGTGACCGTGCCTGGGTCTGGAATACCCACGCAGACTTCGCCGATGAGTGCCCCAAGCAGGAGCTGCTGGCCATCCGCTTCCTTAACGCCGAGAGTAAGCAGGCCTGGGCCAGCCTGCCGCTGCTTCTTAACGGTGTAGTGGTTTGGTTGCAAACGCCAGTGCTGTTGCTTTCCCAGGAGAGTTGACGGCAGCTGGGAAGCGTGTGGTGGGGACTGATCCTGCCCTGCTGTCTGATGGGCCCTTGGGGAAGGGACCTAAGTGCCCTCGAGGTCTTGCCCAGACTCTTGAGTCCATGACAGTGCGGTTCCTTTGCTGAGTTCACAGGGGGCTGTGCTGGCAGTCTGCCCAGGGCCGACCTGTTCTCTCACCATGGCCTGGGTGCCAGCAAGGGCAGTGCCCAGGCAGACCTCTCCCCTGCTGGGACATCTTTCCAGCTCGGGTTGTCAAAAGCAGCACCCAGTGGGCCCTGGGGGGTTGGTTGGGTGCTGGGGCTCAGCACCCCAGTAGCTGAACATCCAATGCTGAGTGGACCTCACCTCTGCTCTGGGAATGGGGCCTGCAGGAGCAGACAGCAGAGCACCTGGCAGGAACAAGGCTACCCTGCCCTGCCCAGATGGGTGCCAAGTCAGGCAGGGAGGTGGAGGGTTGGGGCACCCTGGGATGGGCCTTGTGAACCTTGGAGTTTCAGACCCACCAGGACACGTACTCCTCGCTGCTCAGGGACCTTAGGGGGGTATCTTCTCTTATCTCTGCAGATGCACAGAAATTCAAAACAAAGTTTGAAGAATGCAGGAAAGAGATTGAAGAGAGAGAAAAGAAAGGTGCCAGATGCCCATGGGGTGGCGGGCGCCCGGGGGGGCTCTGCAGACTCACTCTGCACCTGGCTGCAGCCCCAGGCGGGTGCTTTTTCCGTCTGCCACAGCAGCATTCCGGGGGGCTGTGACCACTTTGACCTGTCAAGGGCAACGCAGCCACCCCGGTACACAGGTGCTTTCTGAGGGGCAAGCCAGCCGTTGGGGCCCCGTGCACGTGCCCTCTGGCCTGGCCTAGCCTAGCAGCCAAGTCACGACGTCGCCTGGAGTCTCCTGGGGGCTACAGGGGCTTGGAGAGGTCCTCGTGATCACCTGCTTACTCAGGGCCCCATGCTGGTCGCCAGCATCCTGAGCGGGGTCCCAGGCGTGAGCACGTGTTTACCTGGAGGCACACAGGGAAGTGGCCTGTCCGCTGCCATGGGGCTGGGCAGAGCGGTGATTCCTTCTTACCGCGTTCCTGTGTCTTGGCAGGATCTGGCAAAAATGATAGTGCCGAGAAAGTAGCTGAGAAGCTAGAAGCTCTTTCGGTGAAGGAGGGCAAGGAGCCCGAGAATGAGACCAAGGAGCCCGAGAACGAGACCAAGGAGGTGGCTGAGGAGGAGCAATGAGTCGGCTCCCATTGTGTTCTTTCTCCCTGTCTTTTCCCTTTTTCTTTTTTTAAATTTTGCCCTGCACCCTTCTTTTTGGTTTGTTTTTATTCTGTTTTGTTTTTACAAGGGACTTTATATAAAGAACTGACTTCCAACATTCAGGTTGTTTTTTTCTAAGTTTTCGCCCTAATGAAGACGACTTCAGAAAATCCATTACCCAGTCGTGAGAATGTACTGTGCTAACTTTCTTTTCCATAGTGGAAACACTTATTTATAGTCATCAAAATAGCAAATAAACAACACGTTTGAAACTTGCATGGAGGCAGGACCATGTGTGCGTCGGTCCCATCCTGGGACAGTGGGTTCCTGCCCCTTTGGCCGTCACACACGCTCTGCTGTGTGGCCTTTGGGCCGCGGTGCGTCTGAGCTGGTGCTGGTGGGGCAGGTGGCCTGGGGAAGCCAGTGCTGTCCTGGAGACCTAAACAGCCCTGCTTCGCCCCATGGCCAGGAGCAGGGAGGTTTTTTTCCTGGCCTTTGGGGGAGAGAGGAAGCCCACCAGGTCCCCTTGGCTGCGGCACAGAGAGACCCAATGGGTCCCCTGGCTTCGGCCGGGCATCTTTTGTTGGCCCTCAGCCCTGGCGGAGCCACCCGTCCACAGCGTGCACATCTGGCCTGGTGCCTGGCGCAGGTGGGGCTCAGCCCCACAGCCATCCTCGGAGAAGACCTGTCTGTGTGCTCCTGGCCCTCCGTCTGGGTGGAGGCCGGGGACATCTGCGGGAGATTTCAGTAAGGGACGACTTCAGGGATGCAAGCGGGTTGGTGCCATTTGGAGTTTGTCCTGTAAGGCAGGTAGGCCTAAGCAACAGAGAGGTTTTCCAAGCACAGGGTCATGCCTGTAATGGCCTGTGTCCCGGGAGACCACCCGGGCTCGGAGGAGCTCCCGCAGGGGAGGGGGAGGAGCACGGCAGGAGCCGACCCTGGAGCATCTATCAGAGGCTTCCATCATGGCCGAGCCCTGGCCTGTCTTCCCTGTGTCCCGTGTCCCATTTAAACCTCACTTCCTTGGCCCCTCTGGTGGAGGCACCTCCAAAGGAAGCCAAACTGAAGACCTCACTGGCCTTGGTCACATGCTGGCATCCCTAGGCCTCGCTTGCTCGCCAGGCACCTGTGGTGGTCCTTCCCGCCCAGGGAGGCCCAGGGAGGGACGTGGAAGCTTTTGCACCTCCCCATTTCAGTCGTGATGCTGGTGGAGGTCATGATGCATTGACCGGAAAGGCTGGTGCTGGGCCTTGGTCCTTCTCCGGGGAAGGGTGGTCAGACACCCCTGCCAGCACAGAAGGGACGTGGAACGCCTCTGCTTTGGGCTGTAGTACATGGTGAATCCCACTTGCTGTAAAATGCCAGGCTGATTTCCCTCCTCTTGGGTGAGGAGATGTGTCTCCAAGGGGGGAACCCTGAGCAGGGTGGTCCCTCAGGGTGGCTGGGGCACAGCCGTGCTGTGACCAGGCTGCACTGCAAGGTGTGACAGCCAGGATGAGCAGGGACACTGGGGGCTTCTCTGAGCCCCCAGCCAGTATATGTCCAGGTGGACTCCCCCAGTCCCGGGTGTGTGAGGGGGTGTGTGATGGGGTGGGGGTGGGGCACGAAATGGCCACGCTGTTCCAGGTCAGTCCCCTGGCCTGCAGCTCAGGCACTCTGCTGTGCTCAGGAGAGGACACCTGGGCCATGGCCTCACTGGGTCCGTCCCACCCGGGACCCCTCTGCCCAGGCAGTCAGCAGGGACCTCTTCAAGGGGGACACGTGCCTTTCCTGCCCACGCCCAGCGACAGGTGCTCACTGCACAGCTCTCACCCCGCACAGACCTGGAGGCCCTCCGGGGACCTCTGTGTGCTGGGCCACAGAAGGGCAGGAGCCAGGGCCAGGCCCGGGGGGGCTACAGTGTGTCCTCAGGCCCCGAGGCCACCAGAGGCTGAGGCAGCCTGGGCAGAGCAAGGAGGTGTCTGCTCTCCGCTCACCTCTGGGCCCTGGGCCTCCTGGGGTGGGTGGGCTCCCCGATGGGCAGAGGCTGTAACTGGGGGTGGTGGGAGGAAGCCCATTACCACCTCTGCTGTCCAGCAGCTGCATTAATGCCTCTGTTCTGGCCCCCAAGCCCAGCTTCCTTTCTAACAGCTCACGGCCCTGCCTGCTGGGCTAGGACCTTAAGGCGAGGTGAGGTCTTCCAGTCTGAGGAGTCCCAGGGCCTGTGCAGCGTGGCCCGAGGAGGTGGCCGCTGGGCTGCGCGGGGTTCTGGCTGTAGAGAAGCAGATGCCCAGGGCCAGGGAGGGTGAGGGCCCCACATGGATTCCGATCTGGGGAGGGGGCAGATGGGTCTTGGTTTCAGAACAGAGGACCCAGGGATGTGTTGGAGGGGACAGACTTGCCGGTCCTCACTGTGGAGGCTGTGGTCCACCCACGCGCGGTCCAGAACTGCGAGGCTGCTGGTCCACCTTAAGCGACAGAAGTGGCGGTGCTGGTGGGGTGGGATTTCCTGCAGGAGGTGGGCCTGCCCGCGGGCCTATCCCAGGCACGGGCAGGGTGCCCGGCCCTTCCCGAGGGGCACTCCACTCTGTCCTGGGAGGCCTGCAGCCTGGGCTGGGATGCAGAGGGACCAGCAGCCCCGCCCTCCTTACCCTGCCCGCTGGCCCTGTGGCTCAAGGGCTGTGAGGTGGGCAGGGGATAAACAACCAAGGTGCCCCTGCAGTGTCACAATCCCCCACCCTCATAAATGCTGCGGGCGGGGTGTTGCTCCAGATGGGAGGGGCCTGGCCCTACCCAGGAAGAGCTCCGAGGTGTTTAGGGAAAGGTCGGTGCAAACAGGGACCCGGAAGGGACCTACATGCTCCAACGCCGCGGCCTGTGGGCTGGGGACAGAAGGCCTGGCGGTCGCCGCGTGTACCCCGGTGGGCAAGACCTCAGGTGTGCGGCGGCCGCATGGCCTCAGAGGGTCACGGGCTCCCAGCCTGGAGTTGGAGGAGAGGTCCCGCCGCGGGAGGGTCTGCCACTGGCTCTGCCCCGAGCGCAGAGGGAGGAGGAGGAGGAGGGAGGTGGCAGGCTGGGCAGGTGGGAGGGGCCGGCTGTCGTGAGGGGGGCCCCGCCCGGCCCCATGGCCCCTCACCGCCAGTCCACCTTAAGGGGCGTGCTGACATCAGCACGCTGTCTCCGCCGGCGCCTGGGAGGTGGGATTTCCTCTGCTGCCACCGCTGCTGCCTGGGTCCTGCCCGTCCAGCCGGCCCCGCCCGCCCGGCCCCGGGGAGGGATGCGGCGGCGCGGCGCCCAGGATGCCCCGCAGCCCCGGGACGCGCCTCAAACCCGCCAAGTACATCCCGGTGGCCACAGCGGCCGCACTGCTGGTCGGCTCCAGCACCCTGTTCTTCGTGTTCACGTGAGTCGGCTGCGGCGCTGGGGCCAGAAGGGGCAGGGCTGCGCACAGCGGTGGACGCGGCCTGGCGGGACCGGGGCCGGGGTTGGGCTGGCGGGCTGGGCTGGGTGGGGGCACCAGGGCCGTGGACAACGTGAGACCCCACTCTGGGCCAAGGATGATGCCACGAGTGTGCCCGTCCTGGGGTGCCAGGGACAGGTGAGTCCTGGATGTGAGGACACTGGTGTCCGACGGCCACCCCGTGAGCATACCAGGCAGGCCCTGGGTGCGAGGCACCAGCCCGGGCAGGGGAGTGCGTGCGGGGGCTGCCCAGGGTGTGGTTGCAGCCCTGCCCTCCCCACGAGGGGAGGGGGGCCGCCCAGAGCCACCAGCCCTCCTTGCGAGGAGCCAAGGACGACTCTCGAGTGCCCTCCTAGCCGTCCGGCCCCAGGCCGGAGCCAAGTTGTTCCCGCGTAGGTGTGGCCTGGCCCGGCTGACACGTGCCTGCCCCATGGCCACCGCCGACGCTGGCCTGGCAGTGCGCTCTGCCTTTTCTTGACATCCTTCTCAGCAAGGCCCAGTGGTCACAGCTGGAGGGCCCAGGCCAGGCCACACCCAGGGACACTGGCCTCGGTGGGCGCTGGGACCCTTGAGGCAGAGGACAGGCAGGTCCCGGGCCCATGCAGACCAGGGTAGGCGCTGACGACAGTTCCCTCTGCATTGTCGTGCCACCCCCCTCCCCAGGGCTCCTCAGGCACAGGGAAGTGTTGGGGACCCCAGGCTTCAGCCATGCAGGTCTGCGACCACCTCCTGCCACAAGTCCCAGGCTGGGACACAGCCAGGTCACCAGAGTAACAACCACTCTAGCCTTCCTGGGGACCTGAGGCTTGGGGTGGCCGCAGCCAGTGGGGCATCTGTTCCAAGGCGGGGGTGGGCAGGAGCCAGCTGGGTACCCTTTCACCTTAGCCGGGGCGAGGGCAGCAGCACAAGGACGGAAGGCTGCATTGGGCACCTTGGAGGTAGGCGAGCCCCGACCTGGAGGCTGGGCTGGGTGGGCACCACAGGCTGCCAACAGCGTGTTTAAAAAAGGCCTGTGTGGACAGGCTTATTTCTGGCTTTGGCGAGCAGACTTGTTCTTGTCACTCAGATGCTGCTGGCTATGAGGCTGTGGGCAGCGGGCGCGGGCCGAGGTGGGATGCGTCCCGCTGAGGCTTCTGGAGGGTGGGGCCTGGGCAGGGGTCTTGCGGGAGTCTCGGCTTTGCTTCCCTGCAGCCTGGTCTCCACTTGCTGGTTCTGGTTTCTCACTCCCCAGGTGCAATTCAGCATTTGTCCTGACTTTAAAAGGAATATGTGTTCTCTGATGAGAACTTGTGAAACGCTGGGAAAAAGTTCAACAAGCAACTGAGATCAACCCCACCCCAGGGAGCTCACCCACCTCCTCTCCCCTTAGGTGCACACAGGCCCCCTGAAGGGTGCTTGTCCTGAGCCTTCCCTTGATTTCAGAGGGTCCTTACTGTCCTGTGAACTCGACCCACCCCAGGGGCTGGGCATGGAGGCTGCCTACCCTCCCTCTGCTCTCACCGCTTGGGTTCTGGGTTCTGGGTTCAGTGACCCAGCGCTGAGAGGTTTGGGGTTGCCTCAGGGCAGCACAGGCGTGCCCTGCATCCTGCCCTGAGTGACTCACTCTGCCTGAGAGACCAGGCGGAAGATGGAGGTGCAGGGGTGCTGGCCGGCGTCCAGGTGCAGCAATCATCTTGCCAAGGGACCCTCACTCGTCCCCCGGAACTGGGATCCCTGCACCCCACGGCCACATTCCTTGGCTGAATGGCCATCAAGGACCCTGGCCGGCTCCCAGCCCGGTTCTGCTGGCGTTGTAGTTCCTGACGGGGTCTGCTGGGTGGCCCAGGCCCAACGACACCACCCACAGTGGGCTGATTCCGAGTAAGCAGGGGGCCAAGCAGTCCCCTTCTTGGGACAGGCCTCTCGTCACCCTGGTACCCACACCTCTGCCCTGTTACTGATCCCAGGCCCACTGCAGACTCAGACACCCGCTCCTGGGCCCTTCCCACCCTGCCCTCGGGGCCCCGCAGGATTCTGTCTGCTCTGCTCCTTGGACTTCACTGGAAGCTGAGTGGTCCCTGGCCCTCGCTCTACACTCAGTAAATATGAGTTGCCCCTTTGAGACAGGTCCACGTAGGCAGCAGCTCCGGGTGTCACTCAGGGTGGGGAGCCCAGGCCTAGAGGACCAAAGACCCATCCCTTGGGCCAGCTCTCTGAGGGGCTCGGCCAGCAGGACACTCAGATATGTCACCAGGAAAGGCTGGGGTGTGGGGAGGATGCCCAGAGCTGGGGGTGTCCCCCCCCGAGGATGGGTAGCATGCCTCAGGGTAGGTTCCTGGTGGCCCTCCTCCTCCAGGAAGGCTTCCTGCGTTCTTGGTACAGTACTGTCCCCCTGGGCCCCAGAAGGCTCAGCGTCAGGCCGGGTCAGGTGCTGGGAGGGGTCCGAGAGCGCCGAGGCCAGGTCTCTGCCCCTGCCCCTTCCCCTTCCTCCTCCTGGAGCCACCTTACAGAACGACAGGGACCCTGTGAACATCAGAGGGCCAGGGCTGCTTGGTGGGATACCCATGCCTGGGGCCCACACTGGGCTGTCTTGTCTCTGTCTGGGGCCAGTGGGCTGACTTCTGGGATGTCACGGCAGGTCCCCAGGATGGGCCTGAGCCCTCCCTATGCTTAGAGGCCCAGTCAGCCACAAGGCCCAGCCTAGGACAGTGAGAGTTCCAGTCCAAGACCAAGCCAGCCTGTGGCGGGCCTAGGTGGATGGAGCCGCTGGCAGGGACCATATGCGGAGGGGGACACTTGGTGTTAGCCCCCTGCCAGGACTTGCTGTGTGTACCCCTGGTCCCCTGAGCTTCAGTTTCCCCATCTGCTTGGGTGTCTGTAGGGGGTGCATGTGGCCAGAGGCCCTGCCTGGCTGGACCAGGGCAGAGTGGCCACAGACCCTCTGGTTCCGGGTGTCCCGTGTGTGAGCTTCATTAGTCAGTGTTAATGAAGAACCTGATTTAAGTGAAAACATCTGAGTTAAAATTTTCCATTCTGCATTTAGCCGAGGCCGCATGCTACGCTGCAGAACCCCATCCTGCTGGGCGGTGTCTCCTGCCGGCCCAGGTGGGGCCATGGTGGAGGCTCAGGAGGGGGGCCGGCCCGGGGGAGGGGCCTGCAGTGTGTCTGCCACCAGTGGGCAGTGTCCAACCCCTGCCCGGCAGGGCGAGCCTGGAGCACACCATTCCCTGGGAGGGGAGTGGGGTGTCATCCCTGAGGGCAGAGAGGTGCTCCTGGAGCCTGGCACAGACTCAGGCGGCCGGAGCAGTGCTGCCTGCCAGGCCTCACCCACAGAGCTCGTGTGTCCTCACACATCCTCACACTTGCCCATCCCACAGGGAGCTGAGAGATGTCCAGAGAGGGCTGGGGTGTGGGCGTCAGTGGAGGAGGGGCAAGTCTGCATCTGTGTTTGTGCGTGAATGAGGGTACAAATGTGCCATTGTGTGCACGAGTGTGCATATCCGTACACACGTCGGCACACACGTGCCTTTTGTGTTGATCACATGTGCGTGTGTGTATGCATGCTTGTGCAGTATCCACACATGTACACCTGGAGCATTGTGTGTGTCTGCGTGTGTGCTACACATGTGTGCATGCATGGGTCCCTGCATGTTCATGTGGATGTGCGTGTGTTTTTTCGTCTTCTCCCCTACTTAGCCGTTCCTGGGCCCTGGCAGCATTGGCTAGTGAGCCAGTCCTTGTTGGGCATGACCCAGGCCTCAGCCCCTCTTATGGCACAGCCTGGGGGTAGAGGCCCCCGGGGCGAGGATGGGGGGACAGGATGCGTGGCAGTGCCTGATCCTGGGTCTGAGTGAAGCCTGGGGGGCTGGAGGTGGTGAGTGGAGGGTAAAGTGGCTCAGGTCCCAGTCAGAGAACCCATACCCTCCCAGACTTGCCCAGCACCGGCTAAAGCCCCACCCTGCCCTCCCCGGTATGTGCTGCCCACGCGTGCAGTGGGTGGGTGGTGTCCAACCTGGGTAGAGGCCATCTAGCACCTCACTGCAAGCGTTACTCCGTCACCTTGCAGCTGCTGCTCTCCCCAGCCCCACCCGTGTCACTCAGGGTCATCGAGGCCCAGGGAGGACAAAGCAGTGTGGGCCTCCGGGGAGGGGGAGGGTGGCCTGAGCTGCCCACCAGGGCTGGCCTGAGCTGCCCGGCAGGTCACTGCAAAGGGCCGGTGGGCAGTGGGCTCTCAACATCTGCCGGTAAAACTTGGAGGGCGATGATGAAGGGCCGCGCTCGGCCCCCGTCCCATGTCCTCCCACCTTCAGCGCCCGCCTGCCTGCTGCACTTCGTGTCTGCATGTCTGTCCGTTCTCGGCCAGTTCCCTCCTCTCGAGAGCAGGCTGCCTTCCCAATGTGCGACATTGCAGGTGCCTGAAAGCCACGTTTTCCTTTTGCACAGACTACGTGGTCAGCCCTCCCAGAAGGCGCGTGGGGAGCTGGCTCACAGAGCCAGGGTGGGTCCGCGGTGCCCACCTCTCCCAGGTTCTGGCTGTGCCTGGCTCTCTCTCACCTGTCTTCACCGGCATCTGGGCTCCTAGCCCCCTCCCACCCTGTTGGGAGACCATGCCTCAGGGGCCCACCGTCATCCTGCCAAATGACATTGGATCGGAGGTCACAAACATACATTGAGCGCTGTCTGCACGCCAGGCTCCAGCGTGCAGGGATGGGGAGTGTGGAAGGTATCTGCTCTGGGCCGCCTGGGCAGGGGTGGTGGAGGAAGGCCTCCCGGCAGAGGGACCCCGTGTCCTCAGGTTGTGCATCACTTCCACGACGGGTTCTGGAGAAGAGGAAGGGGCAACTCACGGCTCCCAGCCCGCCGAGTGTGCTGCCTGCCGTGGGAGCGGAATCTTTAAATAGCCTCTTGCTTTCCACTAAAAATAGAGAAGTTCCGCTACCATGGAGGTGGTTGCTGGGGTGGCAGGGCTGGCTCCCAGCCAAGGCAGGCGTGGGCGTGCCAGTGTGGCCGGCGTATGCCGTGGGGGTGGGCAGGGCCACGGGCACGACTCACTCTGCGGGTGGCCACAATGCCCTATCCACATGGTCAAGTCTGGTGTAGGGGATCCCCACCGGCCCCCCAGCTCCACAGAGGGCCTGAGTGCGGGGAGGGAAGCAGAACCACTGGGTGCGCCCTGCTTATCACAGCAGCCATGGGAGAGATGGTGAGCCTGAAGCCAGAGGGGCTTCGTAGTAGCCTAGTGGGCAGAGACCCACCACAGGGTTGGGGCAGGGGGTCACAGGCCATGTGCCCAAGGACTGGCGAGTCTCCACTGAGGGGGTGCTCTGGTCAGGTCCTGCGAGGCCTGAGGAAGATGCTCTCTGTGCTAGAGTGTCCACCAGGGAGGCGTGTGAGACCTTTGCAGGGAGCCAGCAGTCTGAGAAGGCTTCATGGAAGAGGGGGCAGCCTTGGAGCCAAGTGGCGAGGGGTGATGAGAGATGGTGGAGGGGTGGGGGGAGCCATGCTTTTAGAGTCTCCAAGTATTCTGCACTGCCCTATGGAGAGTAAGGTGACAAACTAAAAAGAAGAGGCAGCCTGGGCAGGGATGCACCCAGGGCCCAGGTCCTGAGACTGCACCCCTCAGGGAAGAGCAGGCATGATCCCCCCATACATTTACAGACCGAGGATTGGGGCTCCCCACACCACACCCCAGAATCTCCCTGGCAACAGGGCCCTGCCAAGCTGGGGACAGGTCTGGGTGAGGCCCAGGGCTGGCCTGAGCTGCCCGGCAGGTCACTGGCCTCTACCCGTCAGAGCACATGGGCAGAGCCAGCTCCTTTCCCATCCTGGGCTCCCACCTCCTGTCTGTGTCTCCCCATCCAGGGCAGGGGACCCGGAAGGATGCCCAGCTGGGGCAGGAGGACGTGGCTTGGCTCTGGCCTATGGGCCTCTCTGAGCCTCAGTCTGCTCAACTGGGAGTTGAGCTCCTAACAGGTGCTCAGGGGTGTCTGGGTCAGGGCTGACACACACGGAGCCTGTGCACAGCCCCTGAGGGTTGAGTAGAGAAGCAGGGGGCCCGTGGCAACAGTGGTCTCCCTGACTGCCATGCTGAGCACTGCACGCGTGTGGCCAAGCCTAATTCCTCTGCCTCGCGTCCCCTCCCCACACACCTGCCACACCCCCAGACCCAGCTCTGCACTGCTGTCCAACACAGGTGCCCATGGTTGACACGAGCTGTGTCCCCAGCCGTTCCTGTCTACAATGGCATCCTCTTCCTCTTTGTGCTGGCCAACTTCAGCATGGCCACCTTCATGGACCCTGGCGTCTTCCCCCGAGGTAGGGCCCTGTGCTGGGGCAGCTCATCTGGCTCATTTTCGCTAGAGTGTGAGTGGCTGACGAAGGAGACCCTGGCTGGGGGTGGTGTGGGGGGTGGGGGGCTGGCTGGAGAGGGGCTCTCCTGCCACGGAAGTCATTTTCGTGCTGCCCCCGGCCCACAGCGGATGAGGACGAGGATAAGGAGGATGACTTCCGGGCCCCGCTGTACAAGAACGTGGATGTGCGGGGCATCCAGGTCCGTATGAAATGGTGCGCCACCTGCCACTTCTACCGCCCGCCGCGCTGCTCCCACTGCAGCGTCTGCGACAACTGCGTGGAGGTGACCGCCTGCCCCGCCCCCAGCCCACGCCCTCCTCCCCTGCCCGTCGTGTGCCCTGACGCGCTGTTCCTGCCCAGGACTTCGACCACCACTGCCCCTGGGTCAACAACTGCATTGGGCGCCGCAACTACCGCTACTTCTTCCTGTTCCTGCTGTCGCTCAGTGCGCACATGGTGGGCGTCGTAGCCTTCGGCCTGGTCTATGTGCTGAACCATGCCGAGGGGTTGGGCGCCGCGCACACCACCATCACGTATCCTTGGCCTGACCACAAAGGCGATGTGGACCGGGGACGCTTCTCACAGGGGAAGTCGAGGCTTGGAGGGGTGGGTCGGCAGCCCAGAAGTCCCCAGGGAGTGGGTCTCCTTCCCTGAGTGGGCAGTGGGGAGGGGGTGGGTAGTCTGTCCACAGGCACCTGCTCCATCCTCACCCACGGCCGTTGGCCTTAACGGGCCAGCATGGCCGTCATGTGTGTGGCCGGCCTCTTCTTCATCCCTGTCATCGGCCTCACTGGCTTCCACGTGGTGCTGGTCACTCGGGGCCGCACCACCAATGAGCAGGTGCAGACCCTGGGTGGGGCCATGCAGGGATGGGAGTGGGCATGGGAGGGTCCCCGATGGGCTGAGCGAGGAACCAGGGCTGCACAGGGACTGGGGTGGGGCGGGGCAGGGCAGGGCCGTGGGGGCCCGCGGCTGACGTGCAGCTGTGGTAGGGGAAGCTCTGGCCCTGGAGACCCCAGGTGGGGTTTGGCATGTGGGGTCTCACCTGCCCTGTCCCGCTCCTCACCCCCATCTGTGGGCACTGCAGCCACCAGTGAATCAGAGCCCAGAAATTCCACAGCTGCATGCAGGGGCAGACCCTGGTGACCTGGGTGGGGGGCACCCCTGGGCTGACCCTGCCCAACTCACCTCTGCGGAACCCCTGCTGTCCCTGCCTGTCCCCCTGCCCTCCTTGGCCAGACCCTGGCTAGCCAGGCTGGCTGAGGGGTCCCATGTCCACAGGTGACGGGGAAGTTCCGTGGGGGTGTGAACCCCTTCACCCGCGGCTGCTATGGGAACGTGGAGCACGTGCTGTGCAGCCCCCTGGCGCCCCGGTGAGGCCCGGCGGGTGTCCAGTGGGCCTCCTCGGGGTTTGGGGTGGGCAGCCATGGGCCCTCAGCCTGATCCACTTCTGCTTTTGGCAGGTGGGGTCCTGCCCTTGACATGCATTCTGGCCAGGTTGCCCTGGCCACTGACCCCTCTGCCCCTGGTGCAGGTATGTAGTGGAGCCGCCCCGGCTGCCGCTCGCCGCTCGCCTGAAGCCGCCCTTCCTTCGGCCGGAGCTCCTGGAGCGAGCGGCACCGCTCAAGGTCAAGCTTAGTGACAACGGGCTGAAGGCTGGCCTGGGCCACAGCAAGGTGGGGGCCTAGGGGTGGGGTAAGGGATGGGGTGAGGTGGGAAGCGGTCAGGTTGGAGGGGCCTAAGAGTAGAAAGGGGAAGGACTGGGTGGAATGGGGGAGGGGTCTAGGTCCCAGGCCCCAGGATGGAGTCCCCAGTTAAGCCCTGCCCGTGGCCTGTACCCTACACACCACTGACCGCGCCCCCTCCCAGTCCAAGGGCAGCCTGGACCGGTTGGATGAGAAGCCGCTGGACCTGGGGCCGCCGCTGCCCCCCAAGGCGGAGGCCGGCACATTTGGCAGCGACCTGCAGACCCCACGCCCCGGCAGTGCTGGTGAGGCGGGGTCGGCCAAACGGAGGGAGGGGCACAGACTGATCCCAGTCTGACAGTGGTCCATCTCCCCCAGAGAGCGCCCTGTCGGCGCAGAGGACCAGCCCCCCGACACCCGCCATGTACAAGTTCCGGCCCGCCTTTCCCACGGGTACCAAGGCGCCCTTCTGTGGGCCGGGCGAGCAGGTGAGGAGGCCTGGCCCTGCCCGGAGGTCCCGAGGCCCCGCCCCGGAGGCTCCACCCAAGAGGCCCCGCCCGGGAAGCTCCAGAGCCCCGCCCCCAGACTTCACCACACCCTGGAGGCCACGTCCCCAGGAATCCTACCTGAAGCCCCGCCCCAGGCCTCACCCTTGAAGGACCCGCCTGGGTCACAGAGGGTGTGGGCATCCCAGCTGGAGCTGGTAGAGGGGAGCGGGGCCGGGTGTCCTGGGAGGGGCTGGCGCAGGCAGTCCTAGCCACCTGGCCCTTGGCCAGTGTTGCCTGCTGGCTCTAGGCGCTGCCCCCGCGGGCACTGTGTGCCAGGATGCCTGGAATTCCACCATTAGTCACTCTATAAGGTCCTCAGGGCCCTCGGGAAGGCTTCAGAGGAATCTGAGATTGTTTGAGGAAGCACATTTATTCTCCGCGTTCACGTGGAGCAGCGGACGGCCTGAGCAGACACCCAGACCCCTGAGGTTCCCAGGCTGCCTGCCTCCTTCATGCCACCAGAGGGCAGACCCGTGGCTGAGCCAGCACACTTGGACCAGCCCCTCTCTCCCAGGGAACTCCCTCCAGGACTGATATCCCGCCTGACCCTGCCTCTGGGGCCTGCTGGTCAGGGCAGTGAGTCTGGGCCTCCCTGGCCAGTGTCCGGTGGCCCTTCTTGGAATGAGGGGGCTTAGGTGGGTTGCCTCCTTCCTGGGATTGTCCTGGATCCCATGGAGGGTCTGGCTTGTTGGTCAAGTGCCCTGAGGCCACATTTGTCCCCAGCCATGCGCCTTCTGGGTTTTGAGGTTCTGCAGGCTCTTGTCCCAGTCCAAGTCTGTGTGCCTGGAATCACGGAGAATCAAAAAGTCCCCTCTCTGTCACTGTGGCTACCACCTGGGCTGCTGGGCTCCGAGGGCACTGCCCTGCTGTCTGCTTTGCACTGCCCGCCCAGACCCTCAGCCGTGGGGTGCCTGGGAGAGGCCCTGGGTCACTGTGCGTTTATTAAGTCTCTTCGAGGTCCTGATCCCAAGGCTGCCCCAAGGCCCCTTCCTCTCCCTGGGGAGTTGGGCTGGAGCAGATGCACAGCCTTCCCTGGAGAGATACTGGGGCCCCCTGCTCTGCTCCACCCTGTCCCCACTTCCCTCCGTGGGGCGCAGGGGATAGAGAGCTTCTGGGAACAGCTCGTCGGTTGCACCTGCTGCCACCCCTGATGCCACCGGGATTACAACTTCCTAGTGGGCACAGAGCACCTGGTGAGCTGGCAGGGCACAGTGGGTGGGCCAAGATGGATGTGCGCCATCTCCCCCTGCAGGTCACGGGCACTGACTCCCTGACGCTGGGGGAGGACAGCATCCACAGCCTGGACTTTGCATCCGAGCCCAGCCTGGACGTCCCTGACTACCCGCCCAGCGGCCTGCATGCGGCCTACCCGCCATCCCCACCACTCAGTGCTGCTGACACCTTCTCAGGCGCCTTGCGCTCCCTGAGCCTCAAGGCCGCCAGCCGGCGGGGCGGTGACCACGTGGCCCTGCAGCCCCTGCGCTCTGAGGGTGGGCCCCCCACACCCCACCGTGGCCTCTTTGCCCCCCACGCGCTGCCCAACCGCAACGGCAGCCTGTCTTACGACAGCCTGCTGAACCCTGGCTCTCCCGGGGGCCACACGTGCCCGGCCCACCCCTCAGCTGGCGCAGCCAGCTACCGCTCGCCCTACCTGCACGCGGGGGCAGCGGGCGACCCACCACGGCCCCCGCCCCGCAGCTTCAGCCCCGTGCTGGGCCTGCGGCCTCGGGAGCCCTCACCTGTGCGCTACGACAACCTGTCCAGGACCATCATGGCCTCCATCCAGGAGCGCAAGGACAGGGAGGAGCGTGAGCGGCTGCTGCGCTCTCAGGCTGACTCGCTCTTTGGCGACTCGGGCGTCTACGACGCACCCAGCTCCTATAGCCTGCAGCAGGCCAGCGTGCTGTCCGAGGGCCCCCGTGGCCCCACGCTGCGCTGCAGCTCCAGGGACGACCTGGTGGCCGGGCCCGGCTTCGGGGGCGCCCGCAACCCCGCGCTGCAGGCGTCGCTGTCCTCGCTGTCCAGCGCCGTGAGCCGGGCGCCGCGGACCTCCTCTTCCTCCCTGCAGGCAGACCTGGCCAACAGTGGCGCCCCGGGGGCCCGGCCCGTCAGCGGCTCGCACAGGTCACCCGTGCGCCAGGTCCCTCCGTCCCCACCTAGCACTCCCCGCTCGCCCTCCTACGTGGGCCCCAAAGCCGTCGCCTTCATCCAAGCGGAGCTCCCAGAACCACCGCCCTCGCTGTCTGTGCAGAGGTGGGTGCTCAGGGTGCGGTCAGCTGCCGGGCACAGGGCAGGTGTCTGGCTGCCTGCAGGGCCTCTTGGCCAAGCACGTGGGGGCTGCCCAGGAGGCCTGAGGCTACCTAGGGGGGTGGGCCTCACCCACCTTGGAGGATCCTGGCGGCCAGTGTGAGGGTAGCCCGGCTACAAGGACGCCCTGGCATGTCCGGGGACCAGGAGCAGGAGAATTTGCATCTTGAGCCCAACACCCACACTCTCCCCTGGCTGGCACAGACCCAGCATGTGGGGGACCCTAGGGTTCTTCCTCTAGAGATGGTGCCACTGTCCATGTCCAGAAGGCCAAGTCTGGGGGACATCCTCCCACAGCAAAACATGCCACTCTGGGCACCACAGTCCTGGCCCTCGGGGGGCACACAGCCCCAGGAAGCAAGGGCTTCCCTGCTCAGAGATGGGCAAACCGAGTCTCAGAAGGGCAGGCTGGTCCCAGGCCCAAGTACAAGAGCTGAGCACCTGCTGGGCATGTTTGCTCACCAGAGCTTCACCTGGCTGCCGTGAGCACAGGCTCAGTTGACAAGGAGGTTCCTGTTGTGGGTGTAACAGGCCCAGAGGGGGCAGCTGTGAGGCAGCCCAGGGAGGGAGGGGCTCCTGCCTGCATGAATGCTGGGCAGCGAGGTCCATGCTACTGGTCAGTGCTGGGCAGGCTGGAGGGCAGAAAGGCAGCCCCTCGTCTCCCTTGGAGGGAGCAGGGAAGAGGCCACATCGTCACCGCTGGGCTTCCCAGCTCAGGGCACCAGGACAGGGCAGGGTCCAGGGACTCGCCTGGCCAGCATCCACCTGGCCTCCCTGTGTTCTGTGGTCTGTGCCGAGAGGCCTGGGAGGGGATGGCGGCCATTATGACATCTGTCTGTCCTGTGACAGCACGGCCCTCCCCTGGCAGGCTCTGCTCCCCCACCCATTTCCATGTGGGACCGTCCAGGGTCAGAGGCAGGGGCTGCCCAGTGCTCCGTCTGTGTCTGTGTCCTCTGTCCTCTTGCCTCCGCTGGCCCCTGTCCTGCCATGGTCCCGTGTTCACCGTGTGTGTGCGTGTGTGTGCTTGTTTTGATGCAGGGACCACCCTCAGCTGAAGACCCCCCCAAGTAAGCTTAATGGGCAGTCCCCGGGCCTGGCCCGCTTGGGGCTTGCCACCGGCCCCCCAGGGCCCTCCGCCAGCCCCGCCCGGCACACGCTCGTTAAGAAGGTGTCCGGCGTGGGTGGGACCACATACGAGATCTCGGTGTGAGGACTGACTGCCACCCGTCGCCGTGGCGCCATGGGAGCCAGGACCCCCCCCCCCCCAGCGGCTGCCCCCACTCCCAACTTCTCTGCCCTGGGAGAGGAGGCCCAGGCTTGGTGTGGACGCATCAGCGGGAGGAGAACCACGCCTCCACGGGCCTATCCCTCGTCCTCGGCCCGTGCATCCACTCATCTGCTCACCAGGGCACGGCTGGGCCAAGGGCCATGAGGCTGCAGGATCTGCGTGTTGGTGGCCCTGCTCCCACGAGCTGGGGCAGCAAGGGGGCGTGGACTGCACAGGTTGTCACCAGGCCAGTCCCTACCCACTTCCCTTACACATGGGTCACCATGGCCCAGAGATGGACAGAGAGGCCTGGGCCCCTGGCCGTCCTCCCAGACCAAGGGCCCCACCGCCCAGCTGCTCCTAACCATTGCCTTTCAGGGACCCGCTGGAAGCTTGTAGCTTGGCAAGGCCCACTCTTCTGCAGGGAGTCCAGGCCCGGCCCACAGGCACCCAGCTCCGGGACTGCTCTGGGTTCTGACGGACAGGTGCACAAATGGACAGACGGACGGACAGCCAGCTGTGGGTGGGGTCCTGGCTCCGTGTGTCTCGTCTCGCCCAGCTGGTGGGCGCGTCCCCGTGTCTGTGCGCTGAGCTGCCATGCCACGTCCCATGTGTTCACGCTCGGGCCCCCGCTGCCCCCACTGCCCGGAAACTCGCTTTAATTGAAGCCTTAATCTTTGCTTTATGCTCTTGTGGGAGGTGACGGGGGCAGGGGGAGCGGGCACAGGAGGCCGGATGCCACCACAGGGGGCCCACGCGACCCCGAGTCCCCTCCCTGCAAACTGGAGACCCCCACCCGAGGCATGCAAAGTCCAGGCCCTGCTGGAGCCTGGGCGCCCACGTGGAAAGCACATCGGGGAGGGGTCGGAGTTTTGTCTGGCGCCAGGGACCCGAGAGTAAGCACACGGCAGCGTCCGCTTGCGTTGTGTCTGTTTTATGTTTTTATATCTACATCTATATATCTATAATTTTATTAAAAAAAGAAAAAGAGTCATTTCGATCCTTTCCTTGAGCAAGGCCAGGGGCTCTGGGCGGGGGCAGAGGGGGTCAGGCTCCGGGAGAGGTGGTGGCGGACAGTCCGGGCGTGGACGTTCTGCGTGGGTGTTTCCGTGGACTGAAGCCATGTTGGAGGCCTGGTGGGTGGGGGCTGGCCGGCGGTTCTCTGGCTGACCAGCGTGAGGCTTCCCTGGGTCTGCGTCATCCCTGGCAGTAGCAGGGCGTTTGGAGAGAAGCTGGGGCTGTAGCCGCCCCAGGGGCCCAGGATCCCAGGAGCAGGGAGTGCCCGCCCGTGCTGCAGCTGCGCGGACTGGAACTCATCTCCCGTCCCCCCTGCAAGTGTCTGGGGTGGGGACATCGGGAATCCACAGCTTTTCAGGGGCTGGGGGACTGGGGCAGGGGCTGGCCCCGCGTGGTAGGCCAGCGGGTCCTCAGACCCTGAACCGGGCAGCTCTGCCCCTTGCTGACCTCCGCCTTTCTGCTTCTCTCTCACGGGACGCTGCAACCCGCAGGGGGCGGATCGGCACCTGCAGCCGTGGATGGGGGCGGCGTGGCCAACCCAGGGTGCCCCCTGGCCTGCACCTGTGCCACCTTGGCCTCCCGGTGGACCGCCCGTCACTGCGGGTCCCCTGGAGCCCGGCCACTGGGGTGCCCCCCCGGGGGGCCGTGTGCCGTCTACACTCGGCCGCCTCCAGCCTCTTCCCCAGCCTCTCAGGGCCCGAGCGGGACACCAAGTAGGAGACTCCGGGGCCCAAGAGGCCAGGCTGCCGCAGACCCTAGGGTGTGGGCTGGGGGTCCCCTCTCCACCAGCTGCACCTTGACTGACCCCGAGCCCACCAGGGCCCGTGACCCTGTGCCCTCCCAGCTCAGGAAGTCCCCACCTGCTGCAGAGGGTCCGAAACCCCAGGTGGGGGCCCTGGAGCTGCTGGAACCAGCACAGCCTTCCCGGGTGTCACCATTACCTGACTCCTGCCTGACCAAGCACTTTACACGCCACTTCCTCCCAGGGAGCCCCGGCCTCTGTGGGTTGGGCTGGGTGGGGGTCTCAGGTCGCCCCTGCAGGTCACTACACTCCCCCCTCCCTGCACCCAGCACATGAACAGATGCCTTAAGCTCCTGGAGCCGCCAGCTGGAGGAGACCCCAGCCCACCGGCCCTGCCCGGGTGGTCTTCACTCCTTCACTCTGAGATGTTGCACCTGGCGAGCTCAGAGGGCCCTGCCACCCCCAGCCTTGCAGCCCCCAGCCGGCTGGGCCTGGATGCTCCCAGGGGCAGGGCCAGGCCCTGGCCGTCCCCTCTGCCTGGGCAGCGGCTCTGTTTCTCCCACTTGGGGATGAGCAGCCACAAAGCTATTCTCTATTGTTCTAAAAGGTATTGCCCCGCCCCAGTTTAATGCACTAAATAAAATTTTTGGTGTTTACCTCCATGGCTCTGTCCACCAGCGTGGTCCCCCTGTCCTCCAAGCCTCGGGGAAGCGCCAGGAGGCTGGACTGGACAGGGACCCTGGGATGGGGAGGGAACAGGAGCCGGGGGCCGGGTGGTGGCTGGGCCGGTTTGGGAAGGGGGGTGGTCGGCCAGACAGGGACGTGGGTTATGTGAAGGGTCAGCAGAGCCTGGGCTGAGAACCTGATCCCCGAGGTCCGCCAGTCCCAGGGGTGAGGCCTGAGGACCTCACTTTCAGTGGAGTCCCTTCTGCACACCTTCTGCTCAGAGCCCTTCTGGTGGCCAGGGCGGTCTGGGGGCGTCCTGCGGAGAGGCTGCCCTGGCAGCGGATGGGGCTTGGGGGACGAGGCAGGGGCGCCACCCCTAGGGACCCTCACTGCAAGATCGGCCTCAGAAGGCGGCAAAGCCTCCTGTGCCCCCGCTCCCGTTTCCATGGAAACAAGTGCACAGGCCTTGTGTCACTACTATATGTCCAGCTGCAGGCCCAGCCCTCAGGACAGACCCCGCCTCCACCCTCCTCCAAGGCTCCGGGCTGGGAAGATGTGTGGCAGTGCCATGAGCGGGGACTGGCACGGCCGCTGGGCACCCTGGGCCACACCGGCCGCCTTGCTTCCTCCTCGCTGGGGCTGCTCGGCCTCCGGCCTAGAAGGGCAGGAAGTCGTCCACCTCAAGGCGCAGGAACGGGCCCAGCAGGGTCCGGAGCTTCCAGACGGTGGCGCGGCTCAGCAGGGGCGGCACCAGCCCCTCGAAGGGCGCGGGGTCCACCACGTACACGTAGGCGGCAGTGCAGGCTAGCAGGGCACCCAGCAGCAACCTCAGGGCCAGCAGCCTGTGGACGGCAGTGGTCAGGGGGCGGGGGCGCCCAGGGGACGGTCCCTGGGGACTGGGCTCTGCCCTTGAGCTCGGACAGCCACCTACCAGAGCTGGCGTTTGAGGCCCTCAGAACATCCCAGCTGCGTCCGCGCCTTCTGCAGGAGAGGGGCTGAGTCAGAGCAAGTTCCTACTCTCTCCCAGGACAAGGGTGATTCTGGTCACAGGGATCCTCTCCCGCTCCCTGAGTGGGGCCTCCAGGGAGAGGGTGGGGTGGGGGACTTACCCCTATGCACACCATCTGCTGCTCCTTCCTGACCTGGGTGCAGCACTGGGCCCGTTCCCTGGCGGGGGGGTGGGGCGCACAGTCAGCGCCACGTGTACCCCCCACCTCAGCCTGGCACCACCTGGTCTGGTGCAGGGGAATTGGGGAGGGGTCAGGGATTGGTCCACCCCATCCTGACCCGGACACCTACCCCCATCCCGGCCCAGCCAGGCCCTGCTCGCTCCCAACCCTGCACATCACCCCAAAATCTCCAGCTGGATGTCCTCCATCTGGTTCAGTACACCCCGGATGTCCTTCTTGAGGTTCTGGGGGGCAGAGAGGGTAAAGCTGGTCCCCCAACCCCACTGCCCCCACCCAGCCCCCTCATCCTCTGGGTGTCGCCTTTAGGGACCTACCAGGAGCCCGGTGGCCTGGTTGTTCAGGGCCATGTGTACTTCGGCCACGCCGTCCCACACCTGGTGGGAGGGTGGAGGCTGGGTCACGCCCCAAGGAGCGGGACCCACGCAGGATGCATGTCACAGGTGGGTGCCCCAGCGCCCCCTCCCACCCTTGCAGGTGGGCACCTCGGTGATGGCCATCTTCTTCCTCTCAAAGGACAGTCGGATCTGCTGCAGCTCGTTCTGGGGGCAGGCACAGTGTGGGCAGAGGGAGGGCCGGCGGGTGGTCAGCTCCTACCTCCCCGCACGCCCCCGGTCCCTGGGGCCCACCTGGGACTGTTGCACGAAGGACTCTTTCCCCCGGCACAGCTCCTGCCGCAGCAGCTGCAGAGGGGCACTGTCCTCCAGGGGCCGGGCACTGGCCTGCTCAAGGGGCTGCAGAGGAGCCACCGGCTCAGCCCCAAGGCCATCGGCAACATCCGTGGTCAAAGACTGCTTAGGAGTGGGGTGGGGGTAGCGCATGGAGCCACAGGGAGCTCCCCAGAGCCTCCCATTGTCCTGCTGGGGCTGCACCCTGCCACACACTCACCCAGGTCAGGGCCGTGCAGCTCGAGTGCTCCGGGCACAAGGGCAGGAACTGCTGCCCTGGCCCCAGGAGGGCCCCCAGCTGCTCCTGCAGGTCCTGGTTCTGCCTTTTCTGGGGATGGCGGCAGAGAGATGGGAACAGCCACTTCACAGGCAGGAGGCCGAAGGGGGCGGTGGTGGAGGGCTTGGGGCCTGGGAGGGCTGGGAGCGCACTCACCAGATTCTGGTTCTCCTGCTCCATCTGGAGAAACGACTGCTCTGCAGGCCCCAGGAGTACGCTCTGGAGCTGGGAGGGGGCTGCCCTGGGTGAGGCCGGGATCCCTGCCCCCGGGGTCAGGGGCGGGCAAGGGCAGGATCTGGGCCCTGAGCTGGGCCCCGCCCCCTGCCTGGGTGTCCCCTGCTCTCGGCCTGAGTGCAGGGGCCAGCCCCACCCCAGCCCCATCTCTACTTGTCCTTGTCTCGCCCCCGCCGGGTGGTCTCGTGGCCTCTGCCGCTGCATCTCTCCCTCTTCACCTGTGATAAAGTTCCCAGGTACCTCGTCACCGACCCTGGGCCCCCCACCCCCTGTCCCCGGGGCCG
The DNA here is from genome assembly GCF_028023285.1 of Balaenoptera ricei. Taxonomy (NCBI): domain Eukaryota; kingdom Metazoa; phylum Chordata; class Mammalia; order Artiodactyla; family Balaenopteridae; genus Balaenoptera; species Balaenoptera ricei. The sequence goes on from NC_082652.1 coordinate 28,069,467, forward strand.
GGAAAGGCCTGGCAGACTCCACTGAGTGGGTGGAGCTGAGAGGCATCATGCAGGGCCACCTTACAAACCCCTAGCAGGGTGGGTCCAGGCATCCTCCATGGCTGCTCGAAGCTGGGGGTTGGGGGCACTGTGGGTGGGAGTGGCCACGGGGTCCCAGGGTTTTCGGCCCCTCCATACCTCCCTGTGACCCCTTCCTGACCCCAGGTCCAGGCTTTGGCCTGGCCTGACCTGCCACCCTCTTACTGAGGGCCCTCTGGGTGTCATGGCTCACAGGTGCCTCAGGGACACCTGTCACAAAGGCCTGGGCATGGCCAGGGAGGTCATAATGGGCTGGGGCGGTGGTCAGAGCAGGGCTGGCAGGGCCCCTCCCACCATGTCCCTGTTCCTCAAGTAACCTCAGGGGGTCACCCCCTCTGCATCGTCCCCACCACACCCACCTCAGCTATTTTCTTAAAATGTACAGCAGATCATGCAGACACGTGGTTAGAACAAAGTCAAACAACAGGAAGTGTCCAGTGTGACCCTGCCCCCAGCCTGTGATCCCAGTGGCTGAGATCTTTCTGGAGGTGGCCGCACGTCTCATGGTCTCTCTCTCTTCACACAGAAGAGATCATCCTGCAGCCTGGCTTTTTCACGTAACGTATCTCCAAGGTTTTTTTAGAAATCATTTATTGAACATTCGATGGTCCTGCAAGGACTATTATTATCCTCTCCCTGTAGGCGGGGGACTGAGGCCTGAAGACACTTGCCTGAGGCCATGGCCTATTCAGTGATGGGACCAGAGTCCAGCCTGCTCTTCACCACTTTGGGGGTCTTTTCAGTGACAGCAGAGCACGCCTCTCATGCGGAGCCAGATCCAGCCCCTGCCCCCCAATGGTTTCTCCTCCCTTCCTACAACATCGTGTTGTGCTATCTGCCCCACTGCATCCCCGATGCTCCTGGAGCCCCTGCCTCACATCCTCCTCTTTCTCAGTTCCCTCCCTTGTTCTGTGGAAGCACATCCTCAAGCAGCATCCTCAGAAAGGTGGGTCGGTGGAAACCCGAGTGCCTGTGTGGTGGAAACAGCCGCAAATCCCTCCTGTCCCCGGGTCCTTGGCCCTCTGCAATGTGACCCTGGGTTCTGGGCTAGCCTGGGAGTTCGCTTGGGCCAGTGGAGTCGTACCAGCAGAGGCCTGAACAGTGCTTGTGTGTTGGGCTGTGACTGTCCTGCTGCTCTGGGGACCCTCTGTGGTGGGAGGGGGGCATGGCCTTACTCTCAGATACCAGGTCGTGGGGAGGGAAGCTCTGGTCATCCCAGCGGGTCCCCAGCTGCCAGAAGCTGGGTTGAAGAGCCCAGCGAGACCACAGAGACCCACCCCGTGGGGCCGGCCAAGTCGCCAAGGCCCGACTGACTTGTGCTTGTTTTAGTCTCTGAGATTGGGAGCCATCTGCCCCTTGGGACTAGATCATGAGACACCTCACAAGTCTGAAAGCATCTTACTCTGACCTCACGCTTGTTGGCTGTGAGTTTGGGCAGAGTCAGCTCAGAGGGCATTTTCCCACAGGAATTCAGGGGCCCCACAGTCCCTGGAGCTGCTGCCCGCAGGCCGTGCTGCGATCATGCTTTAAAATTTCAAGACATCTCCATTGTTCTTTGCGTGCCCTTATTCTTTTTTCAGAGCTTCCTGTTCTGTTTTAGGGATAACGTGGATTTTGGAGGGAGGGGAACTTTTGCTTCCTGCTTTTTCTCTTTGTGGTTCTTTTTTTCTGTTTGGTAGGACTTCCTATTAGGCCCTGTCCTCAAATGTCTGGCTTTTCTACTCCTGTGCATAGGGGGCAGGATGGAGCTGAGGAGTTTCTCTCCCCGTTAGCAGCTGGGGTGTCCCAGAGTCAGTCCCCTGGAAGGAAGGCCTTCTGCCTCTGGGCAGACATCTGGAGAGGGGGACAGCTTGGGGAGTTTGCCTGGCAGTCCCCGTGTCACCTGCCGTCCCTCATACATGCTGGAGGCCACCCCAAGCCGTCCCATAGCCAGCCCAGTTTTGCTGCCCTGCCTCATCCACACCCAGGTGATGTCAGACCCTGTCCTGCTATGTCAGTCCCCGCTTCCCGTCTGAAGAAGTCTGTCAAAATCCCTTATCTGCTGGTGGTCTCACTCCTGTCCTCTTTGTAGGACAGATACACTACAGGGGCTGCCGGACGGGGGCCACCCACAGAGGAGGGGGCATGCACAGCCCACAGGCTGTGTCCACCTGGACACAGGTGGCCCAGCCCCAGGAGGTCACTCTGTTTCTAGGGGTGCATCTGTGAAGCATTAGCAACAGGCTCTGGCTGGGGATGGGCCGGGAAAGATGGGCCTGGAGCCCCACTCAGGCATCAGCGGCCCCCTGAACTCTCCCCTGAGCAGACTCTGCTTAGCCACCAGGGGAGGAGGGGGCCTCCGGGGTGGGGCAGGGGGTGGCTCCCTGTCAGGTGCCAGCAGGTGCCTGGGAACGTTAAATGGGGAGAGGGAATCTCCTCATGGAGACTGGGGAACCCCTGTAATAACAGCAAGGACAGTGGCGGCAACCCGGGGACTGCTAGCAGAGGCCTCAAGTCTCAGGAGCCAGGCAGGGCACCCAGGCGGGGCTGCAGGAGGGGGTGCCTGGGACACCCGATGACACAGGAGCCTCGGCCCCACCCACCGTGTCCCGGCCTGGAACCCCATGCTCCTGGATGCAACATTTACCCTGGCTGCGCCCCATCTGGGAAGTTTGCTGGTGGCTCACAGCCCAGCCCTGAAGAACCCAACACCCTGAAACCTTCCTCACACCCTCCCTGTGGTCCTTGCTAAGTGGCCCTGAGCTTGAGAATGGCCCAAAGGGTGGGGGACTCTCAGAGGGAACCTCAGCTTTGGTGGCATTTCCACAAATGGGGACAGGTAAGGTAATGTATGCGGGGCACCCTGCAAATCCGTGTTGATTGGGGTGGGGGGGGGTCTGAATTGAGTCAGGGCTCCAGGATGGGGCGGGGGTTAGTCTGCATCGTCAGATTTCCTTGCCATGGTGGGAAGCGAGGCTCAAGTGCGTTGTGGAAAGAGCCAGGCCAAGGCCCTCCTTGTCATGCAGCATGCACCTCCCTGGACACCAGTTGCCATGGCAGCTGCTTCCTGCCCAAGTTGCCATGACGCCCAATAGCCTCAGGGAGCCTGGAGCCTGTGAGTAGGGGTTGGGCTGCGGAGGGAGAGGAGGTGTGGAGGCCCGCGTCCTTCCTGCTCCTGCCAGGACTCACCGTGGCCTCGACATTCAAGACCCCACGCTTATTTCCAAAGCTGGGAAACAGACCTGGAACTTGGGGTCCCTGGACCAGCCACAGACTCTCAGGAGGAGTCCCATCTCTGTATCCCCTAGCCAGGGCCCTGGCCCAGAACCACCCCCTCCAGCCCTCAGACCCTCAGGCCCTGCAGGCTTCCTGGAGCAGCCCCAGGCTGGGGATCACCCCCTTCTCTGGGGCTTCAGGTCACTCATGGGATCTCACCTCCTCCCTGGCGGTTCTCCTCCCAGAGCCTCCCAGTTCTCCTGTGCTCTGAGTTTGTAGCAGACACAGATGGCCTGAGGCTGGGGCCCATGGGGCTCTGAGGGTGGTCTTGTGCCCTCTTGGGGCACAAAGGGGTGGTTAGGCCCATAACCAGGAGGACAGGTCCACTGGGTGTGACTGTGTGAGGGGGGGCGGCCTGGGGAGTGACCGCCCCACCCCAGGGCCAGAGGGCAGGCACACTGCAGGCAAGTGGTCACAGGCAGCTGAGCGCTGGGCAGCTCCCTCCCCTCCCCAGCCTGTGGGGCAGCCCTTCGGGAGGGAAAACAGGCTGGGGGTGGGCCCTGGGAATGGGTGCAGGTGAAGGTGAGAGGAGGTGCTGGGGGTGGGCCCATGGGGTCCTCCCACAGTGGTTCTATTTCAGAGGCTGTGACTGAGCAGCTCCCAGGGCATGGGCTTGGCAGGCCATTTGTCTCCCCTCCCTCGGTGACTCTTTGGACAGCTGCTGCTCACATTTTCTATTTAAGAATCAGAGGAGACTGTACATTTGAGATTCACCATGAGATAGTGTCAAAATGTATTTTATCATAAGATCTACAAATAATTTTCTGACAAATCTGTGATACCGTATATGTGTAACGTAAAATCACAACCATGGAAACTGTTACTTTGGAAAACTATGCCTAAATCTAAGTATGATTGGAGCTTTAAAATTTTTTCCAGTAATAATGCTTGTTACTTGTTCACTTATTTTGTCAAGCAGAAAATCAATAACTGATACTACAGATTTAAGCAAAATGTATGAGAAAATTATTTCAAACTAAGGCAATGCTCTCCATGAGCCTAACTTTTATCTGCAAATTAGGAAAGACTTTTGATTCAATCAGTGATCAGACCCATGGATCATTGGTGCAGGAAAAAAAAAAAAATCAGAGGAGATAATGTCAAGGAAAATACTCTCTATAAATTACCATCAGCCAGGGTGTTGAGGGCTGAAGCCTGGGGAGGTGGCTGTGCTGCGGCTGCAGGGCCCCCTGCACCCCAGGGTGGGTGAACTGGGTGTGCCTACCCTGCCTGAGCCCAGAGATCCCCCCCAAGAGGGTCTCACCCAGCTAGGCTCACCCCCTTTTCGATACCCCCATGCCCATCTGCCCCTGCTAGCCCGACAGTGGTGCCCGGGAAGCCAGCATGGCCAGAGCGCCTGATGGTCAATGCTGGGCTCACCTCACCAAGTCCACACTGCGGCCAGAATCCATGACATCTGCCCACCTCGCTCTCCACCCTCTGCCCCAGCAGAGGCCTTTTGCTGGGTCGTGAGCTCCTGGGGTCCATCCCTGAGTCCAGGCAATGGGCCCAAAGGGGTTGAGTGAGACTGTGGGTAAGGTGAGGGACGGAGACCTTGGTGCCAGGCGCTCCCTCCCTATGAGGGACGCTCCATCCTCTCCCGGCTGGCCCTGTGTGGGTCCCAGGATCCACCACCAGATGGCGCCAGAACCCTGCAGACGGGCTGCAGGCTTTGGGGAACACCAAACCCAGGGCAGGGGGCAGCACTGGGCTGAGGAGGAGCCAGGGGTGGTTCCACCGAGGCCTAAGCTTCTGGCAGTGCTGGGGGAGAAACCCCCTCCCAACTTGGATCTGCAGTTCTGTAGGGGTCTGATTGCCTCCTGCTGGTTCCATCCCACTGTTCACACTGAAATAAATGACCCTGGGACTCACCCCCCACTCCTTCTGGCCCCTTGCCTGCTCTCTCCCCAGGGTCTGGGCTCCCAGAGTGGGGGGGGGACTTCCCCAGTGTGGGAACCCCGCCCCCACCCCCTGCCAGCAGCCCTGGGCTGGCCACATGATGCCTGGTTGTCAGTGGGCAGCCAGAGTTGGTGAGGGGGGTCCCAGGTTCAAGGCTGTGAGGCCTTGGCTAGAATGTGGCTCAGGAGCTGGGAGGTGAGAGCCCATCTGCAGGGGGCAGGCTGGGGCGTCTGGCACCCTTAGGGGGCCAGTGCGGCAGGGGCAGGTTGTGGTCACCTGCATGGTCTCCAGGGTGTCTGGGAAGCTGTGCAGGGGGACAAGGAAGGAGACGGAGGGGTTGGGGAGAAAGAGCCCCCACCTCCAATCGTTGCCTCAGCCCCCAAGGCAGCAGTGGCGGTGGCGTGGGGATGGGGGACGCTGATGCTCTGTGCCCAGAGATGCCTCCCCGAGCCTTGCCCTGGGGTTATGGGCTGGCTGGGCAGCAGGGCACAGCCACTGTTTTGGGGCGACCACGTGGTGCTGGCACAGAGAACAGGCCTGGAACCATCTCTGCCTCCCACAAGATCATCAAGGTGGACACACCGGATGTTTGCTTGCGTGATGGGGACAGGGCCTTGGACGGGTTCTCAGTGCAGGCTCTCCGGACTTGGGACTGGACCCCCAAGGCTTCCGCGTCTCAGCCCTGGGGGGGCCCAGCCCTTTCTAAGGCCTTCAGGCCCCTGGGCAGCCACCCTACTCTTGGAGCCAGGCCAGGGGTCTGGGCTCTGTCCTGGTGAGATGGGATTTTGGGGTGCGGAACCGATTGCTGGGGTGGTGAAGTTGGCTGTCTGGGCTCTGGGAGTGGGCCTCAGAAGTCGGAGGGAAGTGGGCCAGGACTGGGTCATGGGTTGGGGGTTCCCGGGTTGGGGCCTGCAGGCTGGAGGGGACACAGGCTCTCTCAACCCTGGGCTTTTGGGGCCTGAGCCTGGCTTCCTTCCCAGGCAGGCTGTCCCTTTAACTACAATTCCTGCATGAATGGGGAGATGTGATGAGGGAGTGTCAGAGCCTCCCTTGGCCTGGCCCAGGACACACAGCTGGGAAGTGGACCGAGGTCACACTGTGCACCTGACCTTGGGGCTTCAACACCAACCATACCACCAGAGCCTCCAGTTGAGCCTGGGCTGCAGGGCCACAGTGGTGGGGGTGGGGGGAGCCAGTGGGGGATGGAAAGGAGGCAGGCGCATAGTTGTGGGGTGCAGTCATCCCATCACCCACCCCCACGGGGCTTCCATCATCCTCCCTGGCTGCCCATCTGGTCCCCTCCAGGGCTCCTCCAGAGGGCTCAGCTTCAGGGGAAGGTCGGACCTCCAGAGCCAGTATTCCAGGGCCCTGGCAACCCCAGGTTGTAGCCCTTGGCCAGAGTCCGCCCAGACATCCACAGTGGAAACTGATTTGGGACCTTCCCCCTCCCCTCCCTACGGAGCAGAGACCAGCACCTACCCCCCAGCTTTCTTTTGTGAATAGTCTCACTGTTGGGTCCTTTGTCTGAAGGTGGGTCAGCTGAGCACAGCGGCCAACACTTGTAGCAAACTCAGTCTCTTGTCTGGGCATCTCAGCTTCCCCACCACCTGAAAGGCCACCCACCCACCCAACCAGCAAGAGGCACGTTTCCGCACCCACCAGCCAACTGTGACCACCAAACCCACCAGCTAACCAGCTCACAAACTTACTGACCATTCAAACACTTGTCACCTATTCCGCCCTCCCTTCTGGCACTGACCCTGAGATGCCCCAGGACCCTTGTGTGCCCAGCGCAGCGCAGTGGGCAGTTAGCTGCTGGGGTCAGCTTTGGTCAACAGGAAGGGGCAGGTGGGTAACCCCCCTCCCTTCTTGCCAGGCCTGCTCTCTGCTGCCCTTCCCTCACCCCTCTCCGACTCCGGTCCCCTACCAACCACCCACAGCTTACAAGCAGAGGAACCCACCGCCCACACACCTCCAGAGCCGACCGCGGCCCACTCCGGACTGTGCGGTGGAGCCCAGGCGCCCCCCGGGAGGCAGCGTGAGGCATTCTTCCTAAGAAGGCCCCAGGTCAGTGATAAAGGGCAGGATCACCCCTTGCTGATGTGCCATGAGCCGCCCGCCATACAGGGAGACGTTCATTTATCTCAGGAACTGGGCACAAGTTATAAAAATGGTAATTTCTTGGAGATTCAATTACGTGTTTTCACTGTTACCCTCAGTAATCAAGGAAACGATTTTTAAAGAAATTCTGTGGGATGATAGGAATCTGGAGGGGAGGATCGGGCCGGGTGGTCGCTGGTTTGAGGACTGGGAGAAGGACGGTGTCTGCTGCGGGCAGGTGGGCGGAGTGGGGCTGGGCTGCCTGGCCTCAGTCTTCCACCCAAGATGGGCCCATCTGGGACCCTGCCAGCCTGCAGCAAGACGAAGTGATCCTAGGGCTGCCGAGGACGCCCACTCCCCGCCCAGCGCCTGGGCGGGCCTCGTCTGTCTCCCAGGGCCTCTGTGGGAACAGAAGTGGCTCCCTGTGGGGTTTGGACTTGATTTTCCCTGAGTGATGTCTTGGCTTTAAATAACATCCCCAGGATTAATGGTGCTGGCAGCCAACAGCTCCAGGTGATTGGAAAAGGGTTTTATGGCCCCTCGGGTGAAATTGAACTTGCTTCCTTCCTGTGTTTCCAAGATGAGATTGTCCTCCCTGGCAAAGGCGGCACGTTTCACGCTAATTACAGCGGCTTTTGTTGCTGCTCATCACCCACGCTGCCTGGGGTCGGGGCTGGGGTCACTGCCAGGTCCCCTAATCTCAGCAGACCCTGGTGCCAGTTCTGGGGAGGTGACCTCACCCAACCAGGGGCCAGGGAGGCCAGTCACACCGGGGAGGGGGCTGGAAGGAGGCCCCAGCCTGTGGGGTGGGTGGTCTGGTCTCCCTCCCACCAGGCCCACAAGGTGGCTCTACCTGCCAGTGGTGACCCTGACAGCAGGGGTTGGTGCCCAGAATCCCAAAAAGGGACTTTTCCCAGAGTAATCACCTTTGATTCACTTGCAGTAAATACTAGGCTATTTTTTTCCTTTCCAATAATTGAACTTATTTATTTTTAACTAAGATTAAATGTTGTCTGTCAGCTCAAGATATACCACTGTGCTGTCAGGCCTGGTCTAGGCTCTCTTACCTGCTGCCTTTAGGGACAGCCCACAGGCAGGGATGGGGCCAGTGGCTGGGGTGGGGAAAGTGGCCAAGACATTGTTTGGGAAACTTTGGGTCCTGGAGAATCAGTTTTCATTACCATGCTGTCACCATGAACATGACCATCATTACCATCACCTCTACCTCCACAGCTGCCACCATCACCTCCACCCTCACCTCCACCACTACAAACACCATCACCACCACCACCACCACCACCATCACCTCTACCACCACCACTACCAACAACAATACCACAACCACCACCACCACCACCACCACCACAACCACCACCACTACAACCACCATCACCTCCACCACCAACACCATCAACAACAACAAAAACAACAACACAACCACCATCACCTCCACTCCCACCACCACCAACAATACCACCACCAACAATACCACCACCAACAATACCAACACCACAACCACCACCACCACCAACACCTCTACCACCACCAACAACAACACAAACACAACCAACACCACAACCAACAACAACACCAACAACACCTCCACCACCAACACCAACACTTCCACCACCACCACAACCATCACCAACACCACAAGCACAACCAACACCAACACCATAACCAACACCAACACCAACAACACCTCCATCACCGCCACCACCACCATCACCTCCACCACCACTACCAACAACAATACCACAACCACCATCACCACCACCACCACAACCACCATCACCACCACCACCAATACCACAACCACCACAACCACCACAACCACCACAACCACCACCTCTACCACCAACAATACCACCACCACCACAACCACTACAACCACAACCACCATCACCTCCATCACCACCACCAACAACACAACCACAACCAACAACAACACCAACAACACTTCACCACCACCAACACCTCCACCACCACCACAACCACCACCAACACCACAACCACAACCAACACCAACACCACAACCAACACCAACACCAACAACACCTCCACCACCACCACCACCACCACCACCACCTCCACCAGCACCACCTCCACCACCACCGTCACTTCCACCATGACTGCGATCACTGTGCCTGTGCCATCAGCACCACTGTCACAGCACCGTGTTGACATGCCGATTCTGGGTTCAAGCCTCCATCCGTTGGCACTAATCACTCCAGCACAGGCACCTTTATGCGGTTCTGGTCACACTTGAGGGGAGGTTGGATGTTGCTGTCTGTGGGGGACATGTGGAGGAGGAGGGAGGCAGGCTTGGCAGGTCTGAAGGACTCAGGCTTTGGGGGGCCCCAGCCCAAGGACACTCCCAGTGCCCCCTCCTGTCTCAACACTGACCCACATTCTGTCTTTGGCCACATGGGGGCAGAGGAACTGTTAGTCCTTCTGTCCGTCCACACCCACGTCACACAGGCTGGCCTCCCTAGGGCAAAGGAGGCCTGGACGAGATGCCCAGCTGTCCTCCCCTTCAGACCCCAGCCAGTGCTTGGGGAGCCAAGGGGCTGGGCGCTGGGCAGAGGTGGCCCTGGGCGTGGCAGCCAGAGCTGGGCCAGTCTCCTGCCTCTGAGCTCGGTTTGCTCATGTGAGATGGGGTGACACAGTGCCCTCTATGCAGCAGGCCATGAGGGCAGGGTGGGAAGATGCCCATGAAGGGCAGCAGGAGGGGCTGTGGACCAGCATTAGCTGGTGGCCTCACTGTGTCAACTTGCTGAGAACAGCGGGAAGTAAGCGGGGAGCTCGCATTCACTGTGGTTCTAGGTCATTGGTGTCACATAATGTTACCCCACAGTGCCAGCTCTGTCCCCGCTGGGATTCCCAGCACCAGTCAGCTGCCAGCACCACTGTCCTGCCCTCAGAACCGACACACAGCGAGAGAGGGGCTGCTGGTGGCTCCTCCCTGGTCTGCTGGTCACAGGGCTGCAGCCAGAGTTCCTGGGGATACTGGATGGTGGTGGGGCTGAGTGGTCAGTGAGGCCTGCGGGGTCATACAGGCCTGGAGCTGACCTGGGACAGCAGGGCCCTCAGTGGCACCTGACCTGTGATGGGCACCCTCCCGGCTGGCCTTGGTGCCAGGGCCTCAGAGAGGCTGGCGGGTGTGGGGTGGGCATGGACACCAGGAGTGGGCCACTCTCCTGTCCAGGTGTTCGGGGGCCCTAAGGGGAGCTTGGGAGGGCTGGGTCACGCCTGAGGCCCAGGACACACGCGTGGGGGAGCAACCCTGCCAGGGCGGCCCGGGGGAGGCCCCTCCCTGCCTCATCCAGGCAGGGGGGAATATATCGAGGTGCATTAAACCTCCCTCGTGTTTGGGAAATATTATTAACAATCAAAGATCTTAAATCTTCACGACACTCCCGATGACCAGAAAATTAATATAAGAGCAGATAATAATTACTTAATGATTAATAATTACACTTAATAGTTTTCGAAGTAATTGTGATAAAGAAAAAGTTAAATGAAAACCCATCAAAATTGCTGATGCTCTGCACACTGCAGGAATCTTGGTGCTGGGGCGTAGGGGAGGGGTAGACAAGTCATCCGGGCCACGTATGGTTCCTCTGGACCCCTGAGTGGCCCACTTTCCGGGCCTGCACCCCAGGGGTGGATGTTACCCACACAGAGACGGTGAGGACCCCACACTCACCTTGCATGTCTTGCCCACTCGCACACATGTCTTGCCCAATCACTGGGCCTGGTGGATGGAGCCTGTCTCCCTCCCTTGAGGGCTAGCGGACTGGCTACAGGGTTGCCTCAGTGAGCCCATGAGTCTCTGCCCTGTGCCTATAGGTGTACTGGGTCTCAGGGCTGGCAGGCAGGGACATACGCTGCCCCCATCGGCCGATCCCTGGTTCTCCCATGGCCTGTAGACCCTCTGGGCCCTGGGAGTACCCCTCTGCTATCAGACTTACCCTGCCATCTCCTGGATCAACCCACCAATTCTCACTAAAGTGTGAGTGGTTGCTCAGTGCTGCCCTAATCCTCTAGGCCTGCAGTCTCATGAAGCCTTCACCTGAGGGAGAGGAACAGGGCAATTCCAGGCAAAGGAGGCCCGGTACTGGCTGCCCTGAGTTTCTGGACTCTCCCAGCCCTGGACAGCATGTCAGGAAGACCAGAGCCCTGGTAGGGGCAGGACCTGGGGACCTGCTGCCCTTCATGTCAGTCATTTTTTCTGATCTTGGTTTCTGGCCCCACCTGGTGAGACTACCAGCTGACAGCGCTCTGCAGCCCCCTCACCTTGGCCTCAAAGCAGGACCACCTTAATTATGCCCCTCCTCCAAGTCATCACAGCTCCCAGAGCCCTCAAATCCATGTTGTGCCCTAGCCAGGGCTAGTACTGTCTCTGCACAGCCTGCCACAAGGCGATGGTGGGACAGAGAGGTCCCCCAGCGCCTGCTCTGGGCAGGCAGATGGCCACTTAAACTGCTCTTGCAGCTTTTGTGAGGGTTTAAAGTTTTTCAAAGCACAAGTTAGGAAAAGGTGTCAGCTGGAGGAACAAAGAGAAGATGGCAGCCCCACAGGGAGGGCTGGGTGGGGATCCCTGTCACTCAGCACAGACAGACAGTCGCCACGCGCAACAAGCAGGCAGGTGCGGTCCTGGCATTGGCTTCCGCGTCTCCCGCTGTGGAGCGCGCCCTTCCCTCATCAGCCCTGTTCCAAGGGCACCCCTGGATGGGTAAACTGAGGCCCCAAGAGGTTCAGGGCTGCCCAAGGTCCCAAAGGCCCTGCGCCCAGCCCAGACCCTCATATTCAGACCCTCTTGACCTCTGGCCTCGGGTGACTGCTCTGAGTGTCCCTCAGTGTCCCCTCATTAGGCCCGTCATGGTTCCCTTCTGAGTTCAGCGGCTCTGAGGCCATTAGCGGGATTGCAGCTCCTACAAACTCAATTGCTCATTAAGGCTCCTCCACGGGCCCACCCTCCCTCTGCTCCTGGCGAATGGCCTTCCCAGGGCAGGCATTGGCTGTCCACCCACGCGAGCACCCAGTGTCCTTGGCCCTGACCCATGGGTGACACAGCGGGGTGGGTGAGTCTGCCCACCACCCACCCTTCCCGCCTCTGCCTGACACCACCCCACCCCTGACTCCTTGCATCAGCCAGGAAGGGACAGATGACCTCGGGCCGGGCTGTCCCAGGATGCACCCCAACCGATCCCAGGAGCCAGGAGGGGGCTGGGAGGGGCCTGGTCCCAGTCTCTGCTCTGTAGTTGGGGCTGCCTACCCCTGGGTCTCAGTTTCCTTGTCTGTGAAGTGGGTTTGTGTAGCCGTGAGGCATTGACCTTGATGCTGAAGTTCCTGTTTCCCAGGGTCCTTGGAGCCCAAGCCATCCTGAGGGCAGCCTCCACGCAGCCCTGGGGCAGGGGTGCAGGGTGCGCTCAGATTCTGTCCCCAGCTTCCCTCTCACTGTGAGGAGACCGAGTCCCACTGTGGGCCCAGGTCGGAGCAGAGGCTGCCTCTGCCCCCAGGGGAGGGGTGGACAGTAGGGGTCAGGGCAGGCCCCGAGGGCAGAGGACCAAGACCGTACTTGGACACATTTGTTGTGGGCAGTGCCTGTGCTGTGGACCCTACCTCGGCTCCCCTGCTGGGGTCAGAGGCTGGGGGTGGGGTGCTGCCCACGGCTGCCCCTGGCCCAGCAGTAGAGGCTCAGCTGGTAAAATGTGTGGGCTCAGCCAGAGGCGGATGGAGCTGGGGGTCCCCAGGGCAATGGCGTGGGTAGTCCTTGTGCCCCTGCCCCGAGGCCTGGACACCACTGGGGTCCTCGGTGCTCAGGGGCCCACCCCCCTGCAGCCTGGCGGACCCCCCTGAGGGCTCGATGACTCCCTGTTAGTCTTCAGGGATTCAGAGTGAGACTGGTGATTCAGTGGTCTGCCTAATTAGGCCTCCTCATTAATAATCCATTCCTGCTAATGACCTTCTCTCCTCCATGACATTAAAACTGTCAGTGGGCTGGTGGGTGGAGGGAGGCAGCCAGGAGGCCTGGGGTCCCCAGGGGTGGGGCGCTGGGGGAGGCTGGGTGGAGCTGTGTGCAGGGTCCCTGCTCCTGGCATTGTCATGAGACGCTCTGGAGGGTGGGTGAGGCTGGGCAGGGAACCCAGGTGAGGCCCCTGCGTCCTGTGGTCAGCAGGCGTGGGGTGTGGTCTGTGGCTGGGGTGACCCAGGTCCTGGGGGGAGAAGCCTGGGGATGGTGGAAATGACAGGATGAGGTTTGGAGGGAAGGAGGCTTGGAGCACATGTTTGGGGCAATCCCATGAAGTGATAGATCGAAGTAATGGCAGCCCTTCCTGTGGAGTGGGGCCTGGGCCACGGGGCAGGGGGCAGATGAGGAAACGGGTCGGGTGGGGAGGCACCCAGCACCGGCCACTTCCCACCTGACCAGGCTCTTTCCCCAGGATCCAATCCCCACCCAGCCAATTCTGCCCACGGGCTGAGAATCATAGCAGATTGAGGACAGAGGACACGGCGGCCCTGGGAGGTGACGGAGAAGTCAGGCCAAGGCCCAAGGACGCCCAGGTGCCAGCCCTGCCCACCTCTGGGGCAGGCCGGCTGCAGTCCTGCTCCCACCGTCCCCTCGGCAACACAGAAAGGAGTCCTCTGTCAGGTACAGTCACAAAGCTTCTAAGACTTAATTAAAATCAGTCTCCAATTACTCAGATGCCATTGACTCGGGTCTCGACCGGTGGGGAAAATATGATCATCATTATGGGAAATGTCGATATTAGGCCATCGACCATTCTTCTCCGCACAGAGCTGGCCAGGGCCCTACTGCGCTCTGGCCCAGGCCACTCAGCCCTGGCTCAGAACCCCCGTCCGGGCCCTTCTGGTAGGGATGACCCTGTCACTCCCCGGCTGGCATCCACGTCCGTGCCCCGCTGGCTGAGCTCCAGGCACTCACAGAAACGGGAGCTGTTGGCAGGCTTGACAGTTTCTGAAAAGTGTGCATCTTGGGATGGCTCCATGGAGGTGGCTGCGGTCTTCCTGCTGTTGCAGTGGGGACGCCTGGCTGAGTCTCACTGGGGTCCACGGCTCCTGCCGAATCAGCCCCATGGCCTTGACAGAAACCCCTCTCACTCAAGTGGGTTTTGAGGCCTGGAGCCCATCGGGCAGCAGCTGTCCAGCGACCTGCATCGGACACCTGGGCCTCTGTGCCCCTTAGTTCAAACCCCTAGGTTCAGCCTCCGCAGGGGAGTGAAGATGGAGAGCAGGACACATCAACAGAGGTAGATATCCAGGAGGAAGGAGGTGATGCTGTGTGGGGCTGGGAGAAGTCGCTTAGACCAGGGACCCTTGGGCCTGTCCTGGGGCCGAGGGGCAGCATACCTGTGAGGCCTCAAGGGCAGTGAGAAACCCCGGGAGACAGTCAGGGTTGTGGGAGAGTAAGCCACCTAATCTAGTTTTCTGTTTTTCCTTAGAGAAAGAAATATAAACCCTCAATTCTCCTGCCCTTAAAATAAAAAGTCGGATAAAGCGCTTCTCGTAAATACTCAAGCCTCATGCGATTCTTGATCAGGGTGCTGGGGGTGAAGGCCAGGCAGGGGTGAGAGGGCGGGAGGTGAGGGGACTCAGGCAGAGGGAGATGGAGGGGCCTTGGCCTGTGCTGGCTGCAGCGTCCGTGTTTTGTCTCTGTGTCCCCCGCCCCCTCCCCGGGCCGCACGTGGCCCGTGGCCGTGCGAGGTCAGGACTCGAGGCTCCAAATGGCCTTTGACGTGTTGGCCAGGGTGGAGAGGATTAGAGGACGCTGGGCTAAGGGGGTCGAGAGCTTGCGGGACGAGCGTGGGGCCATCCCTGCTGGCCATGCTTGGCCTCCCCTGACCACCTGGCCACAGCCTTTCCAGCCGGGCCCCGCCCGTGTTGTGCTGAGTCTTTGTTACTTTAATTAATGCAAAGCTTCCTGACGCCTAATTAAACTGGAATCACTCCATGTCCATGCGTCCCATTAGATACAAGTTAATGCAAGCGTCGCTGTGGCAGTGCAATGAGGCTGGCGTGTCCCCGGGGAGGGGCCCAGAACACAACGGGATGATGGATGGATGGATGGTGGCACACAGGGAGGGCACCAAGCCTGGGCCCGGGACGGCACCCTTCACTGGACCGCGCGTGTGGGGGCCCAGCCCGAGGGAGCCTGACCCCCTTGGGGCCCTGGGCCTCCAGCTTCCGCCGCCCGAGGGGAGCCTGGTTTCTCCCTGCTGACGCTCTCTGTTCTGATTACCTGAGAAACTCGTGCCCATGTAAGAAAAATTGGAAGTGCAGAAAAATGAGAAAAGGGAAACTGCAAAAACAGGTGCCCATTTTCCTGCCTTGGGCTCCTCTGCAGCTGGGGCTGGGGGCTGGGGCAGGGGTCCCAGGAGTGGGCCGTGGGCACAGAGGCTGGTAGGGAGGAGCCCTGTACCCCAGGACCTGGCCGTACCAGAAGGACCCCTGGGCAGGAGGGCAGCAGGGCCGGGAGCAAGCTGGTGGTCCGGGCTCCTACCCTGTTGGCCCTACTGACCAGGGCAGCCCTTGTGAGGGTTCTGTCAGGGGCCAAGGGGCGTCCTGCCTGGTTGGCCTGTCACCCCTGAGTCTTGGTTCTGTTCCAGGAGGAATTGGGTGGGGTGAGGAGTGGACTAGAGGAAAGGCCACTCTGGGCAGCTCCATGGAGGCCATTACATGGGCGCCAACTGTCCTCAGGTCTGGGCTCCCACATAGGGCCTGCAGGACCCCTGAAGTGGGGGCGGCCCTGGCCGGAGGGCAGAGCTCAGGGTTGGGGTAGCTGCACCAGTGGTGGGGTAGGCACAGGTGTGGGGGCCCGGGCTGGTGTTGGGCTGGTGGTGCCACGGGGCTGGGCACACCCTCTATAGCTCGTACGCTGTCTGGTCCCCTCCTGAGGCCAGGGCCATGTCCACCCTGCCCCTACGGTCCTTCAGTGTCCAGCTCGGTGCACACGAGGGCTGGGTGGGCGTGTGTCTTAGGAGATGTCCCATGCCCCCAACCCAGGGACACCCCATGGCTCGGTGTTCCTGCCATGTTCCTGCCCGAAGGACTCGGCCCCCAGAGCCCCACTGTGCGTTTGGCTCTGCAAGCCCCTCTTTGGTGCTGTGGCATTGCTCCTGTTTGCACAGAGCTAATCCGGGGCGTGTTTGTTTAGCGAGATTGCCTCTGCCGCTGGACGCGAAACAGGAAACGTGTGGGTGGTGGCCCGAGGGTAGCTCTGTCCGCTGCCCGCACTCTGCAGCCACCCCGGAGTGCAGGAGGCACGGTCCTGAGGCGGCCACCACCGTGGGTCACTGGACCCGCACAAGCGGGTCCCTATCCGGTGGTCCATCACATCCAGCCCTTCGTCCAGCCTCCAGGGCTCTGAGCTGCCCAGGGAGGGGCCTGGCCTTGGGCCCGAGGTCAGAGGAGCAACCCCCTTCCCTGGGGGAGGGCGACCCAGAGCAGCCCGCCCACTTGCAGGTACGGGAAGAGTGGGAGGTAGCAGATGTGGACTCTGGGGACCTGGCTGCGGGGAGGGGCAGTGCCAGCCTGTGGCCAAAATGTGGCCCTAGAGCCAGGGACAGGGCTCACCTCCTCGCTTTGCCATTTATTTACAGGCCGGGGGACCTTGGGCAGGTGGGTCTCCTTTCTGAGCCAGTGGGTGAAGACCAGGATCTGGGATGATGGGCCACGTGCTGGCTAAGCTTGGCTGCCCGGGCATCCTCGGCAAACAGCAGCCGGGCAGCAGGTGTTGAAGGCAGCCGGCCCTGCCTCTGAGCCCAAATCCCACTTCAGCACCAAGACCCCATCTTGGCAAGGGTTCACCTGCTGAGGTCCTGGGTTTACCACACACCTGATCCACTCAGGACTAGGAGGCCTTGGGCTGCTTCTTACCCACAGTCTTGGGGACGTTTCTGTTCATTTTTTTCCAGAAAGGAGCCCACGAGGGGATCTGCCCAGAACCTCGGGAGCTTCAGTTGGACCAATTTTCCAGGGGTCTGGGGTCCAGGTGGGCCTCTGCCCCTTTGCCTGCCCCGGCACTCTGGTCTGAGGCAGGCCTGTGGGGACCCAAAGAGGTCCCTGATCCTCCATAACCTCGGTCTTTGTTCCTCCCTGGACCCAGGTGGCCTGGGATAGCTCTGACCACAGATGGAGGGCAGATGTGATGCTGAGCTGGGCCCTGGGTTTTCAGAGCCTGGAGCTTCTGCCTCCTGCTCTGGGCCTCGAGCTGCCACTTAAGGAGTCTCACCACTGGCATGGCCACATGGAGAGGGGCGACCTGCTGAGCCTGGCCAGGCAGCCAGCCCGCCAAGGCCAGGAATGTGCTGAGTGGCACCCAGGGACCCAGTGGACACCACACAAAGGGGAAACTCAGCCCCCACAGCCCAGCCTGGATTCTGACCCCCAGACTGAGCACATGGGAGCCATTGGGCCTGTCTGTCACCTGCGGAAGGTAACCAGGCACAGGCTCTCCCCTTTCCTTGACTTCCCCTCAGAGCCTGTGGGGTAGTGACTGGTCCAAGGGCTGAAAGCTGGTGCCCAGGAGCCTGGCCTCCTGAAAAAGTCCCCAGCCAGGCCGGCCTGGGAGTCCAAGAGGGGTTGGGGTCAGGGTCTGACTCAGAGCTCCCTTTCTAACCCTAGTCTGGATCCCATCCAGCACCGGTTCTCACACTGGTGAGCTCCTACTTATGCCTCAAAGCCCAGCTCCACAAGGCCCCTGCGATCCCGCATTGGGGCATCACGGTACCCATGCCTTCCTCTGCTACAGCACCAACCACTCTGTGGTTTTAAGTGTTTAAGGAAAGTCCTGTGCAAGGTTTAGCTGACCCGGTCTGTCTGCCTGGGAGGCCATGAGCTGCTCAGGGCTCTTGGGTCCCCTATCTTGCCAGGCACACAAGGGAAACATGGACGAGAATACAGAGCGTGCTGGTGAAGGTCCTGGTCAGGGCGGGGGGACACAGCAACCCCCTGGGAGGGGCAGGGGCTGGCGGGGCTGGTGGGGCACCCGGCTCCCACCCTTCACCTCCCGTTGTTTCAATAGCATCTGAGGAGAAAACAAGGACTTTCCAGCTGGCACAGGTATTTCCTCCTGCGCGTTTTACAGTCCATGGCTGCTGTGAACTCTGGGCTCCTGTCGGAGCCGGAAGATTCATAGATTACGCCTGAGTTTTTATGTTCAATGATCCCAGTCCCCATGGGGGGCCCATGAGCTGCCCCATGTACCACCCAGGCCCCTGATTCTGTCTCAGCCCCATCCCCACCCTGGCCCCCACCCGCCTTTCCAGGGGCTCTGGTGAGCTCTGAATGCTATACCCGTCCCATTACCCCCCCACTTCTCTCCCCTGCAGTGGGGCTGGGTGACCTCCGTTGTTACAGCCAGGGCTGGGGGACCTGGGCCTGGGGGTGGGGGGGTGGGAGTGGGGGCTGTGTGCCCGCCAGGACCCATTCCTCAGGCTCAGTCTCCCTGGGCCTCAGCTTCCTCTCCTGGAAAGAGGGTATATGAGTAATGTGGTTGCTGAGAAAATTCTTGTCCAGAGCTTGGCACTTGGAACTGTGACGGGGCTGGGCTGGCGCCTCGGCAGGACCCCCCAGCAGGCGGAGGGCACGGGTGCAGCTCATCAGTTGCAGCCTCACGTCCCTTCGTTATGGTGCCGGCAGAAGATGTTCTCTGATTAGTCCGCTGAATTATGAATTAGGTTCCAGGTCCCTGTGCAGCTGTTCCCGGCTTGTCATCCCCACCACTTTATTTCCCCATCTGCTTATAAAACCAGGAGCGCCGTCCTGCAATAAACACTTCAAACTCTTTTTTTAGGGGCTAATTAATCGTGTTGCATTTCTCCGACACAGCAGCAGGCTGGACCTGCCCCGAATTCCCAATGCCGGCGCAGCTCACTGAGGGCCTGGGGAGAGGCTGGGGTGTCTCGGGGCCCAGAGCTTGGGGCTGCAGGTGGCCTCCCCAAGTGCACGTCCCTGCAGGCAGCGCCCACCCCTGTTCTGGCAGGGTTCTCCCCGCTGCCTGTCCCCTGGACCACTGGATGCCCCTCCCCTCCAACTCACCGTGACACATCCAAGGTCAAGTTCATGCTCCTCCCCTCCCCCCGCCACTGGCAGTGCAGACTCTGTGGCCCCCAATCCCCCTCCTCACCCCCAGCATCCAAGCCCCCTCGGCGCCCATGCTCACGCCTCCTGCCTTCGTGCAGCCCATCTCCCTGCCCCAAGCACCCCCAGCCTTCATCTGCCGGAGTTTCTCCCACCCCTGAGATCCTGTTCCCACGTCCCCCTCTTTAGCGGAGTCCCCCTCTGCTCTGCACTTGGAGGCCCAGTACAGAATGTGGTGGAGGAAGTTTAAAACAATGACATAGCTCAGTCCTCGAGGCGTCGGTGCTGTGGTGTTGGAATCTTGTTGATTGTCGGCCTGTGCGCGCGTGCGCGGACATGGCCTCAAACGACTATACCCAAAAAGCAACCCAAAGTTATGGGGCCTACCCAACCCAGCCTGGGCAGGGCTATTCCCAGCAGAGCAATCAGCCCTATGGACAGCAGAGTTACAGTGGCTACGGCCAGTCAACGGACACTTCAGGCTATGGCCAGAGCAGCTATGGTAGTTCTTATGGACAGACCCAGAACACAGGCTATGGCACACAGTCAGCTCCCCAGGGATATGGCTCAGCTGGTGGCTATGGCAGTAGCCAAAGTTCTCAGTCATCTTACGGGCAGCAGTCCTCATACCCTGGCTATGGCCAGCAGCCAGCTCCTAGCAGCACCTCGGGAAGTTACGGTAGCAGTTCTCAGAGCAGCGGCTATGGGCAGCCCCAGAGTGGGGGCTATGGCCAGCAGTCTGGCTATGGTGGACAGCCTCAAAGCTATGGACAGCAGCAAAGCTATAATCCCCCTCAGGGCTATGGGCAGCAGAACCAGTACAACAGTAGCGGTGGAGGTGGAGGGGGTGGTGGAGGTAACTATGGCCAAGATCAGTCCTCCATGAGTCGTAGTGGTGGCGGCGGTTATGGCAATCAGGACCAGAGTGGTGGCGGCGGCTACGGGGGAGGCCAGCAGGACCGTGGGGGCCGTGGCCGGGGCGGTGGCGGTGGTTACAGCCGCAGCAGTGGTGGCTATGAACCCAGAGGTCGTGGAGGCGGCCGTGGAGGCAGAGGCGGCATGGGCGGAAGTGACCGTGGTGGCTTCAATAGACTTGGTGGCCCTCGGGACCAAGGATCACATCATGACTCTGAACAGGATAATTCAGACAACAACACCATCTTCGTGCAAGGCCTGGGCGAGAATGTTACAGTTGAGTCTGTAGCTGATTACTTCAAGCAGATTGGTATCATTAAGACAAATAAGAAAACAGGACAGCCCATGATTAATCTGTACACAGACAGGGAAACAGGCAAGCTGAAGGGAGAGGCAACAGTATCATTTGATGACCCACCTTCTGCTAAAGCAGCTATTGACTGGTTTGATGGTAAAGAATTCTCTGGGAATCCCATCAAGGTCTCATTTGCTACTCGGCGAGCAGACTTCAATCGGGGTGGTGGCAATGGTCGTGGAGGCCGAGGGCGAGGAGGACCCATGGGCCGTGGAGGCTATGGAGGTGGTGGCAGTGGTGGCGGTGGCCGAGGAGGATTCCCCAGCGGCGGCGGTGGCGGTGGAGGACAGCAGCGAGCAGGGGACTGGAAGTGTCCTAATCCTACGTGTGAGAACATGAACTTCTCTTGGAGGAATGAATGCAACCAGTGTAAGGCCCCTAAACCAGACGGCCCAGGAGGGGGACCAGGAGGCTCTCATATGGGGGGTAACTATGGAGATGATCGTCGTGGTGGCAGAGGAGGCTATGATCGGGGCGGCTACCGAGGCCGAGGCGGGGACCGTGGGGGCTTCTGAGGGGGCCGGGGTGGTGGGGACAGAGGTGGCTTTGGCCCTGGCAAGATGGACTCCAGGGGTGAGCACAGACAGGATCGCAGGGAGAGGCCGTATTAGCCTGGCTCCTGAAGTTCTGGAGCAGCTTTCTTCCTGTACCCAGTGTTACCCTCATTATTTTGTAACCTTCCAACTCCTGATCACCCACGGGTTTTTTGTGTCGGACTATGTAATTGTAACCATATCTCTGGTTCCCATTAAAAACCATCATTTTAGTTAAAAAAAAAAACAAAAAAACAATGACATTAATAAGGAAACAAAATCACAATTATTGAGTTACAAAACAGGGAGCTCTGAGGCAATTAAGTTATAGCAACCATTTGACTGTTCCTGATGGCGGGGGAAGGGGCTTTTTATTGAGATGATTCTCACGGTGGGCTCTGCATTGCTCCAGTAAGAGGTTTGGGTGTTAAGCCCACGGCCAGGCGCCGGGGTCCCCATCTAGCCCCTGTGGGACCCGAGAGGCATCTTTCCCCAGGCCAGGAGGGCTCCCGCGGGTGGTGTAGTCATGCCCTTCGGAGCTGGTTCCTCATCTTCAGATGATAGGAAGGCAGGGCCTCGGCGGTGTTCCCCAGGAGAGGGTCCTGCCATTCAGAGCACAGGGCCTGACAGGGGCTGAGCCTCGGCCCCGCTCGCCTGTTGGGCCTCCAGGCCCAGGGTTCATGGGTGCCCGCCCTCACCTCGGTCCACACCACGGGGACCCGGGAGGGCTTTGCTCCTCGTTCCATCCTCACAGGGTCTGGGGAGCCTTGACCAGCGAAGGAGGCCGAGGCAGGGGGAGGCCGGGTGAAGGCCGGGCTCCCTCCCCATGAGCCCCAGACCCCTCAGGCCAACGGTGCAGGGTGACGGAGCTCGGCCTGGGAGAGGTGGGCCCCCGGAGACTTGGGGGACACCAGGACATGTGAGTCCTTGCACACGCGGGGAGCACACTAGCCGCTGTCTTGCTGTGGATCCCCCAGAGCGGCCCTGACCCCAGGCTGGTGGCGGGGGCTGGTTTGGGGGCAAAGTGGGGTGGGGCAGGGTGGGGGTGGGGGACAGAGAGGCCCGCTGGAACCGTGAGGCCTGGCGAGGACGCCCTGGAGGGGATGTAGACTAGCGTCCCACTGGGCCAGGCTCCGCTCAGGACACTTTGACGGGCTGTTAATCTTTACGCCTCCATTTAATTCTGAGTGTCATTCCCTGTCAGCCAAGCCTGGTGGCCGGGATTTACGCCCGGAGTTACAGGGCTCAGGCTGGTGGGAGGTGAAACAATCACCCATCAATCAGCACTGACTGGCTCCCTCGGGGCTGGCGGGTGCGGAGGGGAGGGCAGGTGTGTGGGACCCCAGTCACCATCTCCGGCTCCATTTCCGAGAGGTCGGCGGCCTGGCCTGGAGGAGCCTGGGGTCTGCACTTGGACGTTGTGGATGTGGACACTGTGACACAGGAGGCCCGTGTGTCCCGTGTGATGCTAACCCTAACCTAACCACCCAGGAAGCGAGGTGTCCAAACAACAGAGGGGGCCTCGACTCGCCTTCTGAGGACCAGCATGAGGGACGGGAGCCGCTAGGCGGGGATGGGAGCCCCAGATCAGCTCCTGAGCCCCTTGGAGATATTCTGTGCCTCGGTTTCCCTCCTGTGAGCTCCAGGCAGTGGAGGGTGGAGGAGCCTGGGGGGCCCCGTGAAAGGTGGGTTATGAAGATGCCCAAGCTAAACCTTGCAGGGATCTTCCTGGGGAATGAGAGGGGCAGTGACCTGGGAGCTCAGAGGGAAGAAGGGTTGCAAAGTGTCAGGGTGAGGTGAGGGGTGAGGTGAGGGGTGAGGTGAGTGATGGACATTCCCACACCTCCCAGTCTGGTGCTTCGACCTCCAGGGTGAAGGTGCCTTGATTTTGGGTCCCTGGAAGGGCTGCTCTGGGCACAGGGGTTGGGGGGCAGGGCTGATGCTTGCCGTCGGGGAGGGGCCTTAGGGACCCCTGCAGCTCTGGCCCAAGAAGGCAGTGGCTCTGTCGCACTTGCACTGGCAGACCAGCTGGGCACCCCTCTCCCAGGTGCCCTGTGTCATGGTGCCTGCTGTCCCCTGACCCTCCCCCGACCCCCGCCATGCCCAGGTGGCTGCACTGGCATTTGGAGCCCTGGGAGCCTGTCTGGAAATGTCAGGCTGGGGGCGGGGGGCTTCGCCAGAGACCACGGGGGTGCTGCTGGAGCTCTGAGGCCGCTGGAGGCGCTGAGGGACCAGGCCCGTCCCCATGGCTTTACCGCCCCACTAGGCCTCTGGTCAAAGAGTGAGGGTGCCCTGGGGCTGAGGCGTCTGAGGGAGGCTTATTGGTGTCACCGAGTCACGGGGCCCCTTGCTGTCAGGCACACGGGGGTTGTGACGAGGGGCACTGGGGGCCGTGGGCTGCCAGGAGGTGGGGGGGAGGGTCTGTGCTGGGAGAGGGCAGGGGTGGTTATGGGATGGGGGCGCCGGGGGACACAGTGAGAGGGAACAAAGTGCCCCGGGGAGGCCCCTGCAAGACAGAACCGCTGTCCCTGTGCTCTGCTGCCCAGTCTGGCCGACCAACCCACCTGCACCGCCCCGTGGTCGCCACCTTCCCGGCCCCAGCGCCCTCCCTGGAGGTCCTCCTGGAGGGCCCCTTGCTCCTGACCCCAAGGAGGGCCACCCACCCCCGGGCCACGGCCCTGGTTGGGGAGAGTCCAGTCCCTGGCAGGTGGCTCTGAGGAGGCTTCCCCATGGGGCCGGCTCAGTGATGAGGGGCAGGACCTCAGCCCACCGTCACCATCATGGTCCACGGGGCCTCCGTGTGGCCTTGCTCCCTGGAGAGTCCGGGGCTCAGTCAGCCTGTGACTGTGGGCCCCTCCTCCATGCAATGGTTGTGTGGGCCGCACTGTACCCCTCCCACTCTTCCTCTCCACCTCTCACTCCTCTGGGTGACAAAGTCCCCTTTTCCTGGACTCGTGTGTCCACCCTAGAGAGGGGCCTGCATCTGCCCAGCCTTTGAGCCGCATGGGATCTTTCAAGTGCGTGGACGCTGTACCGACGCTGACCTGGGCCCGGTCCCGGCCAACATGCTTCCTGTGCACCTGGCCCTGTCCGTACCCCCGTCTGCCTGCCTGCCCCATGGCTGGGGACATCTGCCTTGCCCGTATCGCTCAGGCAGTTCAGCCATGTCCGGTGGGGCTGCCCTTCAAGTCCAGCCACTCTGAGACGTGCTGGGCTCGGCCCTGTGTCTGCCCCATGTGGCCCCCGGCAAGTGCTCCCCGTCCCCCATCCCAAGCTGGCCCAGGCTCTGCCCCAGGTCAGGCTCAAGGGTCCCCCAGGACAGTGACTGGCTCCAAGCCGAGCTGAGCGTGGCCCAGGGGTCCACAGCCAAGGCCCAACCCTCTGTGCAGGGCCTCTGGGAGGCCCCTGGCCCCTTGAGGGCTCAGGGTTAGGCAGGGGGGACAGGTGGCTGTTTTGAAGTCCCTGGCACAGGATCCCACCTGGGGTGCCTGGTGCACAGTGGGACAGATGGCTCTTGGCAGGACAAGAGCCCCCACCCTTCAGGTCTGGCTGCCCCCAGCTGGCATGGAGCACAGCTTCCGGCAAACCCAGAGGGATCAGATCCAGTGGTGGCCAGGATACCGGGGATTCTTGGGGCCGGCATCTGGGGCTTGAGGTGCACAGTAGGGTTGGGACCCAGGAGTGCAGGGCTGCAGAGGAAGTCCAGGAATGCACATATGTGTCTGTTTCCTCCATGGGGTCAATTCCTGGCAGATCACCGGTCCCCAGTGGACCTGGCCGTGCTCACAGCCTTGCCGACACCGCCCCTGGGAAGCAAAAGTTTTGCTGGCTCCGTGCCATCTCCCACCACATGGGGCCAGCACAGACGCAGCCCCCCGGTGCCCTTGCCAGCCCAGCAGTGCCTTTGGGGCCTTCACCTGGAGCATCCCTTTTGGGGCCCATCCCAAGCGGAAAGACCCTGCTGGGAGTCCCGAGGTCAGGGACTGGACCCAAGGGGGTGTGAGTCCCCGTGGGGTGCTTGGGGACACCCCAGAAGCCCAGCTGGCCCCTGGCCTGGCAGCTCCATTGCACTCTGGGTCCAAAACCCGACATCCCCAATCCCAGGAACACCTTGGAAACCACATAAAACAGTGACAGGCTGCCAATTGTTTGAGCAGCACACAGCGGCCGGGGCCAATTAGCTGAGATTCTCAGGGGCTCCCATGGGCTCAGGGCTGGGGTGGGGAGTGTTGGCTCTGGTGCCACTCCACCAGCTGGGCCTCGTTGACTCCAGAGATAGAGCCTGCCACCCAGGAAGTGACTCCTTGCAGGAGTGGGATGTTTTTTCTCTCCTTTTTTGGTTCAGATAGAGGGACGTCAGTCGAGGTGCTGATAAGGCCTGCAGGGAGCACACGGCCGAAGGCTGGAGCTGGGTGGGGCCACCTCTGGACACAGACACAAGGCACAGAGAAATCCTGCAGGGGACCCCTTAACCTTGTCTAACCCAGAGTTCCCCGGGGGACCTTCTTCTTGGCTCTGCCCTGGTCAGTGTGTGGATGCTGCCAGGCTGAGGCTGCCGTCTTCTTGCTCTGCCCTGGGCCTTGTGCAATGGCTTGGGGTGAGGCTGGGACTGCCCAGGATGGTGGGAGGTGGGGATCCCAATCCCCAGACACCTCCTCTGAACTGGGACCAAGATTCAGTCATTTCATGTCCCCACTAGACAGTGCTCACAGGAGGCGCCCACTTGGGTAAAGGAAGAGCTTTCTGACCCTCTGGTGGGGCCCCCCCATGTGTCGGGACCAGTGCCCCTCCTAGCTCTGCGTGGAGTTGAGCTGCCAGATCAGGGCTGCAGACCTGCGGGTACGGGCCTCGCAGGGTTTCATAACATGTTTTGTTTTCATTCTGTTTGTATGGATACCTTCTATTTGTCGCCTGCAATGCTTGTTTTCCATTTCCAGTGGTGCTGTAAGATTTCCTTTCAAAATATAATCATTTAAGTAAAAAAAATCCGTTTGAAGAAAACCCTCCAGTAAATAACAGTGAAGCAGGTGGGCAGATGCAAGATGGAGCAGAGTGTGGTGGGCCTTGGTGGTGGGCAGGGTGAGGGTTGCAGGCAGGGAAGGGTTGGGGAGAGGGTGGGGAGGGGTTGGGGACCCCCCTGTTGCTGCCTGGTCAGCTGGGCCCCCTTGGCCGCTGTCCTGAGGCCGCGGAGCCATTGGCCGTCTGCGTGTTGAAGTGGCCGTGGCCATGCTTGTCCAGCCCTGGACTCCCCTGGATCTCACACCCACTTGTGCCCTTAACTTGTGTCTAACTGTGCTTTTTATTTGCCTGTTAACCTTCCAGCATATGTATTCATCAGGAAGGTGCCCAGGAAAGGAGTGTTTGGGGGAGTCTGGGGTGCCCTGAGCCAGCAGGGGGCTGCTCCCAGAGTCCACCTCAGTCGGGGCCTTCTGCCCATGGACTCACACGTAGTGGAAGGTCCCGCCTCCCCACACACTCCTTCTTTGCAGGGGTAAACTGAGGTCCAGGGTGCTGCCCCTGCCCGAGGTGTGTGGCTGGGGGACAGGCCCTGACCTCTGCCCCCCCCCCCCCCCACCGAGGGCTGGCGAGGCTGTGCACAGGGCAGACCATCCAGGAACTGCATGTTGGGACTTTGTGGCTGTCGTCCTGTTCTCCCCACACTTTCCTGGCCTGTGGAGCAGAGGTGGGGTGGGTGATGAGGCGGGGGATGGGCTGGACCTGTCACAAGAGGTCACGTTGTCCAGCTGGTGAACTCACACGAGCGGGGTCCAGAATGGACACTGTCGGGGCCTGGACACCCCTTATGGGGGCAGGAAGGAGGGCACGGAGCCTGGCACAGTTGGGGCGTCTGTGGGCCTGGGTCCAAGTCCTGACTTGGCTGCCCCTCGGTGAGGACAGGCAGGGCTTGGCCTCAGTGTGCCCAGCTGTCCCCTCTGCCAGGGTCTGTGGGCGTGGTGGGCCGGGGCTGCAGAGCCTAGGGGACATTCACAGGAAGTGGGCTGGGGAGCCCTGGTGGCACTGGGCCCTGCGGCCTCTCTCCATACAGACAGGATGGGGGTGAGGGGTGCTCTGCAGCCGACTGTCTGGGCCTCACTCCCTCACTCCAGTTGTCCCCCCCATCCCGCAGGGAGACCCGGCCCAACACCCCCTTCCCACCAACTGAGGGGTGACTCCCACTGGGACTCGTGGGTGAGACCCACTGTGCACCCCCCATCCAGGCCACGCCCTCCTGGGACACCCTCCCCCAGCCCCATCACCCGCTGCTCTGTCCTGTGCCAGACCAATCCTGGGGGCTACATGTAGGTCATTTCCGGGATTTCATGACAAGACGCTCAAGCAGGTGTTGCCAACCGGTCGACCCCAGGCCGTCCTGTGGGGCATCCCCTGCAACCGGGGCCTTTCCAGAAGGTCATGGACTCCCGACCCAGCTGGGAGCACTGCCGGACAAGCTATAATCCCTGGGCGGGGGCAGGGGGTCAGGGCACCAGGGGCGGGGGCACCCAGGGGCTCCCTGCGAGCCAGCCTGGGAACCAGGCTGGCATAAGGATTAACAGAGGGTGTGTTGTAATAAAGAGAAGGAAGTCACTGGCAACCCTGCCTCACCCATGCCCCTCAGGGCCCCCAGCCTGCCTGACCCCTCCGCATAGGTCAGACCCACACGTGGCCTCTGGGGCAGGTGCTCTGCCCGAGGCTGTGCTGGGCTCTGGGGGGTCTCACAGCACAGAGCTCCTGAAGACCCAGCCCAGCACCCTAGGACCACCCCTCCCATCTCAGGGCCTGGAAAGGGTGTCAGGTGTGTGAAGCCAGGCACCCCGTGAGCATCTACAGTGTGCCAGGCTCTTGCAAGTGCATGGTCTCCCTGTGAATCAGGCCTGGTCATCCTAGGTGGGGTGGGAACACGGGGGTCCCAGAGGTGCTGGGTGCTCATGGTGGACCTTTGGGGGTCCAGGGCCCCTGTGCCAGACCGAGGGTCACCCCTGGGTCTGGCTGTGTGTCCTGGCGTGTGAGCTCTGAGCACTGGTTGGGCCTTGGGAAGGTGGGGCTTCCCAGGGGCAGGGGCCGGCTCTCAGCCGGATGCGGCCCTGTTTCAAGCCTGGATCAGTCTTGACCTTCAAGCGGGTGTTTCTGCACTGCCCACTGCTTGCCTCCCCTGCCAGAGGCCTGCGACCACCTACTTTGTGCCTACCTTTCACCTAAACCTTAGGATAGGGCCTGTTGTCAGCCCTGGGCCACCCACCCACCCCGTCCTCCCCCTCCCGGCCAGGACACTCCTGGTCCGACCTCCAGCTGCCACTCAGGGTCTGCAACCCAAGGGCCCCACCGAGACACAGGGCTTACTGTCACCACCTTGGCTCCCTGAGCCCTGGTCAGCCCAGGGAGGTCCGAGAGGGACCTTAGTGAGTGGAGCCCAGCCCAGCTGTTTATTTCCCTGTACAAACCTGTCCCTGCAAATGCTCAGCACCAGCCGCTGGGGCAGTGGGCAGGGGCAGCAGGCGGTGGACTCTGTGGGCCGCCCAGAGGCCTCCTGGAGCCTCACACCCCGACACATAGGAGCCCTGCTGCCTCACCCGGCCTCCTGAGAGTCCCTAGGTCTGCCCTCCTCCACAGGCCCCTGACCGTGCCCATTGGCCTCTCCCGGCTCATCACCACCTCCTCCACGCTGGCCTCTGAGGCTGATCATATGAGAATTAGGGGCAGAAATGAAGAACAGGCTTCTCTGGGGACGAGAGTTCAGGATGCTGGTCCTGGTCACCGCTTTGGCTAGTGGCCTTGGGATGGTCAGTGCTCCTCCCTGTAAGTGGGGTCATGAGGACTGTCCTGTCTCAGAGACCATGTGAGCCCCAGGGGAATGAGTCAGGGGGCACCCCCAGCTCCTCCCTGCACGTTTGCGTCCTCTATCAGTGGCAGCTGCCTCCCCTGGCACTCTTCCTGGCCCCAATCAGGGCTGGCCAGACACCCTGATGGGCTCTGTTCCTGCTTTGAGCCCATGTCCGTGGTGGTCCCTGCTCAGTGCGAGGGGGAGGGAGTAAGGGTCCTTTCTGGGGGTGGGGGGATGCTGCTATCAGGCGAGAGAGTGAGATGCTAGTGGAGGCCCTGGGGACACACCACATGACCGGCTCTGCAGGAACCACTGGGCAGGTCACCCAGCCTCCAGGGTCCTCATGCTTCTCTGCCAGGTGGTCAGACACTGGGCCTGTTGTCCAGGCTCACGCATGGGAGTAGGCCTCTCTGAGGGACCGGGAATGATGCCCTACAGACAATATTGATGCTGTTTCCTCCCTAAACAACCAAATGCCAGATATTAGTTCCAGCTCTGCTGGAAACATGGAAATCGATGCCCAAAGACCAAGGAGCACAGACCTGAGATGCCCTTCGTGGTGGCCTCCCGGTGGGAGGCAATGTCAACAGGAGGGTCAACAGAGCTCTTGACAGGTGGACCCATCCTGTCACCGCCATTCCCCCAGCGCAGACATTCCTGATCAGGCTCCGGGAGGTGGGGGGCCCGGCTCCCCCAGCACCGTGAGGTTGACTCAGCTTCCCCAGAGGCAGCAGTGGGACCCCATCCCAGCACCTTCTCACTCCAGCACGGGGCATGCCTGGGGCATGGGGCATGCACCTTCCCGCCGACCTCCTCCTGGGAATCTCCTGCAGGAGGTTCCCAGTGCTCCTGGGCCCATGGCTTGCCTGCAGCTTCCAGGAAAGGCTCCTGGCCTCCTCACTCCCCTACAGCCCCCACGCTCCATCTAGGACCCCACCTCTGTGTCCCCCCGCCCTGCCCCCCTGCTCGGGAGCTGGTGCCTCTGTCAGAAGTGGGAGTGGGTGTGGGGCAGACTCTGGCTGGCTGGTCAGTCAGCCTCCTGGTGCCTGGCGCCCAATGTGAAACCAGGGAGGTGCCAGCGGCCTGGAGAATGAGGGCAGTGGAGCCTCTCGGGCACCCTCCGCACCCTGGGGGTGGGAAAGCCAGGCTCTGAAAGGTGCGGGCCTGCATGGAGTCCCCCAGCTTGTGAGTCTGTGAGCTGAGTGCCTGCTGGGTGGTGCAGAAGGAATGTCTCTGTCCCCCTAATGCAAATATTGGAATCCTAACCCCCAGGGCATGGTATCAGGAGGCGGGGCCTTCAGCAGGTGATTAGGTCGAGTGTGGAATCCTCATGAATGGGAGTAGTGCCCTTAATCAAAGAGCCCCAGAACTCCCTCACCCCTTCTGCCATGTGAGGACCCCGCAGGGACCTCTCACTAGACACCCAATCCACCTGTACCTTGATCTCAGACTCCCAGCCTCCAGAACTGCGAGAGATTCAACCCCATGGTTGATAAACTGCCCAGTTCCTGGCATTTTGTTATAGCAGCTGGAATGGACGGAGACAGCGTCCACTGCAAAACGGGGATGGGGTCGGGGGCATCTCCTGTAGACACACAGCAATGCTGGGGGTGCACGGTGGCCCGCCTGCCCAGTTCCCCTACTGCCCTGTCCAGCTGGACTGCTGCCATCTCCCAGGGGTTTCTAAGGCCCCCATCTTGCCCAGGCCCCTCCCCATCCATCCTGAGACCTCCTGGCCCCACTTGGGCGCCCAATCCTCCTTGTGGGGCTGCCTCTTGCGGCCCTGAAGACGGATGCTGCTCCACCTGCATGGCCCATCCTCTGCCCCTTCCTCTGCCCACAGCGGCCCCTCGGTCCCAGCATCCCTGGAGTGGGGTCCCACCTCCCAGGCCATCCTGGCTGTGCTCCCAGCCCCTGCCAAAGAGGTGTCAGAATTCCTGGCTTTTTGGAAGGAGTCCCTGAGCACAGCTCTATTTAATCTGGAAGGCTGAGATGCTTGGAGCACAAGCAACAGGGTGTTAATAATAATGGGCCAGCAGGTGGTGGAGCCGGAGATTTGCCCCCAAGAACTGCACAGGAGGAGGGATTTGGCACACACTGGAAGGAGGTGGGAGGGAAGGGCAGGGCCTCTGCTGTGACTGAGACTGAACCCAGCTACAGAGCAGACGGTCTGCTGGGCTCTGGCCTCCTCCCTGACTTTCATCCTACTTTAAAGATTGTTCCGGGATCAGAGGAGTGCAGGAGTGGCCAGGGACGGGCCTCCTCCTCCAGGAAGCCTCCCAGAGATGTCTCCAGACCTGGGCCTCCAAGCTGCAAAAAAGAAGAGTTTATTCAGGAGACACAGATTGGGGTAAAACAGAAAGAGCTTTCTGGGAAAGAGAGAGGGGCTTATAAAGGCTAAAGCCTTATATGCTCTGACATAAGAACCCCTTTGTCTTTAAGGAGTGGCTGTCATGAGTTGTTTTAGGGTAAGTGTCCAGTAAGTATCTTGAGTTTCTGGCAGATGTTCTGGGTGCTGCATTGGGACAGTAAGTGTTAGAGACGTCAGATTCTACCCGCCTGAGATGGGCGCTGCTCGCACCTCCTCGATGGCTCTTGTGGCAACACCGACTGTGCCTTGACTTTCCTTCCACACACCAGCCTTGGGAGGGCAGGGAGCGCACCATTCCCAAGAGACTGCCCAGTGCACGCCACCTCCTGAGCAGCCCCAGGGATCAGGACTCCAGGATGTCTGAGGCTGCGCGAGGCCTTGGTTCCTCAGAAGCTCATGGGAACAAGCAAACAGCCCCAGGGATCGGGACACCAGGATGTCTGAGACACAGTGACCGTGCTCCATCCCTGGGTGGGGGCAGGGCAGGCGCTGAGGTAGGCAAGGCCTGCCGGGTGGGGTGCCCACTGGCTGGCTGCTTGGCCTCCATTCATCAGCCTGCAGCTCTCCTACCCCAGCCTTTGAAGCTGCAATAAATATTGATTCGGGCAAATCGATGTGTTTCTGAGGACCCAGCTCGATAGCAAAGTTACAAGGATCAGGGCAAAGTCATCCACTCACTGAGTGTCCTCGCTGAGCCTAGGGCTGGGGGAGGGGATGGGCAAAAAAGTGCTGTCCGCCCATCCAGGGGCCAGTGCCAATGGCTGGGTCCACCTGAGGGGAGGGGAGGAGCTTGGCAGGTAGCGGCCCCTGGCCCTCACCTGGCCAAGGCCGAGGGGCCTGTTTCATGCCACCCCTGTCTGGGTGTCTCCCGTTGGTACCTGAGCAGTTCTGTGCTTGGTGGCTGAGAGTCTAGGCCACAACAGAGGACCCTTCCTCAGGGCTCTCTCTGCAGCCTCTGCTCTCCTTCCCTTGGTGGCACGGCCCCCCAAGACAGGGAGCTCCCTACCTCACAAACTGTCTCTTCCATCACTGCCCGCAGCAGCGCCTCATGATGGACCAGGGCCCCAGAGGTGGCACCCTTTCCCAAATGCACACTCTGGGGTGGGGGGCAGCCTCTGCCTGCTCTGGCCCCTCCAGCTCTGATCACTTCCTCCCTGAATCAGTCCGAATCCCCGGCTGGCCCTTGGGGCTCCCGGGGCCCCGGCCACCTCTCGTTGCCTTTGCATGTGCTGCTCCCTCGGCCTGGAGCTCTCATCCCCCCGTCTCGCCCCCCTATTCAACACCTCCCCCTCCTTCCTCTGAGCTCCGACCTGCCTGGAACTGGGGCCCAGACCCTCAGAGGATCCCCTTGGAGTCTCTCCTTGGGGGGAGGCGGGCAGGACTAACTCCAGGCCACCTGGGTGGGTGGGCGCCTGGCCCTGCCTGTCTGTCTCAGGGACATTCCTTCCCTCTCCTCCCCCACCCCCCGCCCAGGCATTTCTGTGTCTCCAGCCCTCTCTGCCTCCTCCCTTCTCCTGGAACTCTGAGGCTAGGTCAGGTGCGCTCTGGCGGGCGGCTGTATTTATGAGAATTGGGGAAATGCAGATGTGATGTTTCCAGCTAATAGAACCAAATCACTCGCACCTCCCCATTAGCGAGGAACCCGGCCCGTGTACATGATGCCCCGCACTGCCAAAGTGGGAGCCAAGACAGCGGTTTTATGACCCCATAAAACTTTGGGAGTTTATTGCTATTGAACAAACACGTAATCCAATGCTTCAGGTTCAATATATGTAGCCAACGACATCCCGAGCCGGTGGGGCTGCGGCTCCCGTTGCCAGGCCAGGCTGCCATGCAGGCCGAGCACTGAGACATCCAGGGGCTTTGGAGCTGGTCAGTGATTGATTGGCTGCAGGATGGGAGCAAGATTTATGGTGGCCAGGCCGAGGCCTGTCCTTCTGCACACTGAACAGCCCAGTGGTGGGGCAGAGGGGAGGAGCAGCACCTGGGACCTGGGCTCTAGGCAGAGGGTCGGCCTGCAGCCCCCAGGCAAGGGGCTGGTCTGAGGGTGCTGAGGTAGAGGCCACAGCAAAGGGAATGTGTGTGTCTCAGAAAGAGGTGGGCCCTCCCCTAGGAGGGAGGGGCAACAGGACAGGCTTGGGGAGGGGTCAGTGGCTACGTCTTACACGCCAGAGACCCCCATCCACTCCCCCATCCATTCACCTAGCCATCTCTCTGCACACGTCTGTCCATCCACCCCTCCATCCCTCCAACCCTCCACCCGTTCACGCATCAACCTGGCCATCACTCCACACAAGAAAGGCCACTCCAGGTGAAGGCTCAGCCTCTCACCACTCAGGATGCCGACGTCCCACCCACTGAGCCCGCCCCTGTGGATGGTAGATGGCGCCCTTCTGTGCTGCCCGGAGGGCGGGCTGGTGGGCCAGGGCTGGGGCGTTGGAGGGGCTCCCCTCTGGGGAGGCGGGTGTTCCCCTGGCTCCAGGGCCCTCCCTCCTCTGAGTTTGCTCGCGTCCTTGGTGCTCTGGCTTCGCTTAGGCTCGTGCTGTGTCAATGGTATTAACTTTGCCGGATTCATCCCTTGCCTTTTCAGTGTACGGCTCCATCTGAGCCCCTGAAAGTTTAGCTCCCGGTGTCCCTGCCTTTGCTTTTAGGAGGTTCTTCCCCCTGGGGCACTCGGTCAATATTTGTCTGTTGGCTTCAGCTCCTTTCAGTGGCTCCAGAGCGTTGTCAGCAGGCAACCCCCATCGCCACTCGAGACTCAGAGTCCCCCCTCCCAGTGGAAACTTTCCTCCACAGCCTGAGTTGTAGCTACTGAGGGGACGGACGCGCAGAGCAGAAGGCAGGTGTGGAGTCAGGGCTGAGGACGGGGCGGTCGGAGCTAGGGGGCTGGAGGAGAGGGTGGTGGGGCGAGCCGGGGATGCCCACAAACCCTTGGAGCCACGACTGCCACGGGGTGGGCAGGACTCAGCCAGGTGGCAGGGGGTGGACGGTGCTCTGTGCAGGCCCATTTTTTCCCTGTGTCAGGTGTTTGGGACACCTGGAGTGGAGGGAGGTGGCGGAGCTAGGTGGCTAGACAGGGAGCCATTGGAGGTGGATGGAGGGAGAGAGGGAGGGCCTGAGGCAGGGGGCCGGTTGATGCTCCTGGGTGGCGTGGCTCCCTCGGCCTCTGCCCCCTTTTGTGAAGACCTGAGGGTTTCTGGGGACGAGACCCTGACTTTGTTTGCAGCCGATGGAGGCACAGCTGGGTGACCATCCTGGTTGGAATCCCAGCTCTGCCTGTCACGTGTGGTGCCAGACGAGCCTCACTTTCTGCACCTACATAATGGAATGAGCAGGCATCGAGGAAACTCAAGATTTGCCCAGCCCGGTGCCTGGTGCACAGAGGTACTCCCAGAATGTTCTGGGAATACTTCCTCCCACCAAGGACTCCTGAGGCCCCTCTGTCGTAGGCTCTGCGCTGTCCAGGCCGGGGACGGTCTCCGGAGCCTCCACCCTCTCCTTCCGGTGCTCCCTGCAGTGTGGCTGGTGGCAGACACCCAGGCCTTATCAGCGCACGTCCTCCCCCCCGCCCCATAACTCAGCCCCACACAGCTCAGGCTCCCAGCCGACCTCAGCAGGGTTGTGGGGCTGGGGGGGGGGGCAGGCCCAGTGGAGGCAGAGCAGGAGGATGGCCTCGTTCCTGCCCCTTGGGGGGTCACGTGTGGGGGGCCTGGGACGCAAGCCTGAACCCGGTGGGCTCAGCCTCAGCTGATGACAGCGAGAGGGATGGCACAGCCGCTGTGGCCCCTGCGAGGAGTGAGCTCAGGACATGGACCAGCCCCCAAGAGGGAGCTCCATCCCACGGCCAGAAGGAGTCTTCCTGGGGATGCTGCAGAGATGCCTGGGGACGCTGCCCAGGTGTTACCAAGCCAACCAGGGAGCAGGGGGCACAAGGCGTGGCCTGCGCACAGCCTGGACAAGATGGGGCTGACCATGGTGGACTGGCTCGTCTTTGCCCACAAAACCCAATGACTCAGGGTCAGGTGGAGAGGCAGCCTTGGCCGGTCACAGAGAAGGAGACTCAGAATCAGGCTACAAAGTCCCATGAGTCCCCAGTGTGGTTGGACGCTGGCTCAAATACCAGCACTGTCCACAGTAACAGAGATCGGGGCCTAGAGGGAGGGAGGGGACAGGTCTGCTGGGTGGGGAGGGGCCTGAAGCTGCGGCAGAAGCAGGTACGAAGTGGTCTATACCTAAAGCTGGACATGGGCCTGGTGGCTGCCTGGGCCAAAGGGCGGGGGAAGAGGAGAGCTGCCCCTGTGTGGTGGCCAGTGGCAGGGAGGCAGCCCTGGCGGGGTGGGGGGAGTAGGAGGCTGTCGTGTCCGATTGGCTGTGACACGGGACTGCGACAACCTGCTGGGGTACCCCACCCCAGGGGTGTGAGACGGCCGATTCGGGAGCCAGTGAGCAGGGCAGGGTGGCCATCTGGGGCTGGGGGCTGATTCTGGGGGCCCCTAGCCCCCAGCCTCTCCCCATTCAATGGTCTTGTGGTTACAGCTGAGATGCAGCCCCGTTAGCTCCGGGGCAGGGCCAGAGCCACGTCCAGAGGATTAATGGTCAGAGAGGAGGGGCTGGGCCTCTTCCCAGCCTCCCCGAGTTCATTATCAGCCTCCATTAACTCTCGACCTGTGGCCAGCAAGGGCTCCGGTCACTCATTACTGCTAATTGTGGGAACTGGGTGGCCCCTCTGGCTTCTGTCACCTGGGCCTCAGCCCCTGTCCTGTGGGGGTGGGGAGGGGAATGTGGTGCCTTCAGCAGCCCAGTCGCCACCTCCGGGCGGCCAGGCTGCTCTGCCCGGCAGACGTTTAGGTCACCGGCCTGGAATCACCAGGACTCGGAGCCTCTGTCTTGCCTTGAGCCCAGGGGGTTTAAGAGTCGCCCCCTGGGTAGAGGGTCCGCCGGGAGGGGCTCTGAGAATGGACCCCACTCCTCCCCGGCCCCCCCTTGTCCTGCCTTGCGACTGCCCCCCACCCCGGCCCATGTTCCACTTCTCGCTGGGCCACCCCAAGGCCAGTGTGAGTGGGGGAGCTGTTCTGGCTGTGCAGGGGGTGGACGCAGCTGAACCCCCACTGACATCATCATCCTTCTGTTTTCTTTGGGACACATGCCCGGCTGGAGGTTTGGGGCTGTGAATGGCCCCCCTCCCTGCTGCCCAGGCAGCTAACTATGGTGGCATGGAGGATGGCTCTGCTTTTGAAAGGCACGGCCTCCTCCCTGGTGACCCTGCCCTGGGTGTGGCAGAGGGTGTGCAGGGGCTGCCCAGACGTCCCCGCCCCTCGCTTGTCTCTTCGGCTGCCCCGCCCCGAAGAACCCTCAAGGTCCTCCCCTGTGAGCCGGGCTCCGTGACTCATCCGGAACGTTCCACTGGCTTGGATTTAAACACAGCTCCTGAAACTTGGGGATCCTGAGAAGTCACGCTTGCAGCCGAGCGCGGTCATGGTGGCGGGCGGACTCTCCTTGCCATGGCCCAGGATGTGTCTCCTCGCCATGAATGATGGGTTTAATAGCAGAGGGCAAGCAGGCAGCCCGGGTTCTCCACGCTGGCCCGGTGGCTGGGGCTCGGGCTGCCCTCGCCTGGCGCCCGCCTGCTCCCTGTCAGCCGGGGGAAGCAAGCCGAGAGGAGATTTATCTTCCCCGACTTTACGAGGTACTAGCAGAGAGAGGCTGAGAGGCAGGAGCTAAATAATTGATGACCTGGCTCTGAGGGCTCAGAGAGGCAGCCGGGCCGGACGTGAGGGAGGGCGGTTGGGCGCTGACCGCGGAGAGCTGGGAAACCAGCCAGAGGGCTGGGGGACCCCGACTGGGGGTCCAGGGGTCACAGACGCCTTGGGGCACGTGTCCCCAGGAGCAGAGCTCAGAGGATCCCAGGGCGACCTCCCCTCCCCACTTGCGCCCACCCACCCACCCTGCAACCACGCAGCTCCATCAGCCCAGTGACCACCCTGACGGTGGCCTGGATGTGATCCCTGCCGGGCCCCTGGGCACTGCTCTCAGCCATGTGAGCCGTGGGAGATGACTGGAGGGGGCTGTGAGGGTGGGCTGTGGTATCCCTTAGCACCCCTTTTCGGGCAGCCTTGGCCTCCCTCTGAGGAGACCACCCTCCACCACTGTGCACATCTGTCCTCATCCGCATGCACTCTCTCTCCTCTGTCTCTTCCTGCCCCCCCGTCTCCTGCAGCGTGGGGACCATTCCCCTGCCCAAGAGCGGTGTGCCCCCAAGGAACCAGTGGGGGGGGTTGGGGGACCGCGCTTGGCTGCCAGGACCTGGGGGCAGGAGCCACGCCGCCAGGACCAACAGGCCGCCAGGTCGGACCCCAGGCCCCACTGAGCCACTTTCTTTCCTGGTGACAGGGCTGTCGGTGACCACATGTTTGGCGCCCAAGGTGGAATCCTCCAGGAAGGGGGGCTTGCAAACCCACCTGCCCTCCCGTCTCTAGTTCACTTTGCTCTCCCAAAGCCAGCCGGGCTGTTTAAAGTGGAGGGATTTTATTCGTATTTTTATTAAATAAAAGTTTGTCATCCTCCCTCCTGGCCGGCCCGTGGTCAGGAGGGTTGCACGGGTGGGTCATTTCCTGTGGCCCAGGGCAGGGCACCAGGGAGGGTGAGGCCAAGAGGGCCCCCTGGGCACTGCTGCCAGGATCAGCCAGGAGGCTCCATGGCCCCCCAGGCTGCACCCGGTGCTGCCTAAGTGTCCCCTCCAGGCCCAGGCCTGTGTTCAAAGCCCAGCAACGGGGTCTGGCCTGCGGGGCCTCGGCCTCCCCAGATGCTGGAATGGATGTGATAATAGAACACAAATCACATTCCCTCGTGCCAGGTCCTGGGCCCTCCAGAGGGTCACAGGCACAGGAGGGGACTTCAGCTGCGCCATGTCGACCACCCCACCTTCTCCTGGGGGCAATCCTGGCCCCAGGTGTGGCCTTGAGGGCCGGCGGCTCTGACTGACAGTGCCTGCTCCCTGTGGTCCCCAGAGCTGAATCAAGCTGAGGCAGACCATGCCCTTGACTTTATTTTCAATTAACACCTGTTTTAGTGCCGTTTCCCCGTCAGATCCCCCTTCACGCAGCATGGCGCCCTCTTGGCCCAGCATAATCTGCACTTGCTCAAATATAAGAAGCTTTGCCGCTTTCCAAACACAACTAATCCAGTTTGGGTTTTGGGGATTGGAGGTGGGCAGCGCCGGCCAGCAGACCACCTGGGAGGGGGCGGGGCCTGGGTTGGCATGAGTCCCCTCCCCATGACCTGGCAGCGGCAGAGGACCCCTGTAAGGACGCCCTCGAGGCAGAGCAGGCCTTCCACCCTGTGCCACTGCCCCCCTCATGTTACCGTCCCTCTGTGTGCCTGCCCTGAATGACAGCCAGCATGGTGCACGGTGTGGCCCTACAGCCTGACCGCTGGGAGACCAATGCACCCCTTTCCTGAAGGAACAGAGGGACCCAGGATTGGGGGTAGGGCCTGTGTGGTGGGACCTCAGCACCACGGGGGCCAGGGCAGACCCCCCCTCAGCCTGATACCCCAGCTGACCCACCCACTTCTGCCAGGCTTGGCCTCTGCCCCCGGCCCACCCAGCCTAGCTGGCCATGCCTGGAGGACACTGGGTCAGGCTCCAACTGGGGCCTTCGAGGGCTCTCTTGCTGGGTTACCCGCCCATGGCAGAAACGACAAAACTAACCAGAACACACACAGTCCCCAGGAGACGGATTCAATTCAATTCCACAAATATTGACCTCCCTCTAATCCACTGCCCCTGGTGCCAGCTTGTTCTTCTGAGGCGCGAAGCGCGGCAGCCGAATCAACCCATTTAATCCAGGCCCTGACCATGTGACAATATTGCCGGGTCACGGTGAGGGAGCTGAGGCCTTGCCAGGCTCCTGGCAGGTGGGGCTGGAGCTGGGGTCTGACCTCTGCACCAGGTCAGTCCCCCACAGCCATGGCACATGCCTAGAGAGGGAGGGGGGTCTCCGGCCACACAGGGTGGGCCGGGGACCATGCTGGGGAGGGGCTGGGGGCTCTGCCTGGACCCTGGGGGAAGCTGGGTGAGCCCCTGCCCAGAGTCCAGGCCCGCGTGGGGCACCTCAGCAGGGCTGGGTGGCTGGACAGAGACCAGGACGAAGTCAGCCCTGGTGAGGGTCCCTTCCCTGCTGCAGATGGGTCCCGATGCCCTGGGTTCACGGCTGTGCTCTCGGCCCCTCCCGTCCCTGCTCCTGGCAGCTCCTCTGCTCTGGGCCACTCACCTCTGCCCCTCAGACGTTCTGTCCAGGATTTGCATGCTCTGTGTGGTTTCCAGGCTTGGGATGGAGGGGAGGGGGTCAGAGAGGGGCTGAGAAGGGGAGGGTCCCAGGTCCCAGCACCTCTGCTGGGCCACGTGTGAACCCCTTGTGCCTGTGGGGGCTCAGGGCTGGGACCGTGGCAGGGTGGAATCTGAGCCAGGTCTGCAGGGGGCCTGGGGTCGGTTCCCGGTCAGATGCAGGAGGGGCAGCCTCAGCGCCCCCGACCCCGCACTCTGGGGCCAGCCTGAGCGGCGTCCCTGAAACACCTGAGCAGAGGGAGGGCATCCACATGCTTCTCAGGCCCTGCCACCCTCCTAGCTGAGGCTGAGGCGAGCGGCTGGAGTGGCCCCTGGCGGGCGGTGAGCCCTGGACCGCCAGCACAGCCCCAGTCACCTCGCAATCCTAACCTGGCAGCCAGTCTCCGCTGGACACCAGGAAATTCATCAGAAAAGGAACTGACGGATTAAAGTGGAACCAGGAGAATTGATTTTTTTCCCTGGGCACTTAAACGCTGCTCTCAATCAGGCCATCAACTCCTAGGCAGGGGCAGCTCTGGGGACAGAGGTGGGGCCGGGCTCCAGCCCAGCCGCTGTGTGAATTCCCTTCTCCGTTGGCTGAGTGGGGACCCCAGGCCAGTCCCAGCCCCTCTGAGCCTCAGTGGCCTTGGTGTAACTGGGTGGGTGTGTGTAGGGGGGGACTCACCATTCGCTCACTCACTGACTCACGCATGTGCCAGGCCCCGTGGCAGAGGGTGGCGACGATTTTCCACGGGACGCACGGCAGCAGCGTTGACAGCCCAGCCGGGTGTGCGGGGCCTCAGCGTGGAGGGACCCCAACACACCCCCTCCACCTGCTGCTCCGCGGCCCCTGCCCTAGCCCTCCCACCCCTCTGCTGCTGTGGGGCCCTGTGTGGATCGACTTAGGCAGGGCAGCCACCCTCTGTTTCCTGCTGCATGAGCCTGAAAAGGTGGCTGGGATCCCGTGCGCACTTCAGCTGGCCCTGGGAGTGTGGAACCAGGCTGGGGCTCAGGATGCCTCCTGAGCAGCCAGAGTATTTTCTCCACTGTGCCCTACCTCGGGCCCTGGCTGAGAAAGAGGGTGAGCCAGCACTGGGCCTGGTCTCCGTGCCATGGCCCACTCTGGCCTGACCCCAGGAGGCTGTGAGGGGCTCGGTAGGCAGCAGGCGAGTCCTCAGGAGGCTTGGAAGGGGCCGCCTGGGAGGAAGGCACTCCCGTGCCCTGTGGCTTAGGGGCTGCTGGGTGGTGTCAGCACGACTGACCTTGGTGACTCTGAGGGTTAAATTCATCACTGGACACTCCCCAACACACTCTGCCCCTCAAATAAAACCCTGGTGCCAGTTACCCAGCCATCAGCCCGGGTTTCCAGGTACAGACCAGGCCCATCTCTAAGGGTCTGGCTGGGGATCCCAGGGCATGTCAGTTGTGCCCAGGCCTCGGTTTCCCCCTGCATTTGGCAACCCGACCAGCAGGGTGAGCGTAGGGGTGTGATGAAGCAGCAAAGCTCTCCGAGCCCCTGATTAAACACCCAGGCTGCTGACCCCGGCCCAGGGTGAGACAGGGCCCCCTGGGCACCGCCTACCCAGTGGTCTCTGGCAGCCCATCCCAGCTGTCATCAGGGGCGACTCAAAAGGGCTGTGGCCCCTGACCTTTCCCAGTGGCCCCGTGGATAACAGAAGTGCTGACCTGGGAGGGCAGAGGGCATGTTGAGGCTGGGCTCCCTGGGATGGGGTACCAGTGTGGAGCTGCCCACTTCCCACCTGAGCCGGTGCCCAGGACAGACGGGAGGGCCTGAAGTTGTAGGTGGGCAGCTGTGGGGGTCCCCAGACCCTGATCAAACCCTGTGCAAATGTGGTAAACAAACCTGTTTGCTCGGCACCAAGGGCTCGGGGCCGCTGAGGTGTGGACAGGGGCCAGCAGGTGAGAGGTGGTCGGGAGCTCAGGTCTGAGCAGGTGCTGCCCTCAAGGTGACCGGCCATCTGTCTCTGACTAGCGTAGGGTACAGAGCTGGCCCCACCCAGGGTCAGACAGCTCTGGATGCTCCCACGAGACCAGGCGCATCTCTGCCGGCTTCCCTCCTGCGCACGTTCCCCAAGTGTCCCCTCCGGTCATGGCTGCTCTGTGGGACCCTGCCTGAGACAGCCAACCATCAGCATGGTCCCAGCCTTCCTGCCCAACCCACCCCTTCCCCACCTGCCCTGCAGGCTCGGCTGCCATGGGGCTCCTGCCCGGTGCATGGAGGGGCTGGGCTGCCGCTGGCTGAGGAGGAGACCCTCCTGGTTGGGCCTCGGCTGTGGTCAGGGCTGTGGCCTGGGCCTCGGGGGAGCTGGGCTGCCAGGCCCGTCCCTCCATGAAAGCATCTGGCCCGGAGGGCCTCCCAGCTGCCATCCCCCTCAAAGTCATGTCAGACTGGCAGGCAAAGGCACAGAGGGCCTCAGAGTCCCCAGACTCCCGACCCCAACCAGCCTCTCCCCAAACTCAGACCCCGAGCCCTTGGGCAGGGCCCTCCTGGTCCCCCCAGACCTGCTAATGAGGGGGATCTGCTGCCTCTCCCAGCGGCTGTGCACCCCCAGTCAAGGGGTCTGCGTACGACTACCCCCTGCACTCTGTCCACCTGACGGTGTCCCTCTGTCTGACTCCCTGTGCCTGGGCCCCATGGTGGGTCGTGACCCATGCCCTGTCTTGGCCTAGGACCTCCCCCAACCCAGCATCTCCTCCCAGCCTCTGGGGCCACTCATCACACTGTCACCTCTGGATCAGGTGTCTTCCAGGCCTTTGGGAACCTCAGAGGTGAGTTTCATGGGGGGACGGGCTTTGTCCCCATCTTGCTGCCTGTCTCTGCCCTCTGAGTCCCACGGGGCAGAGCCCAGGTCCTTGCCTGCCCCATCTCCCCCAAACACCCGCCCGGGCCCCAGTCCAGCGAGGTCTCCAGAGGGCCCAGGCTCACGGCATCCGGCTGAGCAGGCACACCAGCTGGCTGCCAGCCCCACCCAGGGCCGTCACCCAGGGCCTCTCAGGGAGGTGAGGGTAGACCTGGGGTCCCCGGGCTGCAGGGGAGGGTCTGGAGGCGAGGGGGTGTCGTGGCTGCTCACCTGACACTTGGGAGGGGGCACTTGGCAGCAGCTGCCGGGGAGACACCTGCCTCTGAGCGCCAGGGAGGGTCTGTGCAAAGAGTCTGAGAGAGAACCAAAGACAAACTGTGCTTGTGTGTGCGTGTGAATCGTGAGAGAGCACGTCCGTGTGCACGTGAGACAGTGAGCAAGACAGTGTGATGAGCGTGTAAGTCAGCCTGTGTTGTGTGCAGATGTGAGGGCCATCCAGGTCTTACATCTGCATGGCCTCGGTCTCTTGGGAATGTACTCTGAAAGCTGAGTGAGCCCATGGGATGGCCAAGCCCCTGGGCTGTCTTAAGGCCAGAATATCCGGCTCCTGGCCCTGGATGACATGCCCAGGAGGACAGGGGCCTCCAGGTCATTACCAGCTTGGAGCAGGGCATGGGCCTCGGGGCTGGAGGCCACACCCCTGCCCTCCACTGGGCCTCTTGATAACCAGTGACTCGCAGGGAAAGTGCCAACAGGGTGGGCCTGCCACAGGCGCCCTGTCCACACCCCGCAGAGGTGACTGCCATCTTCCCTGTCCCCAGAGGGCAGACGGGGGCTCCCCTCCACACCCGGCTCCCCAAGGGACACAGCCCAGGGCCTGTCCACCATCTGCAGAGCAAACAGGCGCTGAGCTGAGCTCACCGTGAATCTGGGGGGTGGGGGGGAAG
Organism: Balaenoptera ricei; assembly: GCF_028023285.1. Lineage (NCBI taxonomy): Eukaryota > Metazoa > Chordata > Mammalia > Artiodactyla > Balaenopteridae > Balaenoptera > Balaenoptera ricei. Next base: position 28,112,992 of record NC_082652.1, read on the forward strand.
AGCAGCCGCTGGGTGGGGGTGTTTCACACACACAACATGGCTCCGTGAACCAGTGGGTGTTGGCAGGCGCTGGCTCAGCCGGCGGGAAGATCTCAGTCCCGAGGTGCACAGCCTGCAGCTGAGCAGTGCTTGGGGGCCAGGAAGGAGGACCCTGTGCTGCCAGGTGGGATCATCAGGGCGACCCACACCGGCCTGACCGTGTCTGGGGGGCTCGGGCCAAGGTCCCGTGTGCACTTGGCTTGTGTGTTTGCTTCCGACGACCCGGCTGGGACAGCCTGGCGCAGTTGCGGCCTACCTCGCACCCTAGACACCATTGCTGACCCCCCTCCCCACCAGGCAGCAGAACTGGACTCCCAGCCAGCTGTGTCTCTGGGTGCCAGGGTGGGGGTGGTGTGGGGAGAGCGCTCTCCCTCCAGTTTGGATGCCCCCCCTCCCCCGCCTGTGCTCGCACGCCCACCTCCATCACAGCTATTCCAGCAGCTCCTGGCAGGTGCCGAAAGCCGGGAGCGGCTGGCTCCGTGGGCGTTTTTTGGAAAACGGCCGCTCGAGGCGGGGCTGTCTGGCTGGGGGTCTGCGCCTCGCCTCTGCACCCCCAGGTTCTTGGCTCCCCCTGCAGTCTTCCTGCCTGGCCGCCGCCCGCCCTTCTTGGTGCAAGATTTTGCGGTGGTGTCTCCTCACCAGCTTGTGTCTCACGTAGGGGATGTTTCCATTTTTACAGCAGAAAGTAGCAGATCCAAGTGCCTCAGCCGAAGCCGGAGCGCAGCGGCCCCCCTGGGAGCTGCTGCCACGTCAGGTGCTTTGGGGGGAGCGGGCTGCTCTGCCAGCCGCAGCCCTAATTGCTGTCACTCGGGGAGCCAGCTCTAGCCTGGAGGGGCACAGAGTGACGGGGACGGGGGTGGCAGGGTCCAGTGGGTGGGGCCCTGGGGCAATCTCGGCCCTTGGGGGACTTGGGCCCCGTGGTGGTCCTGGGGCAGGGGCTTTGCCTGTGGGACGCGTGTCAGGTGGGCTGCCTGATGGCCCAGGCTGGGAGGTTAGCCCAGGTGGGTTGGAATCCTGGCACCGTTCCTGCCAGCCGTGTGGCCCTGGCTCGGATCCCCCCATATCCTGTCCTCGGGCTGCTGTGAGGAGAGACCAGGACGGCTGGCTGCGGCTCGTGGTAACCATGCAGCCATGGCTGTTACCGGACTCTGTTCTGTTGCCATATGTTGCCTGCAGCCTCTGGCAGCGTCCCCAGGGGTGGGGGGGACACGGTGTCCTCTGTCACCTCCCAACCTTGCTTGGGGCTGGTCTCCCAGGACACAAGACTGTTGGAGCACGAGGATTGTTAGGAAGACCCAGGGCACAGCAGGTCCATGAGCTTGATGTCCGAGGGTCTCGCAGGCCGGTGTGAGCTCCACTCTACTCCTGAGACGTAGAAGGAAAAGGATGGGAAGGGCAAACGGGACACTTGGCAATTCCCCAGCCAAGTGATGAGAAGTCTTAGGAAACAGAGGAGTATGCAGCTTCACCTTCATCAAAGCCATGTGCCTGGGCACAGCTGGGTGCTGTTTGGCTCATCAGGCTGGTGGCTGGGGGGACACTGCTGACCCTGCAGCCCCTGGGGCATTGCCAGCGCCGCAGTCCCACAGGGGACGGGAAGGGAGCCAAGGGCAAGACCGGCCACAGACGCTGGGCCCCGGGCACGCGGGGTGGGATGCTGGGCTGTGCCTCCACCCTGCCCAGTGGCTGACCACCTGGATGCGTCCACAGGCTCCAGACAAGGAGGAGAGGGTAACCTGAGGCTTGGGGCCCAGGTGGGTCAGCATGGGGAGGCGTGTCCAGCCTGGCCCTGCAGTGCCTGCCTTTTTGCAGGCCTAGTAGGGACTCAGGATCACCCAGTTTTAGTTGTGTGGCCAGGGGCCTGACGGGCCGGTGCTCAGTCAGCCAGAATCACAGCTATATGCACTTTTGATTTGAACGGCAAGAGGACGGTCTCGGGGCTCGCAGCAGTGCCTGTGAGTTCTCACGCGCGGCAGGCTGGATGCAGAGCTGTCCACACACACACGACTGGGGCCGGAGCAGGTGCACTGGCCCCGGGTCCCCCGGGGGTCCACAGTGGTGTGGAACCGAGCCTGCGGGTAGCTGGGCACGAATCCCACCGCTCCCACAGAGCAGCCGTGCTATCCGGGGCCTCACTGCCTGCCCAGCCTCAGTGTCCTCCTGGCACCTGCTCCCCCAGGACCCTGCTAGGGTGACGTGTGTGCAGTTTCTGGATTTTCTGAGGCCTCCCTACAGCGATCCTTGTCTTCGCAGGGAAGGGAGCCTGCCATGGGTCGTGAGCCTTCCCAGCCCTCCCTGGGGGCTCTGAGAGCGGGGGTCCCATTTGAGGTTCCACAGCAGCTCCTGGCTCCTCGGTCATGACCCACATCCATCGAGCCTCAGTTTCCCCTCATTAAACGGGGCATCATCTCTGTGTGCCCTCCACCCTCTCCAGGCTTCTAGCCTCTGCCTGTCTTGTGTTGTCACCCCCAGCAGGCAAGGCGCCCATCTGGGGGTCCAGGACCTGCTTCACTAGTGGGCAGGGCTGCTGTCTTCTGAGGTGGGGTCCTCCCTCAGACACAGGATGTACCTATCCTTCCCCAAGTGACTGAATCCGTAGCTCGAGTGCTTCCCAAGGCCTGGCTACCTCTGCCTGTGCTGTGGCCTCAAGCTTGGACTTGGGGTGTTGGATAAGGGGGCCCTGCCTGGCCTCTGTCCTCCTGCACCTGGGCTAGGCAGGGCGCCTTGCCAGTGTGGGGCTGCCTTGGCCTCTGCCCACTTAGGAATCTGTTCCCATGATGCTCCAAGTATATGATGATGCCAGGACCTGGGGACAGAGCCTCTCCTGGGGCTGGTCCTCAGGGAAGCCACCATGGTTCAAATGTCTGCACACCCACACATGTTCACATGCCTGTTCACACACATGTGCACACAATTGCATGTACACGCACACAGAGGCGCACACACACTCACACACACGAGGGGCTGGTGGCAGGAAGGTCAGATGGGAACACTGGCCAGCGGTGCCCAGGGAAGTCAGGCCTGGTGGCGGGCTGGGGCTGGGCTGGGCTGGGCTGGGCTGGGTCCGGCCCTCCCTCTGCCCGAGGCGGTCTCTGCGGGGGCAGGGAGCCCATGAGGCCAGGATTTGGAGTCCAAATCAGGGATTCGAATCCCATCTTTGGCCTGGGGATGTCAGGGGTCCTTCTGCCTGCCCAGCCAGGTACCCACCTCCCAGGTGCAGAAGGCACAGAGGAGGTGCCTCAGGCCTGGTGGCGGATCCCCGAGCTCAGGAGGGGCAGTGTCTGGGGATGGACCTGGCCTGTGCCCAGCGAAGCCAGGGCTCTGAGGCCTGAGTGCCGCTGAACACAGAGAGCCCTGGGCCGCAGACTCAAGGGCCACCCCAGGAGTCGGGCCCCACTGCTTGTTCACCCAGCCACCTTGTATGTAACGAGGCCAGTCAGTGGGGCCTCACTTGTGCCCACCAGGCCCAAGGACATGCCCAGCTCCTGGAGGTCCACCCAACAGCCTGCCCTCGTGACCAGCCTCCCTGCACTGTGCCGGCTGTGCTGCAGGCGCCCCTTCCCCTGCCCAAGACCCCTCATGGGGACTGACCACCAAGACCATGGCTCTGAGAGGCTGCCAGGGGCCAGGTAAGGTGCACCTGCGAGAGCAGCTTGTCCCCTGACCTCTCCTGCCCACTCACTGCCCGGCCTCCCTCTGTCCCAGCTCTGGCCCAGCCCCACGCTCTCCTTGACCCCGGGCCCTGGGCGTCCCCCACCTCCTCGTCTCAGCCCACTGGGGTTTCGGGCAGAGTCCCTTGCTGTCAAACATGCTCCCACCCAGCAGCCTGAGGTGAGGGGGGAGCACATCCACACTTGCTCCTGCCCACCTCCCTCCCCAGCCCTCGGCCCCTCAGGACCCGTGCCCCCCAGGTGCCCAGGGCTCTGCCTCCGAGCCTCCATTGGCCCCGGCTTCTCTGATGACTGACTTTCCCATCGATTCCTGTCGGCTCTGCCTCGGCTGCTCCACCCACCTGACACTGCGGTGGAGACAGATTCTCCTGCCTGTCAAGCCCAGGATGGGGAGGCCCCCAGGGAAATCGAGGCTATATAGCCCCACTGGTAATCACTCTACTCAGCCCACCACGTCCTTGGCCTCAGAGATGCCGCCTGTGCCTGGCAGACATGGGAGGACCAGACCAACAGGGCAGCTGATTGGTATCTGTCCCTGGAGGGTGGGGCGCCCAGGGTACGTCATGGCCTCCACCCCCTCCCACACACAGACACCCTCCCTGGCAGAAGTCTGGGTGCCTCCAGCAGTCCCATGCCTGCTGGTATCTGTGCCACTCTGGGGAGCCGGTGGTCCCTGGGAGGCCCCACCTGAGGGAGGAGCTGCCCCAGAGGGATGGGGCCCCCCATGCCCCTGCCCACCCCTGCACCTGGCTGACCTGAGAGTCGTCGTGGGCTGCCTGTTTTAAATGTAGGTCTTTTTATTAATATTATTCCTGTATGGCAAAGCCAACAGATCAGGAGACGGCCGTCACTGAGAAGAGAGTTGTTACAGATCCCAAGAGGAGGGGGCACACCAGCTCCGGGGGCCACATGGGGAAGCTGCAGGGTCGGTGAGGCAGAGGGACGGGGGAGCTGTGGGCAGGACCCTGTCTTGCCGCTTCTGAGTGAAGGAACTGTGAAGCAGGTGAGCAAGCTTAGGGTCAGCTCTGGGGCACCGGCCCTGGGTGACTAGGGCAGGTGGGAAGTGGCCTGGAGTGTGGGAGCCCTGGGGCGGGGGAGGGCTGGGGGCGGGCTCTGGATTGGCTGGTTTGTGTATGAAATGTGCAGACTGGGGCATGTTTGCTCTCTCCCAGGGCTGGGAGCTGGCTAGCCCGGGGCAGGGGCAGTCCCTCCAGGGTCAGCAAGGACCAGGATGACAAAGCATCAGAATACAGAAAATAAGGACTTCCCTGGTGGTCCAGTGGCTAAGACTCTGCGCTCCAAACGCAGGGGGCCCGGGTTCGATCCCTGGTCAGGGAACTAGATCCTGCATGCCACAATTAAGGCCTGGTACAGCCAAATAAATAAATATTAGAAAAAAAAAAAAAAGAATACAGAAAGTAAAAGGCATGGAAAGCCAAGGGTAGGGAGTGGGGGTGACCAGCAGTTGCTGACACCCAGACCCCTGTCTGCCAGGACCCCAGGGCCCACCCTGGCTGCCTACCCCCACTGAGCCACCTGGGCCTGTCACCCACTAGAATCCCTGAGGGCCAGCGACCTGTCTGGGAGGTGGGGAAGAGCCTCAAGAGGACTGGCCCCCTTTCAGGCCTTGTCCTTCCTGGCAGCCGGCTGACCTACCTTCATGTGCTTTCTGGTTATTGTGGATTTTCATTACAACTTTTGTTTGAGGATATTTAAAAAGTATGAGAAGGAGGAGCCGTCCCCTCGGAGGGCAACTCTCTGACGTGGGGCATTCCTGCTTCTTGGTCCCATCTGTGTCCCCCTGAGAATGTCTTGTCTGCCCCATTAGCCGCTGTGTCCCGGAGCCCAGCACAAGTGTGGCCGCAGAGGCCTCTCAGGATGAAACCCCGCGTGTCCCCCCACCAACCCCGACTCCACTGCGTGGGACCCTCCCCCACGGCGGCGCAGGCTGTGGGGATGGCGTTCCGAGGCCTTGTCCCTTCCGAGGGTGTCCTCCTTCCAGGAAGCCGCCGTGGACTGTGGTGCCAGGTCCGCTTCGGTCTCCAGTCCTGAGGGCCCCGTTTCATGCTCTCCCCCTTCAACTGAGATGACCCACGTGCTGAAAGATTGTGTAACCAGGACATTTTCTCTGCAGGCGATCCTGCGCAGTCAACCTCGAATGAAGCATAGAACTATTTTTACGTACTTTAAACAAGTTAATGTTTAAAATACATACATACAGACTTACAATGTTGGGGGTTTTTTGGAGGGAGGACATTCCTTTTTTCTTTAATGTGGTAAAATACACATAACACAAAGTTTACCATTCTAACCATTTTTAAGTGCACATGCACAGCTCAGCAGCATTGACATTCACACTGTCCTGCAGCCGTCACCTTCGTCACATCCAGAACTTTTCATCTTCCCAAACTGAAACCCTGCCCCCGTTAAACACTGAGTCCCCCTCCCCTCCCCCAGCCCTGGCAACCTCCATCCTACTTTCTGTCTCTGTGACCGTGACGACTCCGGGGACCTCATACGAGTGGAATCACGCAGCATTGGTCCTTTGGTGTCTGGCCTATTTCACCCCTCTGTTTCATGCCTTTTTGCTGCCTGGCACCTGGGCTTTCTGGGTCCTGCAGCCACGGGTGGTGAGGCAGACGGATGTCCCGCTCTTAATTTCGAGGACTCAAGTCTCGGTTTTCAAACACACACCTGTCTCTCTGGTTCTTCAATTATCAGGCATGTGTAATGAAGCGATTCTTGCGACTTCCCACCGTGCAGACTCTGGAATGACATCACAGACAGCATCCGGATTGAGCCGGAGTCCCTGGGCCCGGCACCTCTGCAGCCCAGCCCCCGAGTTAACAGAACCTCTGCGCTGACTCTCGTGGGCCAAGAGCCCAGTCTCTGCTGTGAACGCCCCAGGCCCAGGGACGTGTTTCAGGATGATGTGGGTTCCAGGTGGCCTCAGGACACAGAGTGCCCGAAAGGTCCCCCAGCCCCTGTTGCCACTTCCCTCCACAGTCAACCTTCCCGACTGCTGGGTCCCCAAGCTGGACCCGTGGCCCCAGCAGTGCCAGGCTTGTACCTCCAGACCAGGTGGAGAAAGGGGCTCTACCTCCTGCTTCAGTGTGAAAAATTCCAGGGAAGCATCTGACTTGGGGCATTTACTGCTTCTTGGCCCCGTCTGTGTTCCCAACCAGCCTGGCTTGGGTCACATGACTCTCCCTCCACCCAGTCACTGTGAAGTGACCAGCAGAGCAATGGTTGTGGCTGGGCTGCCCCCAGCTGTCGTCCCCTCGCTGGCCTGTGCCCAGCCGCATGCTGGCTCTCCCAGATTCCCGCCAGTCTTTCCTCCTCGAGCCTCAGGGCCACACAAGCCGGGCCAGCCCTGCTTCTTCAGCTGCCACCCTCTCACGTGTGGGGCGGGCCTGCAGGGATGGACCGGCCTCCCGTTTGCCCGTCGGCGACCAGGCTGGGCGCCCGGAGCTGCATGGAGCCCTTGGCCTGTAGTGCGGGGCCTGGGCTGTTCCTCCTGCCACCAACGGACCCAGGTCGCCTCATTACAACCAAGTCGGCACCTGTTTTGTAAATTATGAACATTTGTGAGTGTTTGGGGAGCCCTGGTGTGACTTTGGCTCGTGCCATTGATGATTCGCGGTGGGGGGGCATGTGGAAACGACAAGCCTTATAAATGGGAATCTGCTGGAACGCCCTGTTACGGAGGTTTACGCCAATCCTTAAATATTGGAGATTAATTTTTTGAAAACATCTATAAAATAAGAGATTTATACCTAAAACAATACCGTACACTATGACAGGAAGGGATTAGAGTCAATTTATTCATGTATTAGTCAAAAATTCAATTTCATATATTGTGAAGAAAAATTAAACCCTTTCTGCATTTTATTACAAATTATGTATTCTCCATATATGGAGATAAATAACTGATAGAGATACAAATACTTAATCTAGAAAATATTTATTAGGAACAGACAACTCTTTTTTTTTTTTTTAATTTTTGGCTGCGTTGGGTCCTCGTTGCTGCGTGCAGGCTTTCTCTAGTTGTGACAAGTGGGGGCTACTCTTCGTTGTGGTGCGTGGGCTTCTCATTGCGGTGGCTTCTCTTGTTGTGGAGCACGGGCTCTAGGCACATGGGCTTTAGTAGTTGTGGCACGTGGGCTCAGTAGTTGTGGCTCACAGGCTTTAGAGTGCAGGCTCAGTAGTTGTGGCGCACGGGCTTAGTTGCTCGTGGCATGTGGGATCTTCCCGGACCAGGGCTCGAACCCCTGTCCCCTGCATTGGCAGGTGGATTTTTAACCACTGTGCCACCAGTGAAGCCCCAGACAACTCATTTTTCATGCATTTTCTTGAGGACAATATCGCACACTTTAAAAAATTAATGACAACTTTTTGCAAGAAAAAATATCTACATCCTAACTCTTTTGTTCAGCATCATGTTCTAGCTAAGGATAGGGAGCTGGGCAGCAGGATGAGGGTGTAGGCTGTGATATCCACCCCTTGACTCCGGCTGTGGGCAGGCCGAGGGGCTCCAGCGTGCTGGCACTCAGCCAGCAGAGCCTCAGACCAGGGAAGGTGCATTTGGAGACTATTCTGCTGCTCGAATGCTCCGTGGTTTGTAGTTTAAATCAGTGTTTCTGACTGAATCCCCGAGAAAGCATCAAGTAATGGCATTTGAAGACTGACTTGCAGAGCCGAGAAATCAACGCCCGCGGACTCTTGGCCCAGGATCTCACGAAGCTGAATCATCCAGGCCGCCAGCTCCAGTCCCAGGTTTGGTGCATGTAGGAAGGCAGGCCTCATGGGTGACGTGAAGCAGGGCTCGCCGGGGGGCCGGTGGCCTCACATCCCCAAGGCCTGCTTGGCCCACCCTCCCCACACGTGCTGTCCTGACAGGGGATGCCCAGCCCCCACCTGGAACTCTGCCGGGGCCACCTGGCCCTGGGCTCCCTCCACACACCTATCACTCCATCCCGGGTCTGCAGTGGGGGATGTGAGAGGAACCAGGGGGGGCTCTGGGAAGTGTGCACCTTGCCCACGACCTCTGCCCTCTGCCCTCTGCCCCACTGTGTGCCCAGGAGGCTGGGCCGGTGGGGTGCGGGCTGACATTGCCCCTGTGTCAGGCCACCCCAGAGAGCCTAGGGATTGAATAAATAACCGCCGTGTTTATTAAAGAATAAATTTGGTGCCTAACGGAAGTGCTGCTTCTATACATAGAAAAAAAGATTTAAAATAAAAACCAAAAGAGTTTCAAAGGCGCTGTGGCATTAATTATTCATCTCTTGCTAATGAAAACATACGTTTGCAGGCAGCATGCCCCTCATGGGGGTCTCAGGGCTCCCAGATAAGCCTGGCCAAGGGCAGGGGCCCTGGAGCGATAGCTGCGGTGTGGCAGAACTTGTGGGGCTGGGGCAGGTGGCCTGAGACTCGGTGTCCCCTTGTGTAAAATGGGGGGACCAGGTACCCGCTCAAGGCTGTTTAGTGAACACCTACGGTGTGCCAGGCACGGCTGCTCTAGCACTCAGGACCCAGCAGGAGACAAAAGAGACAGCCTGGCCTGGAAGAGTGAACAATGCGTGCTGGTCATCAGGATCCCCACCCTTCCACAGTCTGGTCAGGGAAGCAGGGAAGGGTCTGACCTGGAGTGGGAGGAGGGAAGCAGGGATGAAGGCCGGTAGCTTCGTCCTGATCACATGATTCAGCCCCGAGGACAGTTGGGTGCATGTGCCACTGAGCTGGCCCGGCTGGGCCACGGGGCTGCGGCTCTCGAGAGAGACAGACCTCACTGAGCTGCAGCCCAAGGCCCTTCACTGCCCTGCAAGGCCCAGGGGACTGTGGCTACAAGTCTGTGCTGCTGGCCTGCCCATCAGGTTCCCCCTCATGGGCTTCAAGTTTGCAGACTGCTGGCCCACCAGCTCGGACTTTTGCCTGGGAGGGGGTGTTACACCCGTGCCTCCCATGGCAGCCTCAGACCCTGCTTGTCACCTATTTCTACGTCCTGTGCTTGTCCCTTGTATCCATCAGATGGACGTGTTATGCTGACATAACAAACAGCCCCAAACCTTAAAGCAACAGAGGCCGGTTTCCTTCTCACGTGAAACCCATGGTTGGAGGGGGACCCAGGTCTACATCATCTGTTGGCCCAGGCTGATGGGCAGCCACCACCCGGGACGTCACTGGATCCCAGCCGAGGGAGAGAGGTAACCTGCAGGCCTTGCACCCAGCCCAGATGTGCTCCACCTGCTCCTGCTCACAGATTGGCCAGAACTGCACACAGGGCCACCTCATCAGAAGGGCCAGCCTCCTGGGCGGGAAGGTGCTGATGGGAAATGCTTGGGGAGCATGACTCTGCCCTCCACAGGCCACACAGCATATCCAGCCCACCTGGTACAGTGGGTGGACCCAGGAGGCCCCGACTGTCCTGCAGTGGCCAGCAGGTACTGACAGGAACCCCAAACAAAGCTGGGTCCAGGGTCCTCCATGGAGGACCTCCATGGTCCTCCATGGAGCCCCCACCTGTGGGGGCTCTTGGATCCTGCCATCACCGGGGGCAGGAGGATTCCTGGGGATTTGTTCTTTTTTCCCATTCATTCATTCATTGACAAACACCCCTGAGCCCCCAGCACCACGCAGCCTGAGCTCACACTGGGTAGGTGGGTTCCCTGGGGGACAGAGGGTGCTAATCCCATTGGCCACCCCTCCGGACCAAAGGGCCTGGGGGCCAGAAGAGGAGCATCTTCAAGCTGCATTGACAGTGCGGGCGGTGCAGGTGGTGTCCATGGTGACGGCTCCCTGTGGAGATGAGATGTGCCCTTTGGCGGCAATGGAGGGGGACCCTGGAAGGAGCCTTTGAAGCTCTGCCAGCCCTGGAGTGGGGGGGGGGGGTAGGGGCCTGCCAGGTCGCTGTCCTGGTGCCCCTGTGCTGGGGCGGGCAGTGGCGTGGTAGCTATGACCTGCTTCCTGCTTGCGAGGACCTGACCCCAGGGTTCATATGTCGGGTGCCTCCCAAGGGCAGGTGGAGCCTTGCGGGTCCTGGCCCTAGGACAGCCCAGCTTGGCCTACAGAAGGCACGTCGGGCGCTGGCACAGACGCTTTCAGCCTATGAGCGGGTGAGAGTAGGCAGCCTGGCCCACTCTCCCTTCCGCCTCCCCCGCCCCAACCAACAGGTCTGACCTCGCTGGTAGCATTGCTCAGCCCAGTATGGATTTCCTGTCTTCGCGGAGGCAATGTGCTGTGAGCAGGCGCTGAGCTGACGGCCGGCCCGGGGATGTTTTTCTGTTGTTGTGGGTAGGGCCGGGTGGGGTGAGCTGCCCAGAACTCAGGCTTCTCTTTCTGCCCATGACTCGGGGAAGCCTCACCCAACATGGGCACTGAGCCCCACCCTGCAATGCAGGCAGCTGTCCAGCCCAGACCCCTTCCCGGATAGGACACTCTGCCCATCCCCAGGGTACCACCCCAGAGCCCTTTCCAGAGCTGGGGTGACCAGGACACAATCTCTGAGCTCGGCACACATGTGGCCTCATGTGGGGGACAGTGCAGTGGCAGCTTGTCCAGAGAGGGGTCATCAGCTGCCCAGCATCTTACGACCAGGCCTCTGGGAGAAGTGCCCCCTGCACTTGAAGGCTGGGGTGCTGCTTGGGGACGCGGGGTGAGAAAGGGGAAACTCTGGGCAGAGACTACAGCTGGGTGTCTGCCCAGGAGGGCTGACTCCATGACCTCACAGGTGTGCCCACTCACATAGCAAGTTCACGGATACACACACAAAACTTTCTGTGAAGACTGAAGTGAGGACAGCAGAAGCCTTGGGCAGGCATCGGAGCTGCTGCAGCGATAATTGGTCCCTGGTAGCTGGGCCTGGCTCACCCTCTCCAAAACCAAAGGGCAACCACAGCCCGCAGCTCGGTGAGGGAGCTCTGAGAGCCCATCCCCACCCCACAGTGTTCCTGGGAGCTGTGGGGAGCTCCTGCGGCAGGAGCCTGGGACGTGGGACTGTGTGGTGTGGTCCCCGAGGTGGGGCATGCCCAGACCCCCCAGCTCCCATGTCCCCAGATCCCCCAGCACAGCA